>NW_024412419.1:39596929-39671029 GCF_014898765.1 Herpailurus yagouaroundi | reverse complement strand
CCCAGGAAGAAAACATTACATTACATTACAAACATTACATTATAGAGGAAGAAAAACGGAGTCCCAGGAGGGTGAGCATTTTACTACAAGTAACTCAGGAGGGCCTCCCTAAACTGGGTCTAGCAGCCCAGGACGCTCCCCACCACGCCCGCCCGGTGCCCACCGTGGATGAAAGCTAACGCGCCGCTCCGTCCAGCAGGGGGCGATGTTGCTCTGGTTTTTACCCCCCTCTAGTGGGGAGTGGGGATGAGGGGTGAGGGGTGGCGGGGGGTGGGTAATCCGATTCAGTCCGCGCTTGACCACCAGCAAAACGGAAGCAGGTGCGAGTTCCCACCGGGTGCCCAGCCTCGTTCAACCTCCCCACATTGCCTCAGTCTTCCCCGGCTGTAGCTCCCCGCCCCCCCCCCCCCCCCCCCCCCCCCCGCCTTTCTCAAGATCCCCACTCTGACTCCCTAATCCTTTTCCAGGCTCCTTAGAGCCCTATTTTTCTTTGGCAACGGGGATTAGTATTGGGAGGAGGGTGGGGTGGGTGGAGGGTGGGTTTGCGTTTTAACAGGGGATCAAATGACGAGTTAAAGATGGAATTTCTGGCCCAGTATTGGCGGTGGGGGAGAGATTTCAGGTAGACTCTTAATTGCCCCCAATGTCTGAATAGCTACCATTAGTCTTAAGCCATCTGTGCAATGCCTTGTCCCTAGAAATAGCTAGAATGTCAACGCTTTAATGGTAGGTAGGAATCCCCACTTTGAGAACCCCTCTTGTTTGGGCCAGGCTGCGATTTCTCCCAATTCAACATCCCGAAAAGGGACCGACTGGAGATCGGAGATCCCGCGCCGTCCCGGGAGCCGGGAGGCCCGACTGGGGCGTGACCTGGTCGCCGTCTGGGGCTCCGCAGGTGGGGACGGCTCGGCCGAGGCACGGAGGGAACGCGGGCAGAGGTCCCCACGCTTGGTCCTCCGGACCCGGAGCCCCGAGAGGGGGCCCTAGGCCAGGGGCGGGTGCGGGGCCGTAGGAGAAGGGGAGCGTCGGGCAGGAAGCGGTTGGGGTCGGTCGGGGGCGGGCCGGGGGGGGGGGGGAGGGGCTCGGGGTTGTCCTTGGGGCAGGCGGAGCATCCGGTCTCCGGCCTCCCACCCAGTCGGGGCTTGGAGGTAGCTGTTCTGGGATGGGTCCGGGCGGCGGGTGCAGGCTCGCGCGCCCCGGACTCGGGTTGGGTCTGCGAGAGTGGGGAAGTCTTGGAGCGCTAAGGTGGGTGGTGACAGGAGCCGTGCCTCTCTGAGGCTCCCGTGACCTGTTCACCGATTTCATTCCGCGTTTGGTGTCAGTCTACTGGAGGGCCCGGCCCTGAGCTGGCCCTGGCGGTGCTTGGAGCCAGGGCCCCTCGGTC
This sequence comes from Herpailurus yagouaroundi, assembly GCF_014898765.1. NCBI lineage: Eukaryota > Metazoa > Chordata > Mammalia > Carnivora > Felidae > Herpailurus > Herpailurus yagouaroundi. Next base: position 39,669,645 of record NW_024412419.1, on the reverse strand, counting down.
AAAATGCGTCATGCTGTCAGCCACTGACAAGTCTTTAGGCCCCGTCAGTTTCTTCTGCTGGCGTGAATCCTCGGATTTGGTTATTCACGTGGATCCTGAGCTGATTAGACCCAGCAATTGGGAGGGGGGGAGCAGGGGTAAGGGGTGGACAGTGCTTCGCTCAGACCTCTAAATCCCTCCCTGCCTCAGATGTACACAATCGGTATTTACCCTAAAAAAGTTTTGCCTTCTTTCTTAGACTAAAAATATTTTGGAAAATATAAAATGGAAAAGAAAGAGAAAAATAATCACTCATGGTGTCAACAGTTGTTTTGGTATCATTTTTTGTCCTTTTTTGCTCTGATCCTATACTGATGTATTTTTTATTTATTTTTTCCATCATTGTCATCATATTTCCTCTTCAGGTTTCCAGCCTGCTTTTTAAAATTCCTATATCATACACATTTCTTTGATAACAGGTGCGTCATGAATCTCACCTGATATCAGCATAATATTCTGCTCATATTTTGCCCAGTCAGTCCCCAGTTAGCTGGACATGTAGGTCATGCCTACTTTTTCATTATGACATAGTGATTTCTAAATAATATGTAATTTTTAATATTTTTTCTTTTTTTTCTAAATAGTATACAATTTCAATTTTTACTTAATTACCTCAAGAGTTCTTAAAAGGTGTTAACAATTTTCTAAGTGGGTAGATTTTCCCCATTTGTTTTGCATTTTATTGCCCTCTAGTCTGAGAATGTGGTCCATGTTGAAGCTTTCTGAAATTTTTTCAGCTTTTGATTGATGGTTGATTTTGTCAATAACTTTAGGCATACTGTTGAATGAATGATTGAGCACGAAATTCTGTATATTAGATCAAGCTTAGTAAAATACATTATCCATTCCTACTCTGTCCTTTATTTTTATCTACTTGATCTGCTAATTTCTGAAAGAACTGTAAGTTTTCAAACTATGTTTGTGCATTTACCATTTCCTTTTTATAGTTCTTTCTAACAGTTTGTGCCTTACATATTTTATTTATTAAGATGTTTTCCAGCTTCATTGAGGTGCAGTTGACATGTAACATTGTGTAAGTTCAAAGTGTACAATATAATGATTTAATATATGTATATATTGTGAAAATGATAAGGTCAGTTAACACATCCATCACCTCACATAATTACATTTTTTCCCGTGTGTGTGAGTTGAGAACATTTAAGATTTACTCTTAGCAACTTTCAAAGATACGATACAGTATTGTTAATTGTAGTCATCATGCTGGACATTACATCCCGAAAATGTATTCATCTTATAACTGGACTTTGTACCCTTTGGCCATTTTATTTCCATGTTACGATGATAAACAAATTGGGACCATCTGAGTGCCTTAGTGGGTTTTGGTTGGGGTCGTTATCTTACTGGTTCATGAATTACTTCAGGGACACTTGGAATGCTCCCCCCCCCCCGCCCCCCGCTGCCCCTCCTCCTTCTCAGAATAAGTAAACTTAAAAAAAGAACAAATAAACAAATTAGCTTATATATCTTTTTTATGGATTTTGAATTATTTTCTCAGTCTGGATTTTTGGAAGGAAAGGGTGTTGAAAGCCGAACTGGGATTTGACAAATCCTGAGGATTTGACAAATGCACACTGTAGGCTGCCACAGTTGGCTTGCTTTACTAACTCCGGTCGGCAGCAGGTAAAAAAAAAAAAAAAAACAAAAACCCAGAAAACAAAAAGAACAACAAAAACAAAAGAAAAAAAGAACAAAGAACAAAAACAAAAGCAGGACATTATTATTTTTGAGGTAGGATATGGGATATTTTAAAAGATTTGCTTTGATATTTATTGAAGTTGACTTTTTTCCCCCTGCAAGTCTGATAATCAGTTGAATTTTCTTGGCTGTGTGTGGATTGTTTGTTCGTGTCCTTTTGTGTTTCTGTTTTCTAACTTGTAACTTGAGAAGGTTAATCTCTTTCAAGTCGTACATTCTAAGAGTTATGTTTATATTTATTTGACTGCCAAACACCTTATTGAAAAAGAAAAAAATCCAGTGATCAAGTCAGATACCACAAATTCTCCCTGATGCCTCCCACCCTGCTACCCCTGGACCTGAGCAGACCTTTCAGTGTAGCACACAAAGCAGGTAGGGGTACTGTGGAGCCTAAAGTTTATACAATTAAGGGGGAGGGTGCTTTTTAAGATTTTTTTTTTTAGAGTGGTGAGATTTTAGGGTGACTGGGCTGAAATATGGAGGAAAGTGATGCCCACTGAGATTACATGATTTTCCTGGTATTGATACATTCCTGTTTCATTGTCCCTAAGGTAAAGGGAGTTTGGTGGAGAGGGAGGAGAAAGTAAGATGTGGGAAGCCACCTGGGTGGCTCAGTTGAAGCGTCAGCTTCAGCTCAGTTCATGATCTCATGGTGTGTGAGTTTGAGCCCCGTGTCGTGTCGTACTCTGTGCTTGCTGACAGCTTGGAGCCTGGAGCCTGCTTCAGATTCTGTGTCTCCTTCTCTCTCTCTGCCCCTCCCCTGCTCACGCTCTCTCTTTCAAAAACAAAATAAACATTAAGAAAAAAAATTAAAAAAAAAAAAGTGTGGGAAGCTGAGTCTTATGCTTTTTTTCCAGGACTAAGAAGATGAGGAATAGCCCAGCCTGTCATACGCAAGTGGCCCCATCCATTTATCCTGTCCAAATGATCAGTAGAGATGACCCTTCTTTCATTTCTGATATTAGTAATTAGGGTCTTCTCCCTTTCTTTCTTGGTTAGCCTGGCTAGCAATTTATTAATTTAATTGATCTTTCCTAAGAACCAGCTTTTAGCTTTTTTGATTTTCTCTATTGTTTCCTTGTTTTCCATATCATTGACCTCTGCTCTCATTTTTATTTCTTTCCTTCTGCTTTGCTTTAGACTTAAATTGCTTTTCTTTCTTTCATTTCCCAAGGTGGAAGCTTAGGTTATTGATTTTAGATCTTCCTTTCTTTTTTTTTTCAACGTTTATTTATTATTTATTACTTATTTGATAAGTTGTATTTTCGTTTTTGCCTAGTTCAAAATATTTTTAAATTTCTCTTGAGACTTGTTCTTTGACGCATGTGTTATTAAGAAGTATGTTGTTTAGGGACTCCTGGGTAGCTCAGTTGGTTATGCGTCCGATTCTTCATTTCGGCTCAGGTCATCATCCCACGGTTCATGGGTTCGAACCCTGTCAGCCCAAGAGCCTGCCTGGGATTCTCTTACTCCCTCTCGTTCTGCTGCTACCCTGCTAGCACACATGTGCACATACACACACTCTCTCTCTCAAAATAAATAAACTTAAAAAACTAGAAAAAGAAGTATGTTGTTTAATCTCCAAATATTTGGGGATTACCCAGATATCTCTCTGTTATTGATTTCTAGTTTAATTTCATTGTAGTCTGAGACCATATTTTGTACGGTTTCTATTCTTGTAAATTTGTTAAAGTATGTGTTATGGGCCAGAAGGTGGTCTGCTTTGGTAAATATTCTGTGTGAGCTTGGGAAGAGTGTGTCTTCTGCTCTTGTTTGATGGAGTGTTCTATAAATGTCAACTAAATCAAGTTGGTTAAAAATGCTATTCAAGTCAATTAACTCATTACTGATTTTCTGCCTGCTGCTTAGAGAAGGGTGTTGAAATATCCAACGATTATAGTGGATTTGTCTCTTTCTCTTTGCAGTCAGGCCATTTTTTATCTCACATATTTTGACGCTCTGTTGTTAGGTGCATACATGTAGAATTGTGAAGTCCTCTTGGAGAACTGAGCTCTTTAACATGACGTAATGCCTCTTTTTAATCCTGATAATTTTCCTTGTTCTGAAGTCTGCCCCATCTGAAATTAAAATGACTACAAAATAAAGTGCTTTCTTTTGATACGTATTAACATGATGCAGCTTTGCCCATCCTTTTGCAGCCCATGTGAGTCTTTCCTTTAAAGTAGGCTCCGTGTATGGGGCACGGGGGTGACTCAGTCCATTAAGTGTCTGACTTTTGATTTCAGCTCAGGTAATGATCTCACAGTTTGTGGGACTGAGTTCTGCACTGGGCTCCGTGCTGAGTGTAGAGCCTGCTTGGGATTCTCTCTTTCTCTCTCTCTCTCTCTTTCTCTTTCTCTCAAAAGAAATAAATGAACATTTTTTAAAAAAAGAAGTAGGCTGCTTATAGACAACGTATGGTTGGGACTTGCTTTTTATACTCTGAAAATCTGTCTTTTGGTTGGTGTATTTAGACCATTCCCATTTGAAGTGATTATTGATGTGATGGGATAAATACCTATCATATTTGTAACTGTTTTTATTTTATTTTTGCCTCTGTGGCATCCATATAAATAGTTATTTCTCAGTGTTTTCCTGGCATGTGCCTGAACAACATCATGCCTACCTATGGGTGCAGCAGAATGTGCTTCCTCACAGCCATCCATAAGGAGGCAGGTCCAAAAATGTTCATGCAGCATGGCCTATAAAGTGAATTTTTGGAGAAAACCCAGTGTTCATCAATGGGGCAGTGGGAACTTAAATTATGGTTCACTGACCTCAAGGGATACCATCTAGCAGTTAAAAGCAAGTCAATATAGGGGCACCTGGGTGGCTCAGTGGGTTGAGTGTCCGACTTTGGCTCAGGTCATGATCTCACAGTTCATGAGGTCGAGCCCCGTATTGAGCTCGCTGCTGTCAACACAGAACCGGCTTTGGATTCTCTGTCCCTCTCTCTCTCTGCCCCTCCCCTACTTGCACTCTCTCAAAAATAAATAAATATTTTTTAAAAAGTAAGCCAATAGGGGCGCCTGGGTGGCGCAGTCGGTTAAGCGTCCGACTTCAGCCAGGTCACGATCTCGCGGTCCGTGAGTTCGAGCCCCGCGTCAGGCTCTGGGCTGATGGCTCAGAGCCTGGAGCCTGTTTCCGATTCTGTGTCTCCCTCTCTCTCTGTCCCTCCCCCATTCATGCTCTGTCTCTCTCTGTCCCAAAAATAAATAAACGTTGAAAAAAAAATTAAAAAAAATAAATAAATAAAAAGTAAGCCAATAAATTTGTATGTCCTGGAATAAAACAAATTCTAACATCTATTAAATGACAAATGAGTTGCAGAACAATGTATACATTAGGACTCTTTTATATAAAAATTATGTGTGTGTGTATGTGTATAAATGCACAGAAAGTGCTGTGGTATTATGTCAACTAATGTGGTGATGGTGGATTTGGGAAACAAAGAATTATTAGTTACTAATGGCAAACTATTAGTTTTTCTGACAAAATTGTATTCGTAAGATTTGTATGAAGCTTTAAAAAATGAAAGGAGATTAAAAGTACTTTTCCTCAGAAGGAGGTCACCTGACATAAGCAACTTTCTCTAACCTCAGATTTGCTGCTCATCGGAAGTAAGGGAATCATATCCATGGTGATCCCCTGCCAGAGATGCAGGAACAGAGAGGTTCCCAAGTGCTTGCTGATTCCAGTGCTGCCCTTTCCCCCATTCTCTAGGACTTTGGGCAAATTTATTAAAGGTGGACACTCTGTAGATCATACCGGGTGACCCCTGTCTACAGGGCTCACCAGGGCAGAACTAGAATCTCCTAGGATTTGGGCTGGGAGTAGGATGCTGGAGCACCCTTATGGGAGGGCGAGGGAATCTGGTGAAAATGTGAAAGATCCCTGCACTTCTTGCCTCTGAGTCTCATGATCCTGCGGCCAAGCAGCTTTGGTGAGGTCACAGCACGGCTGTACTTCCTAGGCAGGCACCATGAGACAGGGATTATTGAGATGCCTTCCCCTTGAGGCCCTGCAAAAGGCAGGGTCGCACCAAGGTGGTGACAATCTGTTGGTTACTTGCTAAGGATGATGGATGATTTAGCTCACCAGTCCAATGGTATGTCAACTTAAATAGAAGGAACCAGGATTGTAGCACCCCACAGGCCTAAGGGCACAAGAGGACCCCCTCCCCATTTAATTTAAGACCTGAAGCCAGAAACCTCTGATTCTGTTTCTTCTGAATTCTCCTCAGAAGGAGGAAATCACACAGAACCACTTAAGGTAATTGTGCCCCCAAGGTAAGCAAGTTCATCTCATTTGGGAAAGTAAAGTGAGGGTCCCACCCTTCTCTCCCAGCCATCACCTTGGGTTTTATCACCGTGGTTAATCAAGGTGAATTTCAGTAGTGTGTGACCTGCAAATGAGTTCCCTGACATTGGGGTCAAGGGTAGAAAGGTCTGTAGGTGAAAGAGACAATCCTCATGCTCTTAAAATTTCTCCCAGCAGAGTTGTGAAGTGGGTCGGTATTGTCATCTCAGGTTGGAAGACAAGCCAGTCTGTCCCAAATATCAGTGCGGAGAGGTACACCATATTGGACAAGAAGGCTCAACTTCAAGACGTCTGTGTTCCCCAGTTAATATTACAGATCAGTGTACTCTAAATGTGAACTAGACCTTCTTAACAAACTGATTATAAAAATTCATGGGAAAGTATAAAGGACCAACCAAAAAGGGCTAAGATAAGTTTGCTGAAGGGTAAGGGGAGAACCTACTTTTCCAAATATCAGGATTCATAAAATGTAGTAATTTTAATAGTAATAAATCAAAGAAGAAAGTAGAGGGCTTAGCAAAGATACATATGAAAATATTGGAGACGGCTGTACACATCAGTGGGTAAAAGATCTAGTCATGGGCTGTGACCATTGGCTTTCCATGGGAAAAATGTAAAATCTGACCTATATCTCCAACCATTTACAAAAGTATATCCCAGATGGACCCAGATGGAGTGGAGACTAAGTGTGAAAATAAATGCTTTAAAACTTTTGGGAAAAAAAAAATTTATGACATAGGATAAGGGCAAGATTTCTTGATCAAGACCTTAAAAACACAAACCATAAAGGTCTGACAAAATATTACCATATTAAATTTTTAAAAAAGAATGTGGTACAAAAACCAGTAAGTGCAAAGTTTAAGAACAGATCTCAGATTAAAAAAAGATACTTTCAGTGCATAGAAGCAGCATGATCCATAATGTATAAGGCTATTACAAATTAAAAAGATAAAGGCAAATAACTCAATTGAAAATGAACAGCTCATGAACCAACCAATATCCATATAAAAAGACAGTAAGCCTTAAATGAGTAAGGGAAATGCAAATTAAAACAACTGATATTACTTTATACTCAGACTAGCAAAAATTAACAAGACTAATAATATCAAGCATGAGAAAATGGCCAATGAATTTTATGCAGTGTTGATCGGAATGTGAATGGGTGCATCCACTTTAGAGACAATTTGGCGATATCTAGCAAAAAGGAATGTACTCATCACCATTCCCACCCCCTGCTTTCCGAACTGCCCCCCACGCCCCCGCCCTTCCCCTCCAAGTTCATCATTCAGAGAAACTTTGAAGTATGAGTGCTCACAGAGGTAACAAGAACAGAAACTGGAAATTTGTAATAACAAAAATTGGAAACAACTTAAATATTGAATAATAAAGGAATGGATAAATAAATGTTGATAAATAACACAGTGAGCAAACCAGATTCACAGGCATCAACACAGATAAACCTCAAAAATATGCCATTTAATGAAATACGAAAATTTCTAAAGTGTACTCTCAACCTGACACCATTTATACAAAAGAAAAACACATGGACCATAATGTTCTGTATTATTTTTTATTACCATTATTTATAAATACATACATATAAAATATAAGTATAAAAATGTAAAAGCCTGACTAGAACCAGGTAGAATCCACAAACTTCAGGATGGGGATTACTTTGGCGGTGAGTGGTACTGGAGGATGGAATGGGAATGAAGTAAGTGTTACCATTTTATATCTTGAAATAAAAAACTGAAGAAAATTTGGGAAAATGTTAAATTGTGTAAATCTGACAGTGGGTGTCTGGGCATCTATTATAAGACTTCCAGTGCTTTTCTTTATATGTGAAATATTTAATAATTTAAAACAAAAATTTAAAAACTCTGTCCTTTTTAGAAGGTTAATAGACTAATCATATAATGAGTATCTGCTGGGTTCTGGGCACTGTGTAAAGTACTTGAATTTCCAAGGAAACAGGCTTTGCAGCCTTTGTCAGAGGACAAACTTTAAGCTATTCAAAAATAGCCAGGCAAATCATCTGAGAAGGGGCTAACATCCAAAAATATAAAGAACTCACACAACTCAATAGTAAAAAAAAAACCCAAACAATCTTATTTAAAAATGGGCAGAGGGGGGCACCTGGGTGGCTCCGTCGGTTAAGCATCCGACTTTGGCTCAGGTCATGATCTCACGGTCTGTGAGTTCGAGCCCCGTGTCGGGCTCTGTGCTGACCGCTCAGAGCCTGGAGCCTGTTTCAGGTTCTGTGTCTCCCTCTCTCTCTGCCCCTCCCCTGTTCATGCTCTGTCTCTCTCTCTCTGTCTCAAAAATAAACAAACGTTAAAAAAAAAATTAAAAAATGGGCAGAGAAACTGAATAGACATTTTCCCAAAGAATACATTCGGATGGCCAATAATCACATGAAAAGGTGCTCGACATCACTAATAATTAGGGAAATGCAAATCAAAAACAATGAAATATCCCCTCATACTTGTTAGAATGGCTATCATCAAAAAAAACAAAAGATAAAAATGCTAATGAGGATGTGGAGAAAAGGGAACCCTTGTGTATTGTTGGTAGGAATGTAAATTGGTGAAGCCATTATGGGTAAACAATATAATGATTCCTCAGAAAAGTAAAAATAGAACTACCATAGGGGCGCCTGGATGGCTCAGTTGGTTAAGCACCTGAGTCTCGATTTTGGCTCAAGTCATGATCTCAGGGTTGTGAGACTGAGCCTCCCCACCCCCGCCTCTATGCTGGGCATGGAGCCTGCTTGGGATTCTCTCTCCCTCTCTCTCTGCGCCTCTCCTGCTTGTGCTCTCTCTCTAAACAGTAATATTAAGAAGAACTACCAAATGATCCAGCAATCCCACTTCTATGTGTATATATATTTACCAAAGGAAATGAAATCACTATCTCAAAATGGAATCTGCATCCCCATGTTCATTGCGGCATTGCTTACAATAGCCAAGATATGGAAACAACCCAAATGTCAATGGATGAATGGATATATATGTTACAATGAAATATTCAGCCACTTAAAAGAAGGAAATCCTGCCATTGTGACAACATGGATGAACCTTAAAGGCATTATGCTAAGGGAAATAAGTCAAGTGGAGAAAGACAAATACTGTATGAGGGGTGAAATGGATCAGAGATATTCTATATATATATATATACACACATATATATGTATATACATACATATATACGTATATATACATATACATGTATATATGTATATATGTATATATATGTGTATATATATGTGTATATATATATATGTATATATAAAGTTTATTTATTTTGAGAGAGAAAGCGCAGATGCGAGTAGGGGAGGGGCAGAAGGAGGGAAAGAGACAATCCCAAGCAGGCTCCCCGCTGTCAGCACGGAGCCCGCCTCAGGGCTCAAACTTACAAACCGTGAGATCATGACCTGAGCGGAAATCAAGAGTCAGAGGCTTAACCGACTGAGCCACCCATGTGCCCTGAGATGTTCTTTCTATATATTTATTCTCAAAAGGTATGAACCCATATATTAACAGGTACAAACTTCCAGTCGTAAGATAAATAAGTTCTGGGAGCATAATGTCCGCCATGGCAGCTATAGTTAACAATACTGTAGTGTATGTTTGAAAGTTGCTAAGAGAATAGAGCTTAAAAGTTCTCATCACTAGAAAACAATTTATAATTATGTGAGATGATGGGTGTTAACTAGACTGAAGGTGGTCATTTCATAATATACACAAATATCAAATCATTACATTGTACACCTGAAATTAACATAATGTTATATGTCAATTATATCTCAAGAAAACTGGGGGAAGACAACAGCCACGGTCACTTGGCTGGGATCACATAAGCGGCCCAGGTTTTCTGGATGCCAGCCTTTGCCTTAAACATGGAGCCTTCCTGTCTGTCGCTCGAGCTCTGGATTCACCCTCCTCCAGCCTTACCTCTTCTCCTGAAACATTCTGTATTGCTGGGTTTACCTGATTTGAAAGCCAACTTAACTTTTTTTCTCTCAGATAAGCCCAAAACTCAGACCTTTAAATCAGGTTACACACATTTTCTCCCAAGTTTTTCTCCAAACTCCTAGGCTTGCACTTCCTCAAAATCTAGAGAAACAGCTTGGCTGTGCCTGGCAAGTGTGGGGAGTAGGTAAGGCGTTGGAGTCAAGCTGCCTGGGGTTGAATCCTCGCTCTCGGATTTAGTAAACGCTGTGTGATTTTGATCATGCTGCAGAGCCTCTCTGGGCCTCAATTTCCTCAGAAGTTAAAAGGGTTGGTTACTAGACCACCCACCCTGTTAGCCTGTCAAGAAAGGAGGTGAGAAAGAACGTACTTCTCCGGGCACAGTGCTGGAGCCTGGGAGCAGAGGGGAGTCTTATTATCCTTATTTGTCTTGTGCTGAGGAAGCAGATGGGGTCTCATGCTGTCGGGCACACTTAAAACACACGCGCTCTTTCACACCCCGGCCCATGCTGGGATGCCAGATGTGCTGGGCCCACTGCAGACGAACCTTGAATACAGAAAGCAGGTGGAAGGAGGGATTGTTTTTAAGCCAGTGCAGACCCTCAAGTGGAACATCTTCCCTCCCAGGGCAAACCCCTTCAGAACCCTTGAAAAAGTATGGTTTCACTTTTAGCAAGACCCTGCCACAGTGTGGGGAAGCCCCCCACAGTAACCAGTCCTCTCCAAAGCTGGGCGGTGGGGGGGGGGGGGGGGCGTTCCTCTTGGAGGGGCTGTGTTTGTTTCGTGCCCCTGCTAACTGCACTCTTGCCTTCCCGCTGCTTAATTCCTTGGCTCCATCCTGTCCTGCCTTCTTTATTCTTTTGCCTTTTCCAGCCCTGCTCCTCTCTCACTTTGGAAGGCTGGCGGAGCCTTGGCATTGCTGGCAGGTCCTGGATGGTCTGTCTGCCGCAGGCTTGGCGGGGATCCTCTCCCCAGCAGCCTCAGTACAGTCTCGTGCTGTGTCTCCGCACAACTCCGCGTAACACTGTGCTTAGATTACTGCTTCTGAACAAGCCCGCCGTGGTGTGCCCCCAGGCACGTGGCAGAAATGAACCAGGTACCCTATCTAGGGTTTTGAGTTCCTGCCATGTGAACAGCATACACTCTATACTTCAGCTTCCACAGCACAGCAGGCAGGTCTGTGTACCACAAGGGAAGATGTTCCACTTGGGAAACACAGAATTTTAAAATGCTACATTCTTCCAAGGCATGAGCCACGAAAGAAAGAATTGATAAGCTGGATTTCATTAAAAGTAAACACTTCCGCTCTGCTGAGACAATGTCAAGAGAGAGTGGTAAGACAAGCCACGGTCTGGGAGAAATTATTTGCAAAAGATATATCTGATAAAAGGCTGTTCTCTGAAACATACAAGGCACTCCTAAAATGCAACAATAAGAAAACAAAGAACTCAGTTAAAAAATGGTCCAAAATATCTCAGCTAACATCTCACCAACAAACATATACAGATGGCAAATAAGCATACAAAACAATACTCCAGGGGCACCTGGGTGGCTCAGTTGGTTAGGCGTCTGCCTCTTGATTTTGGCTCAGGCCATGATCCCATGGTTCGTGGGTTCAAGTCCTGTGTCTGGCTCTGTGCTTGAGATTCTCTATCTCTCCCTCTCTCTCTTGCCCTTCCTGCACATGCTCTCTCTGTCTCTCAAAAACAAACAAACAAACTTAAAAAAAAAGAAACGTTATTCCATCTAATATGTCATCCGGGACATACGCATATTAAAATGACATATCACCCATACAGAGAAAGACAGATACCATATGTTTTCACTCTTATGTGGATCCTGAGAAACTTAACAGAAGACCATGGGGGGGGGGGGGGGCAAAGAGAAAAAAAAAAAAAAGAGACAGGGAGGGAAGCAAACCATAAGAGACTCTTAAAAACTGAGAATAAACTGAGGGTTGATAGGGGGTCGGAGGGAGGGAAAGTGGGTGATGGGCATTGAGGAGGGCACCTGTTGGGAGGAACACTGGATGTTGTATGGAAACCAGTTTGACAATAAATTTCATATTACAAAAAATAATAAAATGACATACCACCACACACCTACTAGAACTATCAAAAGCCAGAATGCTGACCATCCCAAATGCCAATGAGGATGTGGAATGACAGGAACTCTCAGCCATTGCTGGTGGGAATGCAAATGGCATGGCCACTTTGGAAGACAAATTGACAGTTTCTCTTAAAACTAAACATACTTTCATGCCTTGGTATTTACCCAAAGGAGTTTAACACTCTTATCTTCACAAAGACCTACACAGATATTTATAGTAGCTTTATTCAGAATTGCCAGAACTTGGAAGCAGCCACGATGTCTTTCGGTACGTGAATGGAGAAGTCGACTGTGGTACGTGTAGGCAATGGAATAGAATTCAGCACTAAAAAGAAATGAGCCGGGCACCTGGGTGACTCGGTCCGTTAAGCATCCAACTTCGGCTCAGGTCATGATCTCGCAGTTCATGGGTTCAATCCCCAGGTCAGGCTCTGTGCTGACAGCTCAGAGCCTGGAGCCTGCTGCAGATTCTGTGTCTGCCTGTCTCTCTTCCCCACCCTCGCTTGCACTCTTTGTCTCTCTCAAAAATAGACAAACATTTAAAAAAAAGAACAACAACAACAAAAAGAAATGAGCTGTCAAGCCCTGAAAAGACATGGAGGAACCTTAAATGCATGCTACTAAGTGAAGTTAGCCAATCTGGAAAGGCCACATACTGTGTGATTCCAATGATATAACATTCAAAAAAGGCAAAAACAATGGAGATGGTGAAAAGATGAATGGTTGCCAGGGGTTAGGGAGTGGGGAGAGACGAACAGGTGGAGCACAGAGAATTTGAAGGCAGTGAACTACTCTGTATGATGCTATCATGTGGATACATGTCATTATGCATTTGTCCAAGCCCATCGAATGTATAAGAGTGAACTCTAATGTAAACTATATACTTGGGATGATGTGTCAATGTAAGTTCACCAGCTGTAACAAATGTACCACTCTGGTGGGGGATGTTGAAAATGGGGGAGGCTGTGCATGTGTGGGGGCAGGAGGTATATGGGAAATCCCTGTACCTTCCTTTCAATTTTGCTGTGAACTGAAAATCGCTGTAAAATATAAAGGTTTTTTTTTTTTTTTAAAGTAACCGTCTTCCAATACAAAATTTTCACACAATGCTGAAAAAGTATTTCCCAACCTATAAGCCGGTAGGGAAAATAAAGGTGATACTTGTTGTGGGTGAAAGTGTGGTACATGCTCGTGGCTATAAAATGTTTACACCCATGAGCTCAGTAATTCCAGTCTGTAACATTTCTCCAGTAGGTATAATCTTTGATTAGGTACAATAGGGTATGAACAAGATATTAAGTGTTAAAAACAATGGAAATGTTTACAAGTAACAGATAATTTAGGTAAATCATGGTAATCCATTCAACACAATTTTAAACATTAAAATTACGAAGTATTGTAATTATGAACACTACGCAGGAACAAGGAACGTGCTGAGAGTATACTTTAAAAAAACATAACATGCAGCGAGATTACAACCATGTAAATAATACTTCAAAACCATTAGAAGAGAATGATCAAGATTCCCTTCCTTTGCTCCTTTTTTCTAGTTTCTAAATGTCCGCAATGGGTATGTGTTATTGCAGTTAGATGACTTTTACAAATGGAAAGCTTAAGAATAACTCACTTCCCTTCTGGGGGGTGGTGTCAGTGCAAAGCCACACTCTGCCTCCGACACAACCTTCAGAGTTGGACTTTTTTCTTTTCAGGGGCCGGACTGAGCAGAGTGTATCAATCTTTGCCTGATACTGTCTGTGCCATTGATTCAGATGTTGTCTGATCATTCTCCAGTTGTTTGCTAGGTTTATATCTTTCTCCACAACCATTTTAAACATTTTTTAATTGTGACAAAATACATATGACAGTAAGTTAACCATTTTAGCCATTTTTAAGTGTCCACGTTGGTGGCATTAAGTACATTCTCAATGCCGTGCCACCTTTGCCACCATCCGCCTCTGGAACTTTGTCATCTTCCCAAACTGAAACCCTGTCCCTATTAAATGCTAGCTCATGGCTATCCCAATGTCCCTAAACCCTGGTATCCACTATTCTGCTTTCTGTTTCTGTGAATTTGACTACTCTAGGAACCTCACGTGGAATCATACATTTGTCCTTTTTCCACAACCACTTAAAAAAATTTTTTTTTAACATTTATTTATTATTGAGAGAGAGAAAGAGACAGAGCATGAGCATGGGAGGGGCCGAGAGATGGGGAGACACAGACCCGAAGCAGGCTCCAGGCTCTGAGCTCTCAGCACAGAGCCCGACGTGGGGCTCGAACTCACAAACCGAGAGATCATGACCTGAGATGAAGTTGGACGCTTAAACGACTGAGCCACCCAGGCGCCCCCTCCGCAACCACTTTTAAAGCTTTTTGAGGAAAAGGACCAAATCCCTGATTTGTTTTCATTTTAGGCGTAATGTCTATTTGCTCATTTGTTTCACATGTATTATGCTGGGCACGGGGTTAAGCAATGCTCAAGAAATACATGTGGTGTCCAAGACTGACAGTGTAGTGGGACAGAGATAATAGGGAAACCAGAGGGAGAAGAAAGAACCACAGAGCATGAGGAGTATTGACTGAGAACCCGATGGGGTCTTCTGGAAAGTCTAAATGTTTGTGGGATGAATGGGGGAATGATCTGGGAGGAAGGCTGAGGAGAAGCCCTGGGGTTCCAGGCAGAAAGAGGGGCCACAGAGCCTGAGGAGGGAGGGGCCTTCTGCGGGGTGTGTGTGTGTGTGTGTGCGCAGGGGGCCTATGGTAACTGTGTATTCTAGATGCAGTGGGGAGCTGTAGCGGGATCCCCCATATCTGAGAAGAGGAAGGGAATGCACAGCTGACATGCCAACACCTCGCTCTGGGCACTGAAGGCCATACTCTTTACCCACATGTCCTCCTGGGCCAGGTACCCTGAAAAGCCCTGTTCCTTAGACACCAGGATCAGCGCAGCCTCTCACGCGGCTATAGGCGGCTAAATGGGCGCGGCTCATGCTCGGATCTACCATTTGGTTCCGTGTCTTTGTTCACAGCTGGGCAGCTCTGTGCACAGTATCTGGCAAATGGCAGGAAGGTGATTGTTACCTCCAGTTTGTAGAAGTGGAAACTGAGGCTTGGGGGCAAGGAACCACCTGCCCAAGGTCAAGGAGCAAGTAAGTGAATGAGGAGTAAACTTGTCACTGAATGAGCAAATGAAACGTCTGAGCCCATCCCCACCCCATCCTTCCCTCCTAGGGGCCTGAAGGAGGGACTTTACATGGCTGACTGTGGCCCCAGGAAGAAGCAAGAGGCCTGTGGGTGAAGGTGGGAGCGAAGCGGGGAGCAGAGCCCACCACAGAAGATGAAAAGAAGATTCTAGTCTCTCCAAAGCACATGCGAATTTGCTTTCTTGTGCTTCTTTCCTAAGCCTGTGTTGACCTTACTGCAAATGCAATGTTATGTCCTATTTTTCTTTTACTTATCTGCATAAACATTCTCAGTCTCTTTTTTTTGAAAATTTTTTAACGTTTATTTATTTTTGACGTAGAGAGAGACAGAGCATGAGCAGGGGAGGGGCAGAGAGAGAGGGAGACACAGAATCTGAAGCAGGCTCCAGGCTCTGAGCCGTCAGCACAGAGCCTGACGCGGGTTTCAAACTCACGAACCATGAAATCATGACCTGAGCCGAAGTCAGATGCTCAACGGACTGAACCACCCAGGTGCCCCCTCAGAGTCGCTTATAAAAATCTTTATGGCCGCTATTTTTGAACTTTGAATAATTGTCTACCCAAGAAATGGATCACAATTTCTTAAAATAGCTTATTAAGAATAGCTTATAATCACTTATTATTGATCATTTAGGTTGCTATCAGTATTTCTCAAATACATAAATAATGCTAATAAATAGTGCTAAGAACGCTGAGAGTAGTGTTTCCTGAGGATTAATCTCCGCGTTGGGTTTCCAAGGTCTGAGTGGTTTCTTTGGGCCCTGTCGGGTTTGACTCTCCACGGTGCCTAAGGCAGCTGTGGGCAGGCCGAGGAGGCCAGGGACAGACCGGGATGACACTGCATCTGTGTTTGTAAATGAACTTGTTCTTTCCCTCCCAAGCAGTGGGGTAGGGGTGGCGGGCCGCTGCTGGAACAGGGAGGGGCGCCCTACATAGCATCCCCACATAAAAGGGCAGGTGTTCAGGCAGGACCTGGAGTGATAGTGGTTTGGCCTGACTCCCGGTGCTTGTTGGGGGCGACGGCCTGCATCTGCTCCTCTCCAGCCCCTCCTTGGTCTATTCCCGTTAGCTTCCTTGGGAAAGAGTCCCACATTCAGGGATTCTTTGCCCATTTCAATGTGATCCTGCCTGACGAGCAGCCCCAGAGTCTGTACCGGGTCGCAGCAAACCCCAGGCACACAAAAACAGAGGCTTGTGGCTGGTTTGAAGCGGCTGTGATCGCATGGAGTCAGAACCGCTGCCCCGGCAGGTGCCACTCAGTGCATCCCAAGTGGGAAAAGCCCTGTGCCAGTGGAAGCCATGAGACTCTGGGAAAGCCCCCAGCCCTGAGACCTTGGGCTCCAGCCAACGCAGCCTCCTATTGGATGATGCCCGGGGTGGGGGTGGGGGGCAAACACCTTTAGGAAGAAACTAACAGAAAATGCATGTGGAAGCAATGCGGGAGAAGAAAAGTGCTGTGGCCCATTCTTGGCTGCCACCTGCATGGTTAGCAGACCTTGACCAGCGGTATAGAAGCTTCCCAGAGAGAGACTCCCTTCCTAGTTGCTCACCTCCAGCCCAGACACCTCTGCCCTTTATTGCCATTACCTGACTCTGTCAGGCTGTGTGACTCAGCATGTGCCTGCCAGCCGTGCCCCCCCCACCCCCCAAAGCACACCAAGGAGAGCGGCTGCAGACCCTATCCTCAAGGAAGGGCCACCAGGGCATTTCAGTCATGAATGGGAACGTACCTGAATGTGTGGATACTGACGGCTGGAGTTTTTGGAGGAAAGCATCCAAGACGGCTCCTCCAAGCTTTGATAAATCCGTAGACTAAGCCGACTTAGACACCTGTGTTTTTAGGTGGTTTTTTAGAAGGTCTCATTTATGTTATACTGATGTAGCCTTGAAAGACTGGGAGGAAGTGTGGTCTTGTGGGGGGAGCGCCGTGCAGGCAACACCAGGGCCTGTGTTGTCTTCTCAGCTCTGCCCCTTGTTGTCAGGGGAGTCCATCTGGGCCACGGGAGTGAAGGCAGGTCACACCTGCCCCCTGCTTAGCCAGCAACACCTCCCCAGTTGTGTGGCAGGGTGACAGAGTTATAAAGCCAAATTACCCCTTCCAATAAACAAAACAAAGCCAAAGAGGGCAATTCTAAAATAGTGATTTTGCAAACAATGAAATATTCTGAGAATCTGTAATATGTGTGGGTTTGTAAATGAAGCGGAAACAGAAACCACTGATCATAATGATACCATTGAAAGCTGCGTTGGTTCTGGGCCAGGGGGCACCAACAGACATTCTAGGAAAGCAGATGACCCAGGACACATGGCAATGCCTGGGCCCTGTCACGTGGAAAGAACCCCAGCTTACGTTCTTAACCTTCTCTGTATGGGTACCTTACTTTGTCACTGCTGGATGTGAAGTGTAACAGAAACATACCTCCTTAAAATAGCAGAGCAGGTTCAAGGTTATTCCTATAAACTATAGTGCCACGTGCTTACTTGTATCATGGTAGGCTCCCTTGAGTGGGCTAGAAAGGGATGGAGTGACAGCTGGGAATAGGCCATGGAAATGGTCACACGTGGACATCAGTGTGAATTTCGTGGCAGCAAAAAGCTCACCTTGGTGCATTAGGAATTCAAAACTGCAGTCAAGTGTAAGCCATTGAGTCGACTTGCTTTTGAGGGGTTCTTGGAAGCTTGCAGGGACTTCCTTTGAGAAAAAAACACTTTGGGGTAGAAATAGTGAAATGGGAAATGGTTGCCCAGAGAATGTGCGTTCCGTGTCACAGGAAATATTTAAATGTGGGGAGGACAAACACTTGGCGGGGCTGCCGTAGAGGGTGTTCAAGTATTATTTTGGAAGCTGAACTGGACAGGCTAAACTCTTTCCCAAACATAGAGATCTAAACTTTAAAGAATCAGATTTCACCAGTTGCGAAGATTTTGAATTTTAGTTGCAGTTTGCTGCTGCTTCAAGCGGAGTAAAGAGCCCACAGGACGGCCGTTATGTAGCGATCATGAACTCTGGGCCTTCATGCAGTGCTAAGATTAGGTAAACTTGTGCAGGACCCGAGATTAAACTGCTCCTGCTGCTGTTCCCATGGGTTCAGGTGGGGGGCACAGGATATCTCATAGGTATCATTGGGTGGTGATAGTCAGGAAAGTCCTATCTCTGCCATTTGCTTTTTAGCCTGGTGACCGATGGTGCTCAGGCTTAGCATCCTGCTTGTCAAACGACAAGAGTGCGTAAAGAGTTCATTGAGGGAGTGCAGGTAAGACAGTATAGTAGTAAGCACGTAACAAGTGTTTGATAAGTACAGATGGTGGCTGGCAAGTGAGGGCAAGTGTCAATAAACGAAGGGCAAAGACAGGGGTCATCTGGTCACGTTAAACTTTAGCGGGATTGGATGTGGGCTACCCTTCTCTGAAAACAAGTAGAAACAGGTGCACATATGTGTGTGTGTGTGCGCGCTCAGACGCCAGACCACTTTTTAAAAATAGATGTATGAAGTGGATAATCTCACTTATAGTTTGGAAATGTGAAATTTATTTTTTGTTATTTGGTGATTATTTTTCTCCTCTCGAAGGAGATTTTGCAGCTGCAGGAGATGTTCTTGTTGAGCTCGCTTCTGAAGGTAAGATGCCTTTAGAATGGCCGTGAAGGTAGAGAGTGAAACCCTCAGAGCAGCCGGAGAGGATGAGCCAGTGATATTCGGAGCCACCGTGGAAGTGAGAAGTTCTGTTCAAGTGGCTACAGCCTTAAAGACATTATTTTCTTATATCAGAATCAGGTGTCTTTTCAGGGAAAATCTAAGCTCTAGCAAAGCAAAGAGGAGAGGAAAAGAAAATATTCATATAGTCTTACCCCAAAGACGCAACCAGCAGCTTCTACTGTATCAACTTTCAGATTCACATTCTCTTAAAAATGGGGTCATGCCAGTTGCTTTAATATTTCATAACTTTTTTTAAACAGTAATTTCTCTCTTGTCATTATACAGTCTCTCTCTCTCTCTCTCTCTCTCTCTCTATATATATATATATATATATTTAATTGAAATTGCTTTATTGTTTTGTCTGGTTATACATGTCATATGCAGATGGAAGTAATCCACATGCATGGACAAGAAGGTAAAAGTCACCTGTCATCTGCCACCTCCCCCGGCCCCTCGGGCAACCAGAGCTAACATTGACCGTCTTTCTATTTTTTCTAATGTATGTTTCTGACACACAGATGATTCCCCTCCCCTCCAGGATTGGGTTCATATGACATCTAAAGTTTTATAACCTGCTTTTTAAATTTAAAAATACATTCTATCTTTCCTGTTAGTAAGCATTCTTGCACAGCATGATTTTAATGGCTCTCATGACACTGTATGGATGTATTCTCTTTTGTATCACTAGAGGATAATTAGATTTTTAGTATGTTTTCAACATGCTCACAATAAATGTTTTTGCCATTATTATTATTATAATCTTTGTGATAACCATAGTAATCTTTTCATGATAGATTCATTTAAGTGGGATTCCTGGGTCAAAAAATATACATGACTCTAAGGCTCTTGGTACCTATTACCAAATTGCCCTTGGCAATGGTGACACCATTTATCAGCACTCTTCTCATCTATATGAAATATTATATTTTGGTATAATCTGGTATAATGCCTTTTAAAAATTGAATTTCTTTTTAAAATTTATTGTTTAGACAACTCTAATCTATATATGAAACAAGTTTGTATTTAATTGTTATTAGAGTTGATTATTCATTAAATTACTGACCTTCTGGTTTCTTTACTTACTGGGGAGCCTGAGTGGCTCAGTTGGTTGAGTGTCTGACTTCGGCTCAGGTCACGATCACATGGTTTGGGTTCGAGCCCCGCATCGGGCTCGGCTCTGTGCTGACAGCTCAGAGTCTGCAGCCTGCTTTGGATCCTTTTTTTTTCCTTTTGTTTTTGGAGCCTGCTTTGGATTCCGTGTCTCCCTCTTTCTCCTCTTTCCCTGCTTGCACTCTGTCTCTCTTTCAAAAATTAATAAACATTAAAAAAAAATTCACTTATTTAAGACACCTGAACTTGCTTTCTGGGTAAGATGTGAAGGACAAAAACCTAATTTTTTCCAAACAGCTAAGCAATGATCTCAACGCCTTTATTATACAATCTGTTCTTTCCCCTTGTATGTGAATGCCACTGGTGTCGTGCACTCTAATGGGGTCAGTTCTCATATCGCTTTAGTTTAGTTCTTAGAATCCATGATTATAAACTGGCCCGTATGTATTTAATAGCTGATAACCCCTTGGGAGGAAGAGGCTCTTGCCTTTGAGGAAGAAAGATTTCTTGATTCCAAAACAATGGGCGAATCGCATTCCTGCATGTCTGCAATTTTTCCTTCTGCTAGGACCCAAGGGTGGGAAGCACAGGACATCACAGTGAGGCACAGGAATCCAGAATTCAGAACCTGGATGACCAGTAACAAAGCTTATGGGAAAACTTAAGCTGCCCTTCCTTGGGCAGGGAGGTGGGGAGGGGATGAGGGGAGTGGGATGGGAGGGTGGGAGGTGGTCACAGTAATAACTGAAGATGAGCCTCCGGGATTCTGACACTTTGAGAAGCCAGCCAAGTCCTGGGACCCTGAGAAGAAACTAAAACCCAAGAGTTTGGGAGGAAGTAGTGTTCTCATGCTATGACTGATATGAATTATTAAATGAATCCTATAACAAAATAGATAAACAAAATGACCCATAGAGTCATGCCTTAGTAAGTCAATAACCTCATTGTACCTATGCTTGAAATGCCATCGTCTTAAGCGTAGGAACCGACAATACGTTTAGCTGCTGTCCAAATTCTACTTCTCGGGGAACAAAAGTTTAAACGAGTGGAAATTGCGTTCTCTCATGTAGCCATACTGCTGAGCAGCTGGGGCGTTCACACCACGAACCCACAGCCGGAGCGGCACGGTGTATCTGGGGTGGTGAGTGGTAATTTTAGGTCAACGTAGAGGAGAAAATAAACTATCTGGAGTGACTGGAAAACTAAAAATAGAGAGAGGTTGATAACACATCAAGATGAAGGACATAGTACCACCAGATCTTCCCGTGGTACCGAATGGCTCGGCTTGAGTGGGAACCCCATGTTGAACCCTGACAGGTGGTGTTGCCACTGTGATGTTCCTGTTTCGTCCCCACCCTCCATTGCGTTGCTGGTTTGCCCTTTTTCACGGTTCCCTTTTTGCGTGTGTAGCTTTGTAACCTGCCCCAAATTATTTTTGAAATTGGGGAGTGCAAGAATGAATAAAAATATTGATTCTTGTGCTTTCCACTGTATTATAAAATTGCATTTTAACAGTCAAGTTAATTAATAAGAAATAAAAGGAAGAGTTGTTTTGTTTCAATTTCTCATTACTTCAGCGAGACTCATTCCTTTTCCTGGGGAATGTTTGCTTTTTAGGGCTCATGCCCAGGATTGGTGGTCAGGTGGGTGTCCTTCTACAGGACACCCATCTGGCTCTCAGCCCTAGACATGTAAATGGTTTACCACAGGTGCTTACTTGATGGACCAAAACAGGATCATATTGTAAATTCTTCCCTTCATCCAGCTTTTCCTACCTAAGGATTTCTGGTAATCTCACCAAATCATTCTCTTGAGTCATTCTTCTGATGGCTACATGATATTTCAGGGGGTGTATAGGCCACAACCTATTTAGTCATTCCCTGTTGATGAACTTGGGGTTGTTTCCAGCTTTTATTTTGCCCAAATGAAGTTGAAAGACTCATCTTTGTATGTTTATTCTTTTGCAATAATGTTTTTACTTTATAGGGGCATATTCCCTGGATTGCTGAGTTAGAGTATGTGATTTATATTAGGTTAGATATTGGCAAACTGTTTTTCCAAAAGACTATCGTGTGTCACGATACCATCAGCAACCCCTGTGAGTGCCCTCGCCCACGTCCTCTCTGGCAGTGCGTGGTATCACTCTTCTACATTTTCACCCAACCAGTGACACGTGTAGGTACCTGACAGATTTTCATTTTCCTGGAAAGTGTATTCTTTTTTATTTTATTTTATTTTATTTATTTATTTTTTTTAACGTTTATTTATTTTTGAGACAGAGAGAGACAGAGCATGAACGGGGGTGGGTCAGAGAGAGGGAGACACAGAATCCGAAACAGGCTCCAGGCTCTGAGCGGTCAGCACAGAGCCCAACGCTGGGCTCGAACACACGGACCGCGAGATCATGACCTGAGCCGAAGTCGGCCGCTTAACCGACTGAGCCACCCAGGCGCCCCAATGTGTATTCTTAACCTTGACCGAATCACCCCTCATTCTCTGAAGGTGAAAGTTTGGTGTAAAGGTTATGGCAGGAGAAATGAGACCATGTGACTCAACCATCCTCTCTTAAACGTGCAGACACACTCAAAGGTCTTAATTTAGTTTGGATACTAAATGCAGGGCAGGGAAGAGGGCAGGGAGGTTTTGAGTTAACCTCGGCAGGGTCTGCCCAGGCTCCACTGTGGGACAGCTGTCCACTGAAAGGCCCTGTATGGCACAGTAATCAGGAATAGTTTACGAGGCTAACATCCCTGCCCCCATCTTGCCCGCCACACGCAGGAGCTCATTCCCTCCGAAGTGAAGTAGACTAGATCCCAATAGTATTATCGCTCTTTCATGGATAAGCTCTGTAGTTGTAGAGACCCATTGGGCAAGCTCGGCTCCCATCTGAGCCCCGGTGAGCCTTCCTTCTCTCCTCCTTTAACACCCGCACCTCAAGATGGGCCACGAGAGATGGGATGCTGAGTTTCTGGCCAGATGGGCTCAGAGTGTGGTCCAGGAAAGGGCTTCCACAAAGGCCTGGGGTGGAGTGAGGGTAGAGGGACAGGAGTCACAGCCTCCCTTTTACCTGGCCTGGTCCTACCCAGACAGCAGGTCTAGCCAAGCAGCCAGCTTTTGGCCCACAGGATGCTGAAGGGGTGCTGGGGAGGGGTGTGTTGGGGAAGATGGGCCTCTGCCTCCCCACCAACACTTCAAATCTTCCCTCTTAGCTTTGCCCCCACCCAACCGCAGAGACCTCCACAAAATCTACTGTGAAAGGCCTCACGCTCTTTTGTGAGGTGGCAATTCATGCCTTCAGGCTTGTGTTTACATCATCTGGGTATTGACCTGTTCACTCGCCCCGGACACTCACTCTTGGAGTCACACAAGTGCCGGACCTGTGTCTGGGTTCCCCACGACGGTGTGAGCCCGTGGGGCTGGGGACAGTGTGTGTGTTGAACGCATGGTTAGTGCCAAGGACACTCAAGGTGCTCAATTCAGCGCCAGTTCATTGAGCTCGTGTTCTTCGAGCGGTTTGTCGACCGTACCTGGCAGAGCAAACACTGAGAAGTGGGGATAAATCAAGTTCTCACAGCCTTGGGGAGCCCCGACAGGCTGGGTTGGGGAGCCGGCAGCAGAGGGCTGAGGGGGTGCCTCAGGCGAACTGTGTTCCTAGCTCAGCAAGCGAGGAGCGGGGCCCGCTTGTGGGAGCCCTTCCTCCCTCGCTCATTTATTCATATTGATTCTGGCTTCGGGGCTCGGGAATGCGGACTTGAGTGTGCAGATGGCAGGACAGGCTCCCACAGGCCTTGGTGTCTCCAGGAGATCAGGGACTGGCCAGTAAGGAGGGATCGGGGGCCAGGCTGCATCTGTCCTAGGCCCATAGTCCCAGCACAGGGCCAGCCAGGCACACAGAAGGTGCCCCAAATAAATGCATTTGAACTGGCACCAAGAACCTGAGGAAGGGGAGCACGAACGGCAGACAGGAGGCAGGCGATTAGCCTTGTCCACGGGGGACAGGACAGGCGATGGTCTGTGGTTAAAAATACATGAAAAGACACATAGACTTTTCTGTTCAAATTCAGAAGCCCAAGCTAAGCTAAAGACGGGGACTTGCTCATAAAGGGCAGTACATGAACGCGAGAAAACAAGATCCAGGAGAGTCAACGACACTGTGCAGGAATAAATTCCTTTTTCAGCACTTCCGTGTTCAGCACGATGAGAATCACACGGGCCAGCTGTCTGTCTGTCTGTGAATCCCAAACCGAGGCGGTGTCGGGGGATACGGCTTCCTTCTGTTTGGACTGAAGCACCAAGTTATGTAGCCCGGAGGACTCCAGGAACCAATGACTCACGGTCACCGAGGAGAGTCAGTGACGCATCTGAGGAGGTTTCCCAAGAAGTGATGGAGGAAATCTCTTTCGTCCTCCACACCTGGAAAGGCCTCTGAAGACAGGGCTCTTTCTCTCTTTCCCTTTGACTGGGTGGTAGATTCGGATCAACGTTGCAGCCCACACAGGGCTGGGGATCACTTTGTGAAAACAAGTTGCCCACTTCCTACAGGTAGAGACGCGAGACGAGGGGGGCCAGGGTGGGGATGAGGAAGGGTGAAAGGGAGGGGGTGGCGTAGGAGCCCCCTCCATCCTTTGAACTTGTGCTGCTGGGTGCCACACCTGCAGACTGGGCGCCCAGAATTCTCTACCCTTGCTTCCCACGGAGAGGAAGGCTGGCCAAGGAACCACCACGGTTCCCAGACCCTGCCATCTGCCAGCCTCACAGCAAGACAGACCGACACTATCATGGCTCCCATTGCAAAGGAGGGAACTGAGGCTCACGGAAGTTACAGGGCTTGTCCAAGTTGGCACAACTGGTAGGCTCAGGCCCCGCTGTCCTGCTGCCCCCACATGCGTCACATGATTCCCATTGCACGGATTTTTAAACACTCTCATTTATGAACAAATCTCTCATTGATGGATATTTAAGCGGATTCCAATTAAAAAAATTTTTTTTAAATATTTATTTACTTTTGAGAGAGAGAGAGAGAGAGAGAGCGAGCAGTGGAAGGGTAGAGAGAGAGGAATACACAGAATCCAAAGCACTGAGCTGTCAGCAGAGAGCCCGATGTGGGGCTCCAACCCATGAACCAAAAGGTCATGACCTGAGCCGAAGTCAGGCACTTAACCAACTGAGCCACCCAGGTGTCCCTCCAATTTTTTAATAATACAATGATTGGACGGGGTACCTGGGTGGCTCAGTCAGTTGAGCGACTGACTTCAGCTCAGGTTATGATCTCGTGGTTTGTGAGTTCAAGCCCCAAGTCGGGCTCTGTGCTGACAGCTCAGAGCCTGACGCGGGGCTCGAACTCACGGACCGCGAGATCGTGACCTGGCTGAAGTCGGACGCTCAACCGACTGCGCCACCCAGGCGCCCCAGGAGTCTCTTTTTAAAAAGAGGCTGTTTTTTCCCCAAACCATTTTACCCCCAATTATAAAATTAATACATGATTGTTATAAAAATTTACACAACACAGAAATGTACAATGCAGAAGTAGAAATTCTTCAGAGTAGCTATCATTAACGGCTTGGAGTACATCATTCCAGAGCTTTTTCTATGCACATACAAATATGTCCAGAAGCATTGATATATATATTAGAGGGAAAAAAAATCAAATTTGCAGAATAAGATTCGATTTTTTTATATTCTACATCTTATGTGTTACATATTACATTTTATAAGGTTTCAATTTTTTGTTTAAAAAAGTACACACAGGAAACATCTGGGAGAACAAGAAACTTTCAAATACCAATGTTAACACATTTTTGCAGTGCTCTGTGCTTAAGTATTTAAAATATCTCTTTAAGTATAATCTATTGTCTCTTTCCATATGTATATATGAAGGGTTGGCATATCATACGTGTATAGCTCAGTGACTTTCCACAAACTGACCACACCCGTAAGAGCAGCTCCCAGATGGAAAAGCAGAACATGCCAACCCCCAAACCTCATACTCTCTCCTACTGATCACCCCTGCAACCACGGTAAACATATCCTGACTTTAACATATATCTGCTTTGCCTGTTCTTATCTGTGCTTGAATTTTAACAGTGGCCACATGTGGCGCTTAAAACAAGGATAGGGGTGCCTGAGTGGCTCAGTTGGTTAAGCGCTGACTTCAGATCAGGACATGATCTTGCGGTTCGTAGGTTTGACCCACGCATCGGGCTCCGTGCTGTCAACGTGGAGCCTGCCTCGCATCCTCTGTCTCCCTCTCTCTGCCCCTCTCCACCCTCTCTCGCTCAAAAAATAAAATAATAAAAACATTAAAAAAATAAAATAAAACGAGGATAATCAATACAGATGTTGTTAAAATATATGCTGAAGCCGTGGCCGTTTGATCCTAGCATGTGTGAATCCAGTTCATTCCTTAACAGCTGCAGGGAGTCTCTTGTATCACAATTGATCTAACTGGCTTTTTCTTTTTCTTTTTCTCTTGTTTATTTATTTTTGAGAAACAAAGACAGAGAGCAGGAGCGAGAGAGCACGTGTGTAAGCGGGGGAGGGGCAGAGGGAGAGGGAGACGGAGAGAGAGTCCCGAGCAGGCACCTCACTGCGAGTGTGGACCTAGACGTGGGGCTCCAGCTCATGAACCGTGAGATCATGACCTGGGCTGAAGTCAAGAGCCATATACTTAATCCACTGAGCCACCCAAGTGTCCCCTAATTCACTTTTCCTGATGGACATTTGGATTGTTTCCAATTTGGGACTAACAAGCAGGACTACAAAAAAATTTTTTTGACGTGTATTTCTTTGTACATGTAGCTTTGAGACGTGTTTTTTTTAAGATGATGCCGAGAGATGGAATTGTTGCCGGTCAAAAGACAGCCAGGTTAAAAACATTTTTTGGTAAATACTTTTGCTGTAATGGCCTTCCCCAAAGTAGTAAATGCTCGGTGCCTTCTTCAAAACAAAAGTCAGGTGCTGGGTGCAGACCTCTTCACCACAGCCCCTGCCCCTGCGGCTGGCAGCCAAGCCTGCTCCAGCTCTCTGGGCGGACCAAGCTGTAGCAGGTGTCTGCCGCACAGAAAACAGACGGAGGTGCACCCCCCTTCACCCTTGGTCCCCCAACCTCACCCCCTATGAATTTGCAAACAACTAAGCACAACTGCAAAGGCAGCAATGGGGAGATGCTGTTAGTTAGCAGAGCCTGGAGTGGGACAAGGGGGCCTTGAGGCCTGTTCTGACTTCCGCTGCGGACTGGGTGTGAGCCTGCAGGGACGGTAGGCTGCATATCTGGGCTTTGGTCGCGTATTAAATGGGATGTCTTAGAGCAAGAAGCCCACCTTCAATGTGAACCCTGGAGGAGTCTGGCCCAGGCTACCCTGGCCCTGCCCCCCTCCCCTGGGCCCTGGGAGGCAGCCTGTCCCGTTGTCCTCAGAGCTGATGGGCAGGGAGTGTTCGCTTCTCTCAAGCGCCTTCTGCATGGACACCCTTCTAACTCCCACCCACACCTAGTTCTGTGGCCTTTGCTCCACAGGCGGCATCCCTGATGCTGCGAGAGGGCCACGCGGCCCCCTCCCCTCGAGCCATCTTTCCTTTCCTGCTTTCTGTGGCTGCCAGAGGCCTCTGGGCAGAGCCTGGTTCCCCATCTCCCTTCCAGAGTTGCACCTCCCAGCTGGCAGGAAAAGCAGCTGGGGCTCTATTCTCCTGTGGCCTGTGCATGGTGCTTCAGTGAACGCAGCCTTAGGCCGCATTCGTTTTTGGCTCCATAGCTCTCATGCTGCTAAGGCCCAGAGTGGGGAGTCAAGATAAGATCCCTGGGCTTTTACGGAAGGCACAAGACCTTCATCTCAACTTCCTCATCCAGCTCAGCCTCTTCTTGCATTTTCTTTCCCTGTCAAAGCTGAGAAACAGTTTAAAAAAAAAAAAAAAAAAGGAAGGAAGGAAGGAAGGAAGGGAAGAAGGAAACTATTTTTTTTTTTTTTTTTTGTTTTGTTTTGTTTTGTTTTGAGAGAAAGAGAAAACATGAGCAGGGGAGGGGCAGAGGAGAAGGAGAGAGAGAATCCCAAGCAGGTTCCACACTCAGCTCAGAGCCTAATGCAGGGCTTGATCCCACGTCCCTGGGATCATGACCTGAGCCCAAATCAAGAGTCTAATGCTCAACCGACTGAGCCACACAGGCTCCCCTCACCTTCTTTTTACTATAAGGTCACCAGCCTGTGGCTAGGAGTCTGGGGGTTCCACTCTGTACAACTGAGCAGGTGCTAGTGAAGATGGCTTGGAGTGGCCAGAAGTGTCGGCCCCCGGGGCCCCTGCCGCCTGGCTCTGGGTGCTTCCCAACCTCTGAGACTCTCTCCATGCCTCTGAGACTCTCTCAATGCCTACAGTGCAGACTACAGCATGTTGTGGGGGCAGATGAGGACAGGCACATTTTATCTTTGTTACTTCTGTTTTAGCTGAGCATTAACATCTTTGCCGTACAGATGGGCTTTGTGCTTTTACATCACGGGAGCCGTTCGCATCTTTTATTCAGGGTTTTATTTTTACAACCAAGACATTTTCATAAAAAGAACAGTGAGAGAAGAAATATACAAGCCATGGGAGGGCAGAAGTGAAAGTGGAGGAACTTCCTAATGGGAGATTGAGGAACTTCCTAATGGGAGATTAAGTGAACTCCGGCTCCCACACCACAAGTTCCTGCTCCACAGGAGGTCCCTGGAGACTGAACCGACTGAGTCAGCCCTTCACAGAAAGCACGGTTCCAAGCTGGGTGTGGTCTCTGTGGCTCTCAGTGAGGACGGTGACCCCCGCCTGGGAAGACCAAGGAGGAGCCATCCCAGCACCATCCCATGAGAGACTCAGGACTCCATGTCACTGCCCTATCAGGGCAAAGCAACTTGCGAGAAGGTGGCCGGACGGCCAACACGAGGGTCCCAGCCCAGGGTGAGTACGGGAGCTGGGGAGTGGTGTCATGGCGGCATTTCTTACTCATTTGCAGGAAGTTGCAGGAAGTGCTCCGGGGCTCTGAAGCCTTCTCTCCGTGATTCGTGATTCGCGATGACCAACTAACAAGTTTCTCCCATGCGTGAGGCCCACAGAATGAACTTGCAGTAGTTAAAAGCAGGCAACTTCAGCAGGTCAGTGAAATTGCCACAATCGAGGGAGTTGAGCGTGTCCCTTCTCTCTCATTTTTCCAGATCTCGCTCATTATTGACCAACGTATTTTTGTAGCAGGACACCAAAAGCATATTCTCTGCTCATTTATAAAACCTGAAAACAATAGCAAGTCAAGAAACCACTTACATTCAGGGAAATGATACGAATTTCCTGTAACAGAGACAAATGCCATGCGGGGATGCAGGGCTCCACTCCCAGTAAGGAGCCCGGGGGCCAGGAGTTTTCCACTAGTATGTTTTCAGGGCCCATCTTAGTCATTAAAAAAAAAAATGAAGAAGCTCAAAAAAAAAAAAAGCCCAAAGAACTCTAGCTTTGAATAGTGTTACTTCCTGCAGTACCTTCTTAGATAAGCTATTGACAAATGCACACTGAGGGGCCAGAAGAAGTTGGTTGCTGATGGGCAGATTTTCCAGGGTCAGTTATAGGCTGGGGAACGTCCTCCCCAAATCACAACTTGAGTTTGGAACAGCTGATCTGTGAGGCCCATGGACTCTTTTGTCCACACCTGCATCATGGCAGCAAAACTCGAGGTGGTTTCCGAACTTTTTTGTAGCCACAAACCCTTTTGTTCAAATGATGTCTCACAGGTGAGCCTAAGTACAGGCAGCCGATGACAGCAGAGGGTTGAGGGGCCTCACGGTCCCCCATGACCAACCCCCAGCTCCTTCCCCATCACGGTGGGTCCTCAGAACCCCTGGGTTTGTCAAAGCATGAGACACTATATCCAGCTCCCCTAAAACTGTCATCAGATCACTTGGGAACAAGTTAAAATGAAGGAGTTGGTGGGGGCAGTACCCTAATGGGGACCCCCCCCAATGGGGTCACCATGGGGAAGATGTTGAATGGAACATTCTGAAGATCTAGGCTCAGACAAATACACTCAGGTTATTGTCTCTTAGGAGGTAATTTCTAAATCCAGCACCTAAAATTGTATAAATTGTGCACAATCAAAATGATTGAAAATTGCCAATAAAATACAGCAGGCATGTTTAAGGGACTGTCTATAGTCAAGCAACTATAGCTACAAATATAATGTATTTAATAAGGTAGAGAATACTATATAGAGTTTATATGGAGATTACATTTTCAAGTATTTACAGATACACTTTGTTCCTTGTTTTTTTGGCTCATAGAGTTGACTTTTGTAAGGAACATGAGTTTGTGCTTTGACTCCACAGGACCAGGGGCTGAGCACTTTATGGGTTTTAACCCAGTAAGTCCTCACAACAGCCATGAGTTTGGGACTGTTATCCCATTTTACATGAGGAATCAGAGGCTCAGAGCGGTGAAGTGACTTGCCTACAGTCACATGGTTGGTGAGTGGCAGGCAGGATTCAAACCCTCATGCTGGAGCCAGAGCTCTTAAGCCAAAGGCCCTGTTGCCCTCTTTAATCTAGAGGCACGATGGGCTTTCTTTTTTTCCGAACACCTCTATATAGAGGGGCTTGTCATTAATGAGATAGGTAGATGCGAAGCAGCATTTTGAGGAAGAAAAAGTAATCCAAGAACGCTGCCCACGGCCCAGCTGAGGTCCCGAAGTCCCTGAGGTTGGGAGTAGCCCCTGGCCCCTCAGGGCCTCTGGGCTTCTGCCCGTGTTTACACAGCTCAGTAGACCTGAAGAGCGAGTGCCTTTTAGCCCCCCTGTATATGTGACTCAACCTTTTGATTTGCCAACCCCTGGGACCCGGGTGGGGTCTAGGGTAGAAGATGGGACCCAGGCAGCCCAATACCGGCAGGGAAGGAAGCAGGGAATGAATGGTCTTCGAATCCAGTTCTGCCGTTTACCATCCCAAATGCTTTGAGCAAGTCTTTCAACTGGTCTATAAAGGTAACCCTCCTATGTCATGAAGGACCAAGTCAAATGAAAAGAGTTTGGGGTATCCTACCGTATCCGATGCTTGCAAGAGTTGACTGTGAACATGGGGAGAGCTAAGCTAAATCTTTCAGTGCTTGAAATTTGACTTAAACGGCTACGAGTAGTTTTGTTTGTTAGATGCTCTCTCTTCCTGAACTCTATCACTCCATCTACTTATACAGTCTGAGATTTTTTTGAAGGCTGCGTCTGGCTTTGGCCCCCTGTGGGTGGAGGTTGCAGCAGCAGGGGCTGAGGAAGCCAGGACCACACCCAGGGCCGCGTCATGGGCACTCTTCTGAGGCCCCAAGCACTTACTGTTTCAGGAGGCGAAGCCGGGCTCTCCTCTTCAGGCCTGGAAGAAGCAAACAAGAACATCGGTTGGCTTGGGCTGTGGGTCGCTGACACCGAGCCCCAGAGAGCGAGGAAGGAGACCAGAGGGGCAGCCAGCACCTCAGACCACTGCCCTGGTGCCAGGCTCTGCTCCAGCTTTATGTGGTTTAACTCCCTTAAAGCTCGCAGCAAGCCTATGAGTTGAGTGCTACTCTTACTATCTCTGCTTCGTATATGGGGAAACAGAGGCACAGAACACACGTGTTATGGAATGACTTGCCCAAAGTCACGCAGCTAGTAAGCAGTAAGACCAGAATTCAAACTCAGTTAATCTACTCCAGTCTATGTGCTCTTAAACATGCCAGTCTGCCCTTTGCAGCAGGCCAGGAATGAGAGGTGTACAGACAGGTGGTCGGTGGACTTAAGCTAAAGCGTGTGCGTGCGGGAAATGCACAAGGTCTCCCAACGGGATGTAGGAAGGAAGTCTGAGCATGTCTGTTTACATGTCTGTCTCATCCTTCATTCCTTTTCATTTCTGAAGCACATTTCGTAACATAAGTAATATATGACATAAATACACCTAATCGCAGTTCAAGTTTGTAATTTAAAAAGTTTTTACTAATAAGATCTACATGCAGTTGGGGTTCATAATTTAAAAATGTTTTTACTAATGAGATCCTTGAACAAAAAAATTTGCAGACCACTGACCTTTAATGGGGTTCTTCCAATGGGGGCAAACGGATCCCTTTGTGGATGGCGATTTTATGCAAAAATGTGCGCATGACACATTTCTTTGTGGAGAGGGTCTCACCCTCTCCCATTTTATAGAAGCCCAGAGAGGGTCAGTACCTTGCTTGAGGTGGCACAGGTGAGCAGAAGGACCAGAAGGAGAGCCCTGGGCTCTTGGGCAGTTGTGAGGGCCTCCCATATAACTCCCCTCTTTCTTATGAACCCTGGGAGCCCAGAGCAGATGATCTCGTCTCCAGAGGGGCTGAGAGAGGCAGTCATCTCTGAATTTCCCTGCAGCCTCACAGAGAAGGAGGAGTTCAAGTTTCTGGGAACATGACCCAAACCCCACTGCAATGTCTTCTGTGTACTGTTTCTGTCCCGAGTGCTCATGGGAGTTCCCGCTTATCTCATGCCAGGCACCTTGGGCAGGACTTTACAAACAGCAACCCTGGGAGGTACATAATATTGTTACTCCTGGGTGGGGCAGTTGAGGCTCAGAGAGGCCAGGGCATGTGCCCAGGGTCACTAGATCCAAGAATAGTGGAGTTGGATTCAAACCCAGGTTTGTCTGACTCCAGAGACAGGGTGGTCTCTGACCTCTGCAGAATGGCCTCGGGCCAAGAAGCACCTCTGGAACTACCAGATGGGAAGGTGGGTATAAACTTCCACCAAACTGCCATCTGTCCTGCTTCCCTAGAAGAGGAAGGACCTCAGGGACACCTCCAATGGCAAAAGGAGTTGCCATCGTGGCCCAAGAGGCCACAACTTACGGTATAGGTGGATGGCCACACCCAAGGACACCAGCAGAACAAGGACTCCAGCCACCAACAGGCCGAGGGTGAGGAGGCCACAGGATGGGCCTGGGAAAGACACACGTATCGAACATTTGAGACATGCAGATAAATTACAGAGGGAAAAATCAACTGATCAAATGGAAGCCCCACCTCCCAGAGAATACCACTGCTGCACATTTTTCTCTCGTCGTTTTTTCTAGGCACTTCGAACACGTTGAGATACTTTTACACAGAACATTTTACGTCCAGGGGTGCCCTGGTGGCTCAGTCAGTTAAGTATCTGACGCGCGATGTCAGCTCAGGTCATGATCCCAGGGTCGTGGGATGGAGCCTGCCCCTCCCACCCCACCCAGCGTCAGGCTCCACACTGAGAGGGTGGAGCCTGCTTAAGATTCTCTCTCTCCCTCTCCCTCTGCCCCTTTACCCTGCTTGTGTGCTCTCTCTCTGTCAAAAAATAAAAATTAAAAAATAAAATAATAAAATAAAAAAATTTTATGTCCCACATCATCATTTTAAAAATTAATTAAACGCAGGAGCTACTTATGTTCTAAAGGAGATAGATAATTTTCATGCCTGGTAATGAGATTTTTACTATTTATTTTTAAAAATTTATTTTAATTTCACAAGAAATAGCTGAATATATTTTCATTGTAAAAGATTCAAGTATATGGTTAGAGTGTTCCTTGGCATGCTAGCTCCTTCACAGAAATAAATGCCATGGTTAACGTGGTACCTTTCTCTTTGTATTTATGCAGACACATACAGGTTTTTTAAAAATGTTTTGTTTAAATTTATTTTTTGAGAGAGAGAGACAAAGCGTGCATAACTGGGGGAGGGGCAGCGAGCAAGGGGGACGGAGGATCCAAAGCAGGGCTTTGCATTGACAGGCTGATAGCAGTGAGCCTGATGTAGGGTTCGAACCCATGAACTGTGAGATCATGACCTGAGCCAAAGTCGGACACTCAACCAACTGAGCCACGCAGGCATCCCTACAGTTTTGTTTTTGTTTTTGTTTTACAGCATACAGTGGCTTATATTGTACAAACTGTTTTGCAAACCATTCTTTCTTTAAATATATCAGCACACTCCTTTTTCTAGTAGAGTAACATTCAAAGTATGGACATAGCATGGATTATTTAGTCATCAGTGGGCTTTTCGTTTATTTCCTATGTTTTACTTTTATAAATAACTGTGCAAAGAACATCCTGGTACATTTTTCCTAATGTGGGAGCCTGCCCGAGGCAGATATTGAAAACAGAAACTTCCAAACCATAGACTATGTCCATTTAATGTTGTAACAGACACTGTGAAATGCCTTCCAAAAAGGCCGCACTGGTTTTCATTCCTAACCACCAACTGTGCACCTTGCCGACCCTTGTTTAGTTTTTGGCCAGTCTAGTGGGTGAAAAATGGTGTTTGTCAACTTCAGTCTATTTTCATATATTGGCCACTTGTATGACCTGGCCTGGCCTTCCTTGCCTTGCATGGGTTTCGGAGTCTGCTGAAGTCTGAAAGTCACTACGTCGTTCCTGACACAGCAATTTAGAAATTGTCTCAGAATCATCTCAAGGGACAGCCCTAAGCCTTAGGGAGCACGTCCTTCCCCAGGGTGGCCATGTGGTTTCATTCATGATGACAAGTTTTGAGATCTATCTGGGTGTCCCCCAAGGTAAGTGCTTTGCATATAGCATCTATTTAATCATGCCTTCTCTTTAGCCAGGTAAACACCCCTAGTTTACACATGAGGAAACAGGTTCAGAGAGGTTAAATCACTTGACCAAGGTCACACAGTATAGGCAGTGGTAGGCAGAGTCAGACCTCAACCTGGCTGACTTACCCCTAAGGTACCCTGTCTCATGGCCCCCACCCCCAATGCAACCTCTACTTCTCCCCCTCCAATCCCCACTTGGCCACTTTCACGCACAACCTGGTTATTCTTAATAACCTACTAATGTTGGATTTGCATTCTTGCCCTGGGATCTTACTGGGGGTCGACATAAGGAATGATGCAAGAATCTCAAAGACCTTTGTCCACATCTCTTACAAAAGTGTTGCTCTACTGAGTTCACTGTTGTTCAGCAGGCCTTACAGAAGGATGAACAGAGCAGACTTTTTCTAGAATTTAACACTGAGATGAAGGCTTTGAAGCCGGGAGCTTGGGGTTGTTTCTTTCTATCACTGTGGGGGGCAGGGTTTGTGTGCCATGTTATTTGGAGTATTGCCTTTGGTTCAGCTGGTTTTGCCGTTTCTCTAGAGTCACAGCACAGACCCAATTTTGGCACCTTCAACGAAATGGACCTGTTGTATTTGCCTTTTGTGCTGTTTTGTTATTGTTGTTGTTGTAACTTGCCTAAAATCCTTTAGGCGAAGTTGTGGGGTATAGATACTTTACAAAATGAGGTCAATCTATCTGTACCTTTATGCTCACCAAGACTTTGCCCTTCTGCATTTGGGTTCCGATTTTTTTTTTTACTGGGACCTCATGGGGTAGCTTCCCGTTCCCACTCTCCCAATCCCATTAGATGCCTGTCCCTGAGCTCTGTTACTTTATACATTTAAGACAAAGCCAACCCAGCAGCACGAGGCAGCCCTAGTGGGGCAGCTTGTCATTTGTTCCACGGGTGGGAGCACATGACACTTTCTGTTTGTCACCAGTATCTTTTGGGGAGCAGAGGTCAGTATTTTTCCAGAAACACATTTGCATGTTTGGGCTAATGGTTCAAGGAAAGTGCACGTGCATGTGTGTGTGTGTGTGTGTGTGTATGTTCTCCAGCTGCTGTGTCTGGTGTTCATAGCACAGAGAAGCAAGTTAGTTCACTCATTAGCAAAAAGATATTAGCACATACTGTGTGTTAGGCCCTCTGTTAGGTATTAAAACTGAAGAACTTTAAAGTTCTGGTCTCGTGGGTTGGTTATTTTTGTTTGTAAACAGTCTTACTGAGATATACTTTACGTACAAAGTTCACCTGCTCCAAGTGTATAATTTAATGGTCTTCGGTATATTCACAGAATTGTGCACCCATCAAGCACCACGATCTAATTTTAGAACATTTTCATCTCCCCTCCCCCACCAAAAATCCTGTACCCATTTTAGCAATCTCCTCCATACCTTCCCAACTCCCCAGTCTTAGGCAACCACTAATCTACTTTCTGTCTCTATGAAATGTCACATTGTGGACGTTTCTTATCAATGGGATCACATAATACATGGTTTTGTGTCTGTTGTTTTACTGTGTAATATTTTCAAAGTTCATCATGTTGTAGCCTATATCAGTATTTCACTGTTTATTATGGTCAAATAATATTCCATTGTATGGACAGTCCACATTTGGTTAATCTATTTACCAGTTGTTTCTACTTTTTTGGCGATTATGAATAATGCTGCAAGGAACACTGGTGTGCAAGTTTTGGGGTGGACATATCCTCCATTAAGTTTTGCTCTAGGGCAATTTTCAAGCGTGTTCCTCATTAGACTGTGAGCTGTTGGAGGGCAGCACTGTGGTCACACTCAGCTTCCCTTCTGACCCCAGATTGGGTGGGGCCAGAGAAACAGGCTAGAGTCCACACATGGGAAGGGAAGGGAAGGGAAGGGAAGGGAAGGGAAGGGAAGAAGGAAAACTTCCTGCTCTGTTTCTGAGGGTCCAGGAGAATGGGAGAACTCACCCTTCTGGGTCACTGGGCTTGGGGGCCGGCACATTTTCTTCCTGGGGGTGGGCTTCTTGGTGGGCTGGGCAGTGGTGGGAAGGACATCAACTACAGAAAGCAAGCAAGACACATGTCTTAGCCAGGTAATCAGTAGGTGGACTTGCAGACAAAAGTTAAAGCCTCATGTCTTCCATGTAGATATGAAAGCCCTTATGACTGTTCCCTGGGCTGCTGCAGGGCTCCAAGGTGATAGAGTAATCGAGTTTTCTATGTGCTTCCCCAACTCTCAGACCTATCTGAGAGTCGAGGCAGCGGGTCACTTTGGTGTCTGGGGAAGAGAGGGGCTCTGGACCCACATGGACGTGAAGAGAGCCCCAGATGCCCTGATTAACCACTGAGTGACTTGGGGCAAGTCCTATCACTTTTCAGTGCCTCAGTTTTCCCATCTGCTGAAATAAAGATGACTCCCAGTTCTTTCTTGGGGTTGTCGTGAGGATTAAAGGGGACAGCATGCCCAGCAAATGGTGCAGTAGAGATGGCTCCCCCTGGCCAAAGACCCTGAGCAGAAGCTGGAGCCCCCAAGTGCTCGACGAGACCAGCCCCTCAGCCAACCTGCCAATCCCTAACCGGGTGGAGGAGGCTCACAGAAAGGAGGGTGCCCTTTAACACACATACGATACCATGCAGGTTGCATATATGGGGATTTTCTTTCCTTCTCAAGTGTCTTTACAAGTCATATACTATCAGAGCTGGAAGGACCTCTAGTCCTAACCTTTACTTTCAAAGACGGACACCAGTGATGTAAGGCGCCAGCCCCGAGGCCCCACGATGCCAAGCGCCTGCCTGGACCACCCCAACCCCGTCTCCTGACTCGTGGATGGGTCACTCCTCTCTTTCGTTCTACGCCAGTGTCACATGCTGACTTGACGGAGCAGGGCAGTGGGACAGGCACACAGAGTGAAGGGAGACACCTGAGGTTCTGAGATGCTAGGGACAGGGTGGTGAGCACTGGGTGCTGCTGAACCCAGCCCTGGTCTCTGTGGGTTGAGCAAAGACATTTCACAAAAATGATCCTCTGCAAAATAGGAGGAGAGGGAAGATAACACCATCAGTTTAAACTCTAGCATCGGGAGGACAGGGAGGGGCAGCCAACAAAATGGTCACTTCAGGGCTGGCATCTTCCACATAAAGAGTGGACACTTTGGACCCTCGCCGACCTGAGTCTCCTCTGAGAAGCAGAGATGACACGCTCTGCCTGCTTCGTGAGGTTTCTGGGAAGAACCAACCACCAAGAATGAACCCTTGCTAAGTCCCGCCATGTGCTAGCGGCAGAACTAAGCAGCTCAGCTTAAGCGTATTCAACCCAACCACTTTGGTGATGGGAACGAGTATCTCCATCTAATCCCCGAGGAAGCCTAGGCGCAGAGAATGGAACTAGCTTGTCTGAAGTTCAAGAAACCCTAAACAGCACAGCCGGGATCTGAGCCCAGAGACCCTGATTCTAGGCTCTCACTAAGCCACACCACGTCAGGTGCACATGCTTTTCGACAAAAAGACCCGTCGGGTCAAGGGCCTCGGCCGTGGGAATGCGGAGGGAAACTAGCATAAAAGGAAAAAAGGACACTAGCCATGGTGCTCCCAGAGCATGCGGGAGCCTGGCTCTCTGCTCAGGGTGACCCAGCATGGCTTTCCCCTTTACTCCTTACGGCCCTGGAGGTGTCCACTCCCTTTACTTTGTACACGAAGAGGCACAGATGTCTCTCGGCTGGTCGGTGGGAAGCCTGCAAGGGAGACAGCTCTATAGGACCTCAGGGTCTTGGCTGGGCTCAGTGGTCGGGGTTCGATGAGGGGTTTGTGGGAAGGCTTGTTCCATTTTAATTTCTTCTTGCCCAGAGCTGGGTCCCCTTGATTCCTCCTGACTCCCCCAGCTCCCCATTCAAATCTACCCGCTTCTCTCCTTGTTGAGCGGGACAGGCCTTTTGAACCCATAGTGTGATTAGCCCCCAAGAGGCCGTTTACCCCCCACCCCAATACTTTCCTTACTGCCCGAGCTTCCCCTTTCAGTATGCACTGTCTTCCGCAGGAGGGGTGGGGCCTGGCTCTTGATACCCTGACTCTGGGGAGATGTCGCAGTTGCAAGCACATGCTTTGGGGAGGGTCAGCATGAGGGGTTTGGAAATATCAAAGCCAGGAGTGGGTGAGTGGTGGTGGAGGTGGAGGGGGAAACTTCTAGAAACCAGTTTTACTTATTTCATCATCTGTCTTTCTCAGACCCCCAAATCTAACGAGTGGGAAAATGCGGAGCTTATAGAGACAAAAACAATAAACCACACCCAAACCCCACACCCCCCAAAACCCAGTGTTCAATACAGGAATCAGTCAGCTCCCTGCTGAGAATGCCTCAGCTTCTTGTCCCAGAGACCTCATCCCCCAACCCCTACCTTCTGACTGAAGACCCAAAGCTGGAGAGAAGGGAGAGCAACCCCACTCTGGTTTTTGTCTTCCTAATTGTGCTGCTGTCCTAACTGTCCCTGCACCTTCCCATGCTGAGTGACCTAATTCCTGGGGGTGGGGGGCGGTGTTGGGGGGGACTTGGCATTCTCGGTGCCCCCAGCCTGAGAAGAAGCCAGGTGAGTGGGAAGCAGGGCAGTAGGAGGACGGCCGTGGGCTAACCTGGGGAGGGGGCTAAAGCCAGACCAGGCCTTTTGAGAATTTCTGCCACGACTCCTTCACACCCCTCACAGCTTAATCCTCACCCTCCAATACTGCAGCCACCTGTCGCCTTGGCTACCGGCCAGTCTGACTCGAAGTGTGCTGTATGCGTGAAATGTTAAAAACACATCGAACATTTAGTATGGAAAGGGAATGTAAAACATTCCAGTGATAATTTTTATATTGATTATAAGTTAAAATGATGATACTGTGGGTACACTGGGTTTAAAATATAGTATGTAAACTAATTCCACTCATTTCTTTTTCCTTTGTTAAACGTGGTATTCGAAAGTTTTACATTTTATCTGTGGCTTTCTATTTCTATTGGGCATGCTGATTCAACTCACAGAACTACAGCTTCTCAGGGTGGCTGGCAGGGGGTGGGTCGTGGAGGCCAGCAGCAGCCCCATGATACGGATGGGAAAACTGAGGCCAGGGAGCAGAGGGACTGGTGCAAAGGCACACAGTGAATATGCAGCAGCATGTGCAGCTAGGTCTGGGCGCCAGTCTCCTTACTCCCTGTAACTCCGGGTGTGGGTTTGAGCCATAGGCCCCTGTTCAGAATGTGAGGGCATCTGCCCCTCCACTGGCCCTAGAAATGCTTTCACTGGGTATGTCCAGGCAATGAGGACTTTCTTTCCTGGGATGCACACTTGGTGGGAATTTCTGAGACGACGGTCAGGTCTGGGGACTGAGGCCAATCTAGGCATAGCCTCAGGTAGGCCTGATGTGGCGGCCAAAGGACAGCACTGCCTTGTCCCCAGAAGAAGTTGCAATGCTTCTAAGCATCCCATCTGGAACAGGACTCAGTTCCCTACCTCCCCAGGTAGATGGCAGCATGAAGTGAAATGACTACATAAAACACTTGCGTGTGCTTGGCCCTGGCTAGGTCTGTTCCTACTAGCTGTAGCTCTATGGCTCATGGCTGGCACCACCACTCCCCACCTCCTGCAGAGTGGGGCTCGCTGAGAGCGGGGGCAGCTCTAGTGTCTGCCATGCACCCAGAACATAGTAGGTGCTTCATACTCATTGGCAGCACTGAGGTACTTTCTTACCCACACTCAGCCGAGTTCCCTTCCCGAATGTCAGCTCGGGCGACCCAACGGTCATGCAGAAGTAGATGCCACTGTCTGCAGGCTTCACACTTGTGAGATTGAGAATGGACCGGGTCGCGTCCGGAAACACAGTTAGCTTCTCTGGCTCCACTTCCTGTCCATACACAATCCCTTTTATGGGATCCCAGTAGGCCAGGCACTCGTAGTGACTGTCCGGGCTTGGAGCCTGGCGATGTCTCAGCCAGTAGATGCGCGTGCTAGTGGGCGAGGTTTTGGCTTCGCAGGACATTATCACCATTCCATTGGTCTGAACCATTACGGACCCAGGAGCCTGCTGGAGTACGGAGCTGCCACGGAGAGCTACAAGAAGCGGAAGGAGCAGACACCATCAGCACATTTTTCCAGCCACTGTTGCGGGTCCTGGGAGTCACACTGAGTCAAGCACTGAAGGAAAGCTGTGGAAGAACCTGCCCAGTTGCGGGGTCCAGGGGCTGTACTCAGTGCAGCTAGTGGCTCCTGGACTCAGGAGACCATCTGCAAGGCAGGTGTTTCCTATGTCCAGCTTTACAAAGGGGATGGGGAGAGAGCTGCCATTTCTTGATTGCGTGTCTATAAGCCTGGCTCTTTGCATAAATTATCTTAACCCAATCTCAAACTCATTTGGGGATTTTTATCCCCATTACACAGACGAGGAAGCTGAGGCATGACGTTACTTGTTCCAAGTCCCATCACTAGCCAGTAAGTGATCTGGGATTCAAACTCAAAGATTCAAAGTCTGAAGTCAAAGCCTTTCACCTTGCCTTGCCGCCACTCTAGGTACAGACCTTCAACAGGCTCCAAGCGGGTGTAGGAGACTCAGGTAGCCCAGGGGAACCCAGAATCAGAGGCAGAGCACAGGGCTGGTCTGGCCAACCACCCTTTCTGGACAGTGATGACAACAGCAAGAGGAACTCACTGTTGCTATTGGTGCAACTATAGCCTATCACTCCTCAGCCCAGCAAGTGATGGGTTCCTGGATCCCCATTCTCGAGGGGAAGGACAGATACCCCAGAAGCAGCACTTGGATTTCATTTTAGTCTCAAGATGGGAAGCACCGACAAGCAGGGGATTGCTCATGGAGAACAAACTAGACTGGAACTCAGAGACCCGGCCTTCAACCCAGCTTCTGCCTCATACCAGTGGTGGGACTGCAGGAAGTCAAGGAGCCTGTCTCTATCCTTTAAAAGGAGGGCAGCTTGGGGTCATTGTCCTGCTTGCCTGCGAGGGTTAGAGCATTTAAGAAAACACACTGTAAACTCTAAAGCAGTGCACATGGGTCAATCATTTTCTACGTGTCTCATACATCAGAGGTTATTACTGGCAGCAGATGAAATCTTAGGAAAGATTTGAATGGGTCCTTCGCAGCCAAGTCCAACAAACTGAATCTGACCTGGCAAGCCTTCCATTTTAGCTGTGGGGCAGAGAGAGACCCCACAGACCCAGGCAGAGACCCAGGAACAGCGAGGCACAAAAGGACATAGACTTGGGTAGGCAGAGGAGGCCAGAGAGAGAATGTGTGTGTATATATGTGTCCTAGGGGAGCTGGCTTATGAGGTAGTGGCCTAAAGGCACAATCCTGCTGATGTTTGTGTCTCAGACTTCATGGTTCCAGAATGGGCCGTGAACTTGAACTTTTTGACTCTACTCACAGGCCACTCTGAGCTTCTGCTTGTATCAAGAATGAAATGGTAGGGGTGTCTGGTGGCTCAGTTGGTTAAACATCTGATTCTTGATTTCGGCTCAGGTCATGATCTCACAGTTTGTGAGTTCGAGTCCTGCATCGGGCTTTGTGCTGACAGTGTGGAACCTGCTTGGGATTCTCTGTCTCTCCCTCCCTCTCTGCCTCTCTCTCTCTCTCTCAAAAATAAATAAACATTAAGAAAAAAAAAAAAAAAAGGAAGAATGAAATGGTACTTGGGGCCCAAGTGCCTGCTGGCCCTTCTCTTTTCTCCCCAAACACCATACTGCCTTTTCAGCAGAGTAGAGGGTCTTCGTTGTTTGGGGTCACTGACATCTTGGGGAAGATGATAAGAATCGATGATGCCAATATTCACTGAACTGTGCCCAGCATGGTGCATGCATTATCTTGCTTAATCCTCACCAGATCCTGTTTTATACCCATACTCATGAGGAAACAGAGGCTCAGGAAAGTGAAGGACGTGCTCAAGGCCACACAGCCTGTATGTGGTGGATCCAGATTCAAACCCAGGTCTGGGACCCCAGAACCGGAACTTTGAGCCACTCCCCGAATCAAGGAGACCTGTGATCCTCTCCTGGATCACTGTCATGTCGTTGCGTGTACACAGTGGGTCTACAAATACACAGACTCCTGAAGTTCTTCCAAGAAAGCCCAGAAGTGACTCCTAAAGGGGTAAAGGGGCCCAAAAGGACCCTGGGTTTTTTGTGTATGTTACCCCTGCTGTGTCCTGACATGCAGACTTCCCGGCTGCAATATACCCTGGTCTCTCTCTTATGTCCCTGGAGACTGAATGTCAAGCTCTATCTATGTGCCAGACACAGAGCCAGGCCTTGCTACCTATGCGGTCTCATTTGATTCATCTGACTCTCTTCCAGTGACCCCCTTCTCAGTCGGGCCTGCTGTTTCTAAAACGATCAGCATTAACTACTAGTTTTGAATGGCCCCGACTAACTTCTGCTTGAGATATGGCTAAGCTCGTGGGTCAGAGTAGGAGCTGGCAGGTCTTGTCACCTCTGGCAGGTGGCCAGCTTTGGGCTTTTTGGGTAAGAGAGCAATCAGCCACAGGTCAGTGGGCAGTTTGGTGCGTGGAGGGGCCTCTTCCAAAAGGCAGTCTGGCTGGGCTTATGAGAGGGACAGCGGAGACTGCCTGCTACATTCTAGCTCCAGCAGGGCTCCCATTGGAGCCAAGCTCCACAGCACACACAACCCAGGGACAGTTGGGGTGGGGGGTGGGGGTGGAAACAGGGAACCCCGAGGAAGTACTCTGCCATAGCGGTCTGAGATCTGGCAATAGCCTGGTGTTTGGCAGATTGTCCTCCGAATACTTTCCCGGAAATACTAAAAATGTGTCTACAGAACCCCGGGTGAAGTGCAGAATACCAAAGCCAGAACTGAGCCTCTGGAACCTTCCTGGGGGCACACCCCTGGGAGGGAACCCTAGACAAGGGCATTTTTCCTTTTACTCTGCACTTCCTTCCCCTCTTTTCTTCCTTCTTGACTCCTGCCCTCCTTCCCCTCCGGGCTTTTGGGCAGAGCTAGCCTCAATCCCGGGGCTCCAGGGGCCCCTAGGGTAATGAGCTCTGGGGATGAATTTCCTCGCCACCCTTAGGGACTGTACCTGCCATGCCGCCTCCCGAGTGCGCCCCCAGCCCCGGCTTCTGCATTCTGCCAGGACAGCCTTTGTAAACTTTACAGCTCAGGCTCTTCCCGGTCCCGGGGAGACCACCTGCTCCAGCCCCGGGCGCCCCACAAATCTCCCGGTCTTACCTGCCAGCTGCGTGGCCAGGAGGAGCCAGAGCCCCGGCTGCATCTTGGCGAGCCTGGGACACCTGGTCCCGGCGGGGCTCTGCGGAGACAGTCCTGGCTAGGGGTGGGTGGGGAGCGGGACTGGGCGGGGCAGTTTGGATGGGGGAGGGGGGAGGGGGGACGGGAAGGACGAGACCGGGCGGGGTAGGGGAGGGAGTCCAGGGTGAGGTTGGCAAGGTCTCCGCCCTCATCCTCCCTGCATTTC
The DNA here is from genome assembly GCF_014898765.1 of Herpailurus yagouaroundi. Lineage (NCBI taxonomy): Eukaryota > Metazoa > Chordata > Mammalia > Carnivora > Felidae > Herpailurus > Herpailurus yagouaroundi. Next base: position 39,625,459 of record NW_024412419.1, on the reverse strand, counting down.
AAAGGTCTTGGGTGCGTTTCCTAAGAGCCCACTGGGACCCCTTGCTTTCCAGTGAGGGGGTGACACCACTGTCCTGCGCCAAGCAATTGCACGTGTGTGATGGACGCCTGCCCTGGGAGGTGGCCAGGACAGGGTCATGACTCCCTGTGACAGTTGAGGCAACTGAGGCTCAGAGAGGTCAGGATATCCAAGGTTCCCACGGAAGTGCAGGGTGGAGCTGGACCGTAATTCGGGCTTTTTTTTTTTTTTTTTTTTTTTTTAATTTCTTTTCTTTTTGAGAAACTCGGTGGGGCCTAGAGTGACCAAGACCCAGGCCTTGCCCTCAAGGACACACACTTGTGAGGGATGAAGGGCTGCTCCCACAGCCCAGCCAGAGGCCAGAATCTCTCAATATTTTCATTGTTCCCATGAGCAGTGTGAGGCTGAGCATACACTGGACAGACAACCCTGGGGACACCCCTGGCTGGCGTGAGCTGTTTTCTTTTTTTTTTTCTTAATTGAAGTGATATTTACATAACACAAAATTAAACACTGTAGAGGGTGCAATGCAGTGGTATTTAACCACCTCTATCTAGTTCCAAAACATTTTCATCTCCCCGAGAGAAATCCCTGAACCTGTTATGTAGTCATCTTCTATTGCCCCTCCCCTTCTCACTACCCCCCTCCCCCAATCATCCTTTTGTCCCTATGGATGTACCTATTCTGGACATTTCATATAAATGAAATTGTACAATACGTGGCCTTGTGTGTCTAGCTTCCTTGGCTTAGCGTAGCATTTTTGAGGCTCATCCAACGCGATGGCGTGTATAAGTACTTCAATCCTTTTTATAGATGAGGACTATGTCGTTGTACGTGTATGAGACAATTTGTTTAGAGATTCATCTGTTAATGGACATTTGGGTTGTTTCTCCTTTTGGCTATTGTGAATAAAGCTGCTACAAACATTCTTGTACAAATATGTATTTGAGTCCTCGTTTTCAATTCTTTTGGGTATATTCCTAGGAGTCTAATTGGTGGGTCGCTTGGTAATTCTATGTTTAACTTTTGGGGGAACTGCCCAACTGTTTTCCGTAAGAGCTGCACCATTTTACGTTCCTGCCAATAATGTATGAGGGTTCTAATGTCCCACATCCTTACCAACACTTGTCACTTTTTTTTTTTTTAATATATCCATCCTATTCTCTGTGTTGTGATATCTCACTGTGGTTTTTATTTGCATTTTCCTAATGATTAACGTTAGACATTTTTTCATGTGCTTATTGGCCATTTGTGTTTCTTCTTTGTATGTCTATTCAAATTCTTTTTTTTTTTTTCAACGTTTATTTATTTTTGGGACAGAGAGAGACAGAGTATGAACGGGGGAGGAGCAGAGAGAGAGGGAGACACAAAATTGGAAACAGGCTCCAGGCTCCGAGCCATCAGCCCAGAGCCTGACGCGGGGCTCGAACTCATGGACCGCGAGATCGTGACCTGGCTGAAGTCGGACGCTCAACCAACTGCGCCACCCTGGCGCCCCGTCAAATTCTTTACTCATTTTAAAATTGGGTTGTCTTTTTGTTACTGAATTATAAGGGCTCTTTGTACATTTTTGGATACTAGACCCTTCTCCGATACATGATTTGCAAATATTTGTACTGTTGCAAATATTTGTACTGTTGGTTGTCTTTTCAATTTTAATGTCCTTTGATGCATAGAACTTTTCAATTTTCATGAAGTTCAATTTATGTATTTTTCTTTTGTTGCTCATGCTTTTGGTGTCATATCTCAGAATCCATTGCCAAATCCAAGGTCATAAATATTTGCCTTGATGTTTTCTCTTAATATTTTTATAATTTTAGCTTTTATATCTCAGTTGTTGATCCATTCTGAGTTTGTTTTTGTATATGGTGTGAGGTAGGAATACAACTTCATTGTTTTGCATGTGGATATCAAGTTGTCTTGGCATCATTTATTCAAGAGACTCTTCCTTGCCCATTGAAGTCTTTGCACTCTTGCTGAAGGTCAATTGAACATAAATGTATGGGCTTATTTCTAGATTCTCAGTTCTATTCCACTGATCTATATGTCCGTCCTAATGCCAGTAGCACACCGTTTTCATTGCTGCAGTGGGATGGTAAATTTTATGCCAACTTGGCTAGGCCATCAATGCCCAGATATCTGATTAAACTTTATTTCTGGGTGTGTCTGTGAGGTTGCTTCTGGAAGAGATTTGAATTGGTGTACCAAGTAAAGCAGATGGTCCTTCCCAATATGGATGAGTATCATCCAATTTATTGAGGGCCTGAATAAAACAAAAAGGCAGAGGAAGGTTAGATTTGCCTTGCCTCTGCATGTCTGCCTGAGCTGGGACATTGATCTTCTCTTGCCCTCCACACTTCTGGTTCCTCAGGCCTTTAAACTTGGATTGGAATCTACATCATTGGCCTCCAGGCTCTTAGGCCTTCAAACAACACCATTCGCTTTCCTGGGTCTCCAACTTGCAGATTTGTTGTTCATGGGACTTCTCAGCCTCCATAATTGCATAAGCCAATACCTTATAATAAATCTCTATATACATCTCCTTTTGATTCTCTCTGGAGAACCCGGACGACTACATGTAGCTTTGTAGTAAGTTTTAAAATCTGGAAGTATGAGTTGTCCAACTTTGCTATTCTTTTTAAATGTTGTTTTAACTATCTGGAGCCCCTTATATTTCCATATGAATTGGAAGATCATCTTTTCCATTTATGCAAAAAAAAGACTGTTGGAATTTTGATGGGATTGCATTTAATTTGTAGATTGCCGTCTTAAAAATATTAAATTTTCTAACCCATGAACACAGAATGTCTTTCCATTTATTTAAATCTTTAATTTCCTTCAGCAATATTTTTTAGTTTGCAGTGTACAAGTCTTTGACCTTCTTGGTTAAATTTATTCTTTGCTCTACAACTGTGGGATGGTACCAACCAGCAAACAATGAATACTCCCAGAACCTGCAAGATTCCCAAAGTCCTTCCAGACCTACCGCCAGGTGAGTTATCTACTCATCATGACCTAAGCCAAGAAATGAGCTCCATTTTATATATCAATAAAGCTTTCCTTTCTTCTTTCCATCTTTGTATTTCATTTATATTTCATCCTCTGCTTTATCTTAGTACCTAGAATAATGACTGGCATTCAATATCTGTTAACTAAGTGGATAGGTAGATGCCTATTTTCCTATTGGGTTGTTTATATTTTCTTATTAATTGATAGAATTATATCAATTCTATATGAGGCAGGAATTGGCAATTTTTTTCTGTAAAGAGCCAGGTAGCAAATGTTTTAGGCTTTGTGGAATATTTATATGTAACAATACAGAATGCAAACCTCCACAATCTTTGTCTTGATAAAATTAAAAATATAATAGTAAGTGAGCAAAAACTTTGGAATAAAGTTCTTTAATGAGAAGAATGGGATCCATTTTGTTGGGATAGCATTTTGCTTAGTTGGGGTTCAAATGTAAGAACCAATCTTAGATGGAGGGCAGCACAAAAACAGGCAGGGGGCTGAATTTGGCCTGTGGGCTGCAGTTTGCCCACCCTTGGCCCTTGAGGGAGGTAAACATGGAAGGAAGTGAGAAACTTTGAAGAGGGACTCTCCGCATGACTGAGATTCGGACTCTGCAGGGAGAATCCTCACAGGTCAAGCAGCTCATTCGGGACAAAGAAATATGTCAGAAGTCATGGACTGCACCTAGATCACACCCTCAAAGACAAGGACTCATTGCCAAGGGAAACTGGCAACCTTGGGAAAAGGGACAAAAGTTCCTCCTATTTCCAGTTTACAATGTCCTTCCAGCGCCCCCTATTGGCCGAGACTATAGCATCAAGCTAACTGGCAAAGGAGAGCAGTCTCCACCATCCAGTTTCACAGAGGGGCAAAGAGGCAATTATTTGATAACTGACACAAAAGATATAGAGTGTTACAAATATTTTTCCCACTGTGTTTCTTGCCTATAAAAAAATATTTGTTTATTTAAAAGGTAACAATCTTGGGGAATCTGGCTGACTCTGTCAGTGGAGCATTGGACTCTTGATCCTTGGGGTTGTGAGTTCCAGTCCATCGTTGGGGGTAGAGATTACTTAAAAATAAAAAAATCTCGAGGGGCGCCTGGGGGCTCAGTTGGTTAAGTGGCCCGACTTCGGTTCAGGTCATGATCTCACGGCTTGTGGGTTCGAGCCCTGCGTAGGCCTCTGTGCTTTCTCTCAAAAGCTTGGAGCCTGGAGCCTGCTTCAGATTCTGTGTCTCCCTTTCTCTCTGCCCATCCCCCGCTCACTCTCTCTGTCTCTCCCCCAAAAAAATAAACATTTATTTTATTTTATTTTTTTAATGTTTATTTATTTTTGAGAGAGACAGAGACAGAGCGTGAACAGGGGAGGGGCAGAGAGAGGGAGGCACAGAATCTGAAATAGGCTCCAGGCTCTGAGATGTCAGCACAGAGGCCTACGCAGGGCTCGAACCCACAAGCTGTGAGATCATGACCTGAACCGAAGTCGGACGCTTAACTGACTGAGCCACCAAGGCACCCCATAAACATTTAAAAAATAAAGTAAAAATAAAAATCTTAAAAAAATAATAAAGGTAATAGTCTCAGATATTACAAAATTCAAAATAGAAAGAAATGAACACTTTGAAAAGTTAGTCTACCTGCCTGCCACCTCTGTCCCCTACTCAGTTGGTTTTTGTCCCCAGAGCCAACAGTTCAGCAAATCTTTTTGGAGGTGTTCTATTCATATATACAATGTTTATCTTTTTTTTTTTTTTTTTTTGCAAAAAAAAGCCCCTTCTGTTGTACAGATTTTTTTCATTTTTTAAATTATTTTTTAATGTTTATTTGTGAGAGAGAGAGGGAGAGTGAGTGAGCAGGGGAGGGGCAGAGGGAAAGGGAGACATAGAATCCGAAGCAGGTTCCAGGCTCTGAGCTGTCAGCACAGAACCCAACATGGGGCTAGCACCCATGGACCTCGAGATCATGACTTGAACCGAAATAAGGCACTTAACTGACAGTGCCATCCAGGTGCCCCTGTTATACAGATTTTAAATGTTTCTGCAAACACATTTATTTTTTCTTTTTTATGGACCCTGACTCTTGCGTCTCATTCAGGAAGACCATTCACACTCCAAGATTAAAAATAATTTTCCTATGCTTTCTTCTAATAGTTTAAATTTTTAAATTTATTTCTATTTTAGAGAGAGAGAAAGAGAGAGAGAGGGAGAGCAAGCAGGGGAGAGGGGCAGAGGGAGAGGGAGAAAAAAATCCCAAGCAGGGTCTAAGTCTAGAGCAGAGCTTGACACTGGGGCTCGATCCCATGACCCTGGGATCATGACCTGAGCTGAAATCAAGAATCAGATGCTCCACTGACTGAGCCACCCAGGTGCCCCCTCATCATTTTATATTTTAGCTTTTACATTTACCTCATTAAACCATCTGGGTTTTATATCTTAACAGAGTCTGAGGTGGGGATCAAGTTTCATTTTCTTCGAGGTGGTGGCCACTGAATTGCTTCAATGTCATTGAATCCAGCCTTTCTTACAGCTTCAAGTCATTTCATATCGGGGCCCCAAATCCCCAACATCAGTAACAGCTGCCGAGGATAGCTTCATCCCACAAGTCCCTCTCCTGCGTGCTTTCTTTGCCCGGTTGCTGCTTCCCTCCCTGGGACCTCCTTCCCTCCTTTGTGGTGTCCTGGTTGCTATGCTTTCTGTGTTTGGGCTTCTCTGTGCTGACTGGCTGCACCTTGGCCTTTTTCTTGTTTTTGTGAGAATCTCCATCCTCGCCATGCTTCGTCTTCCCCTCTACCTGCTTCTCCTTGCTGCGTCCTCCTCTGCCATCCTCCTCCCTGGACCTTCTCTGGCCTCGATCTTGATCTCCAGCCTGATAGGCTCTGGTGTAACCCTCCTCCCGCAGGCGGCTGGTATCTTCTCTGCGTTGTGCAGCATGGGGGTCGGGGGGCTTTCCTTGCACAGGTGGGCTCGGAAGCCACAGGTTCTTGAAGAAATGGTCGTGTTTTTTCTGATAGTGGTTTAGAGATTCCAGTCTTTGTCTGGGGTGATGTAGGTCAGACCCCGGGGGTAACTGGTTGCCCACTGTTCTCTGCCTTTTGTGGGAACTGGAGACGGCATGGGACCTCCTGAAGGGGAGTCTCCACTCCCCCACTAGCGGTTGGGGTGGAGCGTGTCCCCTTTCTCTGCACGCAGAGTTTTCTGTCATCTTTCTAAAGCAAACCTCTGGCTGTAATCCTCTGGCTTTCTGCTTTCTAACATAATCCTCAAGTTCATGTTGCAAAGAGTCATAGATCCTAGAATTTTCCATTCTGTTGACTATGGACGAATCTCTGCTAAGGAAGATAGAGGAATAACTTTCTGTTAAATGCATTCTTTTGCTACAAATGTGTTCTTTGTCCTCGAAAAGATCGAGCTTTCAAATTTCTAGCGGAGATTATGTTATGCTCATATACTACAAATACCAGGTAGCCATTGATATTGAAAGTGTGTATTTTTGACATAGGCTGAGAATCCTAAAATACAACAGACTAAGGAAATGAGTCTTAAAACACCGTGTAAATTTGAGGATTGGAAATACATAATGAATGTGTAAAATTTATCAGTGGTTATCCTTAGGTTTGAGGATTATGGATAATTTTAGTCTTTCTTAATTGTATGTTGTGATTTTTTTTTTGGTCATAAATACTACTACTTGTGTAATGAAAAAAAGAAAATGGAGTTATTTATGAGAAAACAAAAACATACCAAGCAACGAATTTAAACTAGAATCGCTCAAAAATTCTACAAAACCAGAACTGGCTTGACCCTGTGCTTATGCCCCAAGAAATAATAAGGGTCATCAAATATTCTCTCCCACACACACTATGTGTATGTATATAAACATGTGTGCGTGCGTGTGTCTGTATTTTAACCTCATAGTTGGCATGAAAGAACACAGGAAGATGCTATTAATTGTGGTAAGTGTGGACCTATCATTATTCCTTTTTTTTTGCAAATGAGGAAACTGAGTTACAGAGAGTTTAAATAACTTAAGGTCACATGGCTAGAAAGTGGAAGGGCCAAGATTTGAACCCACGTGGAGAGGGTCCAGAGCCTGCTCACTTGACCACTCCGATAGTGGTACCAAGCTTACAGGCGTGGTGAGGTTTAAAGCGTGGTTACAAATGAAGGGCTTGGAACTGTGCTGGGTACAGAGTGACTGGTCGGTGGCTGTTAGCGATGACACTCTCAGAGGGAGGCTGGAATGACACGGCAGCATCTAATGGGCTACGGGTGGTCTGTTTGGAGACCTTGTATCCATTCTACCTCATTGTGTCTTGTCTTTCCATTTAATCAAAATAAATACCTGTTTGTGCTAAACGTAAACACCCAAAACAAAAAACCAAAAAACCAAATCACAGCGACAGTTATACTCTGCAAAGTCACATTTCCCCGGCTTCCCCCTCCAGAGATAACTACTGGGTATATTACTGTGTTCCTGAAGCCTTCGTATCTAAATTCTAATCCAACAGATGTGAGGTCAGATGGTGCATTCTGGTTCTCAACTCAGCTTTTCTTCCCAAACAATGTATTTAGATCTATTTCCTATTTCAGTGCACAAAGGGTTTACCTCATTTTAAAGAGGACCGCTTGCTGTGACAGAACAGGTGTGGACTGTGATTTAAAAGCAAAATGCGATCCCTGCAAATGTAGGTGCTCCTAGTTTTTAGCTGACCAACAAAGCAGCAATGTTTCGCACACACCCAGTGCTCTGGGCCCACGCATGGCTGTGCACACCCAGAGGTTGGGCTGTGGGACCAGGACCCTCACTCATCTTTGAGAAGGTCGGGCCGGTCTGGCCCTAAAATGTTATTGGTCGGGAGGGAAACCTCCTTCCCTAAATAGAACCTAAAGCGAGACTGAATTTGCCAGGAGAGGCATTCAATGTTTTCTGGAGGGTGTTTTTTGTTTTTTTGAGAGACAGAGGGCGTGAGTGAGCCAGGAGTAGAGAGAGAAAAAGAGAGAATCCCATGCTGAGAAAGTGGAGCCCAAGTGGGGCTCATGTTCAGCTGATGCAGGGCTCAACTCACCTCATAGGAGGCTTGAACTCACGAACCCTGAGATCATGACCTTAGCGTAAGCTGGGAGCTTAACTGACTGAGCCACCCGGATGCCCCTTGCGGGGGGGGGGGGGGGTTTAAATCAATTCTGGATCTTGGCAAAATGAAATAATTTCAGAGAGGCCGCAGGTCACTTCCTCAAAATGGAAGAATGAGGAGAGTGAAAATTGGGCCGGTGAAGGATTTACTAGTACAGGCTGGCAGTTAAGATCCCAGGGTGCCTAGCCCAGCCTAAGAGAGGAAAGTGCCAGAGTGTGTTATAGGGTGCCCATCCCCCCGGGGAGGACTTATCCCACAGGCTAGGGCTGGGGCTGGGTTTCACTTCTGGTAGGAGTGACTTCAGCCAGGTGACAACCGCAGGCAGATGTGGATCTGGAGCCAGGCTGGTCGCTTGCTCATGTGTTGACTTGCACGATTGTCTTATTCTATCAGGGTCCCGGTTTCCTCATATGCAGTGCCCCCTGTGGTGCGAGGTGCCAACTGGTGTGATATTGTTGTCTGCCCGTCCATGACACAAGCCCAGTTGGGCGTGCACCCTCAGCCAGGTGCTACGCTTGGTATTGGGCAAGTATGAGAACTAAACGGACATGTTCTCTGCCTTGGGGAGGCTTGCGGTCTTGTGTGATGGCCGGACAATACCCCTGCCCCCTCAATATGCAAAACAGCCACGACAAGGGCTGGGAAGGAGAGGAGAGGTCCAGGCCGTGTCCTGGGAGGCGGACGGTGGGGGAAGGGATGTTGAGCAGAGCGAAGCAGGCTCTGCTTGAAGAGGACACAGGTGCCGGCAGAAAATGTCTGTATCGTGAGACCCATCAAGTCTGGCCTATTTTACCTACTAAACACCCTGGGGAATATACCCCTGGCTTCCGGCCTCGCTGCTCCATCCCTCGTCTGAGCCCCGTCTTCTCTCACTTGCGCTACAAATCAGCCTTCATGCACTTGAACACACCCTTCAATCATGCTCCAGGGAGCAGCCAGAGGAATTATTATTATTTTTTTTTCGGAGTAAATTTTTAAAAGTCAGTCTGGTTATACCTCCTCCAGCCAAACCCTCGTGTTTACTATTGTTCTAAAATAGTCCTTAGTAAGTCCCCTAGGCCACCCACGTCTGGTCTGTTACCTATTCCTCAGTCTCCAAGTACCAGCCACAACTAGCTGTCCCCCATTTTCCCCAGCCTCTCTGTAAAAGCTGTGCTCCCTCAGGCCACAGAGCCTCTGTTCAGGCCATTCTTGAGTCCTTACCTTAACTACTACTTTTCTCCATAGTCTGCTAGGTCGTCACGTCCCCGCCTACTTCTTCTCTGCCTCGTTTCTGCCTCTCTGGCTTTGTTTTCTTAGCTGGGGTGCTGTATATTAAGACAAATGTGGCTACACTATACAGTAGAAAGCAGAATTTGCAAAATAATGTGCAGGTGAAATCAAATTCTCTAAGGCATTTCCTTCTGCCATAGGGCTCTCACCCCAGACCCAGGAGACTCCGGTCCATGCTTCTCCGAGGAACTTGTGGGAAGTTAGGGGAGCCTGCTCTTCCGGCAGGCTCTTTCTTTGTGTCCTTTATTCCTGTTCCTCCTTCCACTGCTCAGACCAGAGCCACAGGAGACCCCGCTGCTCCCTTGCTTTTCTCATGTGGCACACACAGCACGTCAGTTGGTCCCCCGTGTTCTACATTCAAAATACACCCCGAATTGGAGCACTTCTCTTCACTCTAATGGTTCCTTCCCCGGGCCAGACCCCATCTCTGCTGAATCTGAAAGGGCGGGCCTACCCCAGCCGACTCCATCTTGTTCTGTGTCCTTCACCTTGACCACACCTCCTCCCCTTGAGTAACCCCCCCTCACCTGCCTAACAGGACTCGGACCCTTCCCCAGGACCCTTCCCCAGCCAATCGGCTGAGGCCATAGCCATTACCTCACCAACTGCCCCCAGGCCCCAATAAAACCTTTGTCCTTTTGAAACTCGCTCTCTTTCCCTGGTATCTCACTGCTGTGTCCTTGGTGCAGGTAGGGGATTGAGCTCGAGCTAGCTCGAATAAAGGCTCTTTGCTTTTGCATCGGACTTGGCTCCCTAGTGGTCTTTGGGGATCACGAATTCTGGGCATAACAAATCAGGCCTGTCAGCTGCTAACTGGTCTCCCAGCTCCTGCTTACTGAGTCTATTTCCAAACCGGCTGCCAGAATTAATCCTTTAACTATAATGTAATCCTGGCTAAAAGTCACTCCTCTGCTCAAAATCCATCAGAGGCCCTCCCTCACGCAGAAGGGCCTAGAAGTACAGACACTATTGGTTGTCCCACTGCCCTGCGGTCTCGGCTTCCTCTGTGACAGCAACCCCAGTGCTCCTGCTTTCCAGCTACACCGTTCTCCAGGCTGGAGGGGAACAAGCCAGCACGCCCTGACCTCAGGGCCTTTGTCTGTCTCCACCTGAAGCCAACAAAGCTCTTTATTTATCTCCTTCTGAAGACTCCGCCTTCCTAGGCCTAGATGCGGTGTCACCACCCTATGCCCCTTCCCTACTTTGTTGCTCTGCGTGGCATTTTCCATGACCTAACACGGGGCTTCGAGATATTGTTAAAAAGCTGATTCTGAATCACTGGTCTGGAATGGGGCCTGAGATTCTGCATTTCTACCGACGGCCCAGGTGATGCTGGCATTGCTTGGACCCAGACTACACGTTGAGTAGCAAGGATATAAATGCAATTTAACTTTTTGAAATTTGATCCATTTTCTATCCCCAACACTCAAATATAAGTTCCTTACCCTCTCGAAGTGTGTGGGGCATAAAGTAGATGCTTCATAAATACTGCTGAATGAATACACAAGCCAAGGAAGGCCCGGACACTTTATCGTCAATGTGCGGGTCCCACTAGGAAGCCCAGATGCAAGAAGTCCCACTTGCCTCAGCCGGGCCTCCCCGCCCCCTCCTCCAGTTCACACCTCAGCCGTCCTCCCTCTCAACTAGCGCCACATGCCGCCCGCATGTTTGGCTCACCTCTTACCTGGAACTCACTAGCTTACTGAGAGCAATTTCCACAAACGGATGGAACCCTCATCTCGAGCTTCCAAGTCTTTGAGGTCGTGGTAAGTAGAAGTCCTGTGGGCCCACGGAGAGCAGAGGCCACTGGCTAGACTCTCGAGGGGAAGTAAGGAGTCTCATGCGGGGTGCAAGTTTCACTCTGAGCTCCAGGAGAAGTCCAACATTCTCACTGCTCAGCCTTCTCAGCCAGGCCCCTGGGAGCCAGGGAAGCAGCAAGCCATGCCCCTTCCCTAGTCTCAGGCTTTTGAGTTTTAGACCTCATCGTCCTACAGAGCCAGGCTCTCCCATCACAGTTTTTAAGGCGATTCAGGAACACTTAAGCCACCTTGGAATGCAATCCGTCTCTAACCTAATCGACATCATCATATCCTGTTTCGAGTCTATTTTGAAAACATTTTATTTTAAAAAAAATTTTTTTTTCAACGTTTATTTATTTTTGGGACAGAGAGAGACAGAGCATGAACAGGGAAGGGGCAGAGAGAGAGGGAGACACAGAATCGGAAACAGGCTCCAGGCACTGAGCCATCAGCCCAGAGCCCGACGCGGGGCTCGAACTCACGGACCGCGAGATCGTGACCTGGCTGAAGTCGGACGCCTAACCAACTGCGCCACCCAGGCGCCCCTATTTTGAAAACATTTTAAATAAAACACGCCACTCTTAAATTGCGAAATAAACACATATGCAGAAAGTATGCACAAAACACAAATATAAGGCACAATGATTTATCACAAAGGAAATGTCCAGCCAACTACATTCAGGTCAGTGAACAGAATGCCGCCCACACCTCAGAAGTTTGGCTCCTTTTCCTCCTCATCCCAACTGTGGGGCACTAGCTTGACTTCTGTGGTAATCTCGTCCTTCCGTATAGCTTATCACTTAAGTAGACATCTCAAAAAATGATAGTTCAGTTTTTGTGTTTGAACTTTACCTAAGCGGAATCATACGGCATACTTTAGTTCAACACACTTCTGAATTTCACTACAATGTGTTCCTTTTCATGGTTGTGTGGTATTCCATTCTATTCAAAAATATATATAATCACAGATCATTTATCCATTCATGGGCTTATGCATGTTTCTAGCCTAGCCCACAAGTCTGCATTTCTAGAGGTTGTTTGCCTCACAGTGGAATTTCTGTTTTAACATGGCATTGTATACTCAGCTTTATCAAACACAACAACACCAAATATTTTTTGAAAGAGGTTTTACCAATTGAACTCCTCCCCCAGAAGTGTTTGGGTGCTTCTGATTCTTTCTAATGCTTGGAATTAAATTCTGTATCTAATTATAATAATTAAAGTGAAATTCAGACAGAATAAACGAAAACAAACCACAAAACAAAAACAGGCATTTCCCTGTTTCCAGCGATACTGAGTACCTTTCCTAGTATCTCCTGGCTTTGGGGGGTTGCTCTCTTGTGAGAGAGTACGCGCGCACAAGTTGGGGAGGGGCAGAGAGAGGGAGACAGAATCTCAAGCAGGCCCCACGCTGTCAGCGCAGAGCCCCATGTGGGGTTCGAACTCACGAACTGTGAGATCATGACATAGCCAAAATCAAGAGTCAGTTGGACACTTAACTGACTGAGCCATCAAGACACCCCAAGAGAGAGAGGATCTGAAGCCATCTCCACCACACCCAGCATCGAGTCCAACACGGGGTGCTCAATCCCACAACCCCGGGATCATGACCTAAGCTGAAATCAAGAGTCAGCTACTTAACTGACTGAGCCACCTAGATGGCCCACTCTCTTGCGAAGTTCTGGTCGAGGTCTCTTGAACATTTTTCTGGTGCATAGTTTGCATTTTTTCTATATTCTGCAGATGAGTCCTTTGCTGGTTCTTCTCTCTCATTTTTTAATGTTTACTTATTTTTGAGAGAGAGAAACAGAACTCGAGCAGGGAAGGAGGAGAGAGAGAGGGAGACACAGAATCCGAAGCAGGCTCCAGGCTCCAGGCTCTGTTAGCACAGAGCCCTATGCAGGGCTCAAACCCATGAACCGTAAGATCATGACCTGAACTGAAGTCAGATGCTTAACTGACTGAACCACCCAGGCGCCCCTCCTTTGCTGGTTCTCTGGGTGTGAGATCTCCACTCTTGCCTTACATTTTCATCTTCTTGGTGGCATCTCTTGACAGACAGCTCATGATAAAGTGTGAAATTTCATGGTGCGTGGCTCCATTCTCCCCATTTGGAGGGAAATCTTCCAGACCATCTGGTCCAATGTCCTCTTTTTATGCCTAGAAACAGCCCGTTACCCCTTTCCTATCAGACCAAGACTATCATCTTACTTTTCAAGGACTCCAGCGCCTTCTGTGCCCTCACATTCTCTGCATATTCTATGAGGCCTTCTGAGCCCTTCAACCTTACTTTTCAAAGCTCTCACGAGACCTTCTGTGCCCTCATATTCTCAGCATATTCCCTCATACATGCTGAAGTAACTTCCTCCTTTCCTTCAAAGTTTATAGTAAAACTGTTTCCTCACTCTTGGCCCCTCCAGGAAGACCCTAGATTCTCTGAAGTCCAGCCAGTACCCATCTGCCAGCTACCCTCACCCACCACACCTTCTCCTGGATTCTATTGCCCTAAAGGGCTGGCGTTCAAACCTCAAATCTGGGAGGAGACAGGCCTGGGCTCCAGGGTAACCCTGGACAAATTACTTTGAGTGGTTCTCAAGAGTCTCGCTTTCTTCCATGTAAAATGGTGGGAGCAATGGAAGTTCCCTTTATGGTAGCTGTGAGGATGAGATGTACAGGAATGTCAAATGTCTGTTGTGAGTCAGAGCCCAGTCAGCACCAGACTGTTATTAGGGTCTCTGGTGTCCAGGCAATCCACGATACATTTGGATATCCACACTGCCTATGAGAATTGTCCTTTTCTTTGGTTTGTTTCTTGCCCATGGAAGTCTATACTTTATGCTCCTGGAAGAGCCAGCCGAGTCCCCGAGTGCCCTTGCATCCATCGTTTCCAGGGCAGATAGCCTGGGGGCAGGTGGCAGGGAAAGCCTAGAGTGCACCCTCTTTCCTCCATGATTAGTGCTGCGACCCAGGGTATGCACCTTCATACCTTGGTCTCAGCTGCCAGCTCTCTCGCATGCTTTCCTCTGGCATTCTGGGCATAAGGACTGCCTACAAAATACTAAAGCAGTGTGCTCAGCCTGAGGACTGCCCCATTCCAGCCTGCGGAGGTTGTTTGTTTTTATTATGCTGAGTATTTTATGGCGTGTCAGGCACTTCACATATATCTTCTCATTTAATCTTCGGAAGAGCCCTGCAAGGGTACTTGTCTCATCGCCATATTACTGATGAGAGAACTGAGACCCAGAGAGATTAAGAAACTCACCTAAAATCACACAGTATGTAAGTTAGTTTTTGCTGCATCACAAACCGCCCAACAGCTCATGATTTCAAACAGCAAGAAGTTTTCTCACAATTTTGTGAGCTGGCTGGCCTGGCTCAGTGGGAGTTGGATGACCAAGGTGCCTTGTATGTGGGGAAGAGGAGGAGTCAGTTCAATGTCAGCTGAGTGATGGAGACATGGCCACGAGGCTCTCATTATTCAGCAGGGTTTGTACCCAGTGGCTGAGTTCCAAAAGTAGCACGAGTAGCAAGCACAGGCACTTTTCCAAATCCAGCTTGCATCATATTTGTTATTCTCCCGTTGGCCAGGCCAAGTCCCACGGCCAAGCTCAGCAGTACGGGAACGGACTACCTAAGGGGTGGTACAGGGAGGAAGAATTATCGCTGCCATTTGCCCCAACAAAGAATGTGCCATACATAGCTTGTAAGTGTACAACTGGAGTTCAAAACCAAGTATGTCAGATCTGAAAGTTCAAAACTGTCTTGGGAGTTATTGCCCAGGGTCAGAACGCTGCATGCATTGCCTAAATAAGTCAACCACCTTTTGCATGCACACCTGCAACTGTTTTGCAAATGCACACACATATTGCCATTAATAAACACAAATTACACATCAATAAACATAGCTTTAAGTGTCTGTTCTGCTTCACTGATTGTTTTCTTCCTTAGAGACTCCAAGTGTATTTGAGTCTCCTTTGTTTATCTTTTATCCTTAATCACCTTTTTGCAGGTCTTTTGTATTTTTTTCCTTACTTTTGTTGCCTTATCCTCATTATTCTCCTTTCTATGCTTTATTTTCTTTTTCTATATTGTCTATGCTCACTTCAGCCCTGTTTGAAGTGTTAGGTCAGAGTTTTCATCTGCTTAGTGTCTGAATTCTTCTGGTGTCTTCTTGTCAAAATATGTGCAGTTCATTTTTTCTCTTGTAATACCTTATGTGTGGCTAGGTCACTTTCTCCTCTTTTCCAAGATTGAAATGAAATGTGTTAACCTTGACTACTGGAAGGTTCCTTTATGAAAAAGGAATGACCTAGGGTACCTTTCATAGCTTCACAGCTCAGGGCTCCCTCTTTTGTTATTGTGAAGGGTGCAAAATACTATTTCTCTGCCTTTCAGGGCTAAGGCTCGCTTCAGAAAAATCTGCTCTATTTCCTATTGGCCTACAGGTCTTACCTGCTAAGGTGAGAACCTTAGATGCTGTATTTTGCTGTTACAGCAGTTTCTGGGTTTTGTTTCATCTGGGACCTTTTCCTGCTCCCTGTTTGAACATTCTCTTCTCCTTACTCCTAGTGTTACTTCCCAGCTCAGTTTGGTTTCTCAACCCAGCAGATTTTTTTGTTTTGTTTCATTTTGAGGCAGGGTTTTGTCCTTCTGAAGGAAATGTTTGCTGGGTATTTCTGAAATCCTCAGGGCTTAGATGGCCATAACAGTCATAGGTTGCTGGGTGCCTCTGGTGCCTGTTTTGCACTCACCAATTCAGAACCCATGATGATTTCTTCCAGTTCTGCAGCTCTTTGCAGACTTACTTGTCCTGTTTAGTGCAAGGATAAACGATGGTTTGGGATAGGATGGCCGTCAACGAAGATGCAGAGAAGTGGACAATAGGAGAGATTATGTGATGGTATAACCAGGGGCAATTACTGATGGGCCTGATGTAGGAGAGGAAAGGTTGAACAATGGAGTTGGTATTGTTATTCACAGAGATGGGGATGAGTGGATGGTGAAGAGGCGGGAAAGAACGCCTGGTGATGAGGGAAGCAAGTACTCTTTTGGGTTTCCAAGTGGAAATATCAACAAGTGCAGTTGGCTATGAATCTAGAACTCAGGGAGAAGATGTAGCCTAGAAATAGAAATTTAGAGGTATCTTAGATAATTTGTGTTGCTATAACAAATTACCATAGACTAGGTGGCTGATGTAGCTCTGGCCTCTTCTTATAAAGGCACTAATCCCATTCCTAAGGGCTCTACCCTCATGATCTAATTCCCTCCCAAAGACCTCACCTCCACACACCATTACACTGGGGATTAGATTTCAACATATGAATTTGGTGGGCGGGGAACACGTAGTCTACAACATCGATATACAGGTACATTTAAAGCCATGGGCCTGGATCAGATCACTTAGGATGTGTGATGGTCTAGAGCTGGTCCCTGATGCACTATACATGATGATGCATTTCGAGGTAGGTGGAGAAAGAACCAGTAAAGAGGCCCATGAGGAGGAGCTGTGGAGGTAAGGAAAATCAGGCAAATGCAGTGCTATGAAGGCTGAGGGAGGGGCATTTCAAGGAAGAGGTGCTGACCAGATGGAAGCTGCTGAGAGGCTGAACTGAATACAAATAAAAAATATCCATTGGATTTGACAACATGGAGGTCATTGGAGATTTTGACGAGAACAGTTTCAGGGAAGTGGTAGGGACAGAAACTAGATGGAAGAGATGGAGGAGAGAATGAGAGGTGAGAAAGTGTAGACAGCTGGCATAGACAAGTTCTTTTGTGAAAGAGAAAGGAGGTAGCTGAAAGACGATATGGGGGTCAAGGGAGTTGTTACTGTTTTTTGTAGAGGGGAAACAGAAGCATGTTTGCATTCTAATGGAATAATCCAGTAAAGGTGGAGAGACTCATGGTGCAGGAGAGATGAAGACCTTGAGGAGGTGAAAGGGTGTAGGATCCAGTGCATGAGGGGAGAGAGTGGTCTTTACTAAGAGCAGGGACACCTTAACTGTAACAGGAGGGAAGACAGAGAACAGACTACCTGAGGGAAGTTTATCAGTCTGGTGGTACCATAATGAGTTATAATCCCCTCTGAAGACTTCTCACTGGAGTGTGAGGTGAGGTCATCAGCTGAGAAAGGAGGCCTTATGGGAGGCACTAGGAAGGGAAAGTTTTGAGGGAAGAGAATCTAAAAGTGGTGTCTTTGAGAGTGGGAAACTTACTATGGAAACTCAATGGATTGGAGGTTTGTGGTCATTAGTTTAAAATAAAATGGGTCATCTACCCTCTCTTCCTTCCTCTTCCCCTTCTCTCCTTCTTTGCTACTTGGGGCCTAGGCAGGTAGGAGGCTAGGCAGGGTGGTGATCCAGAGAAAGGCCAGGGCTGAGTAAGGCAGCAGCCCAGCAAGGGTAGGGAGACTGGTTACATGCAAGAGGATGGCTGTGTGTGTGGGGAATATATGGAGTGATTTATATGATACATATATATATCTCATATAACATATATATGTGTATATATATATATATACACACACACACACACACCTATAAATATTTATATGTATTTTAGCATATAAGCTAAAATCACTTTTAGCAAAATAATTCTAAAGTTAATATTAAAATAGACATGTAAGCCCAGCATTGTGGAAAGCAAAAAGAGTTTTCATATCACAGAATCTTGCTATCCAAGGCATTTTAGGGGCCAATCTTTCTAGTCATATTTGATAACGAGGAAAATGAAGTTAAGTGACTCCCCCAAAGTCACATAACAACTTGATGGCATAGCTGAGACTTGGATTCTGGGACTCAGTTTCCCAGGCCATAATTTTTTTCTACATAAAAAAGGGAATTATCAATTTCAACTATTTGGAAAAATTATGGTCATTAATGGATTTCTATCCTAAAAAGTGGGTTGAAATATGAATAAGCAAGGTAAAGAATTTTTACAACTGTAAAGTGTGACCCACCCAAAAGATCTTCCTCGCAAGTATAACTACTCCATTATTTCTCTTCCAAAAGAAAATCATCACTGAATGGAAACATATAATTGACACAGAACAACAAAATGCAGAAATTAGAACACTTTATTATAAATATTTCCAGAATATAAACTGATTTTATATCAAGACTCTTTGAAACTTTTAAAACTATATGTAACCTTAGCTTATTATTATTATAATGTATTTCATTTTCCACTTTGCAATCTAGAAAATACACTGCAAGTTAGGTCTAACAAAGGAAAAAAAAACTCAGTCTAAATTGTGTCAAAGAGAAAACTAATGAATATAAAAATATCCCACCCACAACTAAAACAAACCTAAT
This sequence comes from Herpailurus yagouaroundi, assembly GCF_014898765.1. NCBI lineage: Eukaryota > Metazoa > Chordata > Mammalia > Carnivora > Felidae > Herpailurus > Herpailurus yagouaroundi. The sequence goes on along the minus strand of NW_024412419.1, from coordinate 39,606,910 downwards.
CAAGAAATAGATTCTGCAAAGCCCGTTAATACTTCAATTTAAAATAAGTGACCTCCCAAGGGAAAAATACTTCTACTATCATAGCATTTTGACGAGTAAAAGCAGTGCCACTCTCATTAAGGAAAATTACATTATATAGAAGAAAAATGTAGGGATGCTCTCAGGAAATGAGGAAAAGTAATTTCCGTGCTGGAGAGTAACCACATTAAATACTTTCGGTTCACTCGGCCTGTTAGAAATTAAAGTACCTGTTCACATGAAAAAATCGATATGAACATGGACATCATAAAACCAAGCTCCTCAACTATTTTTTCAATTTAACCTCAGGAGAACCAACTCAGGATCTTCAAAATCCAAGGATAGACTGGTCCCAAAGCATTTCCTCCTCTGTCCTCTCTTTACCTTGTTCCTTTTTCTCTTTTCTACGCTTACGTTCCTCTTTCTTAGAGGCCACATCTCGACCTTTTTTCTCCTTTCGATTCTTAAGCTTTTCTGTACTGACCCTGATTTGTGTTAGATTTCTTTGGAAGTTCTTGTGTTTGTCTAAATCTTTTTCCTCATAACCTTTTTTCCTCCTATGCTTGGGCTGCTCCTCCTCTACTTTTTCTCTGGCTTCCTCTGGGTGCCTTTTCCCCTGCTGATGTATCTGTTTATGACCGGCTTGATGGGCGCTGGCACTGTTTTCTGAGGAGAGACGCTTGTAAACTCCAGATTCCACACTGTATGGGCGACAGTTATACGCTTGCTGACTAAGGTTCAGGGGTCCTGGTTTTTCTGAGAAACAGTCCCTGGTGAACTGGCAGTAGCTCAGAGAGTCTAGTCTTAGCCTGCTGTCATGAGCTGGTAGCCACTGAGGTAACCGGTTTTCCACCTTTGGTGAAATAGGGCACGATCTCGGGTAGGTCTGGACAGTCTCAGATGAGAGTCTGTGATCAAACATTCTATGCCTCGGTCTGTAATCAACCTCTTCTTTGTACCCACAAGTTTCCAAACAGTCCTCTCTCATCTTTCTGAAACAAGTCTTTGGCTCTAAGCCTCTGGCTTTCTGCACTTTGATATAATCTTCAAGTTCATCTTGAAAAGAGTCATATGTCTTCTTTGAATGCTTCATTAGGTTGACAACAAGGGGTTCTCTGTAGAGAAGATGGGAGAAAATTCTTCTTACTAGATTATTGTATTCTGAATATTTCCTTTGCTCTTGAAGAGAGCTTCAAAAAACAAAACAAAGAAGCCCAGACAAATTAAAACCTAATTCAGCAAAGAAGTTAAATATCATGACATTATACACCAAAATGGTACATTAGGATAGTCAAATATCTCCCAGGCCACTCACAAGTAGGTTTATCATTCTCAGAAGTGGGATGAAGAGGGCAGAGAGCAGATGACATATAGGGTTCTGTTGTATGGCTAAAAATGTAAGGCATATAGGGATGTGTGGTTAAGGGCCACACATCCCTGATAGGTGGCTGATAGTTTTCATAGTTTTCCTGAAGTTCTGACTAATCAGTTTCTTGTATATTGTTTTTTAAGAGAAGTAATAGAACCATAGAGAGTAATTTTTAAAATCTTCAGTTTACTCAAACAAAATAAAATAAATATGCTTACTTACCTGACTAGAGTACCATAAGACTTAATAATAAAAGGATGTTTATAAAATGGTTTGGGAATGCTGGAAATTGGAAATTCTGCTACGAGATGAAACTACTCTTTTGTATAGGGCATGAGGGAAGATGAGGGAACAGAGTTCTGTATCTTCTGTCCAGGGCTTGGATTTCATTCCATTACTTCTGATTGGTAAAAAAAAAAAAAAGCATTCTAGAATGTCTTCTGGTTTGTCCTCTATTAAAGTACTGGTGGGAGGGTTAAGGGAGGAATGGAGGTGAAAGCGGAGAGGGGGTCAGACTGATGCAGAGAAAAGTTTTAGAAGAAATTTAAAGTAGAGACACTAATTTTTTGTTGGCTTGTTTGATTCTTTTGGTGGGGGCAGCACTATTTCTGATTTCTTTCCCCTACCTCAAATCCTGCATTAAGTACAAACGTAGCAGAAAAGATCCTTACTACAAGATCATGTCCTATGTAGTTTTGATCATATACTTTGTCTCTAAAAATTAGGAGGTGGCATACCCATGGAGAACAGAATGTTCTTCCCTTTAACAGAAAGAAAGAAGCATGACATAGCACTCCAGAGTCACTAATGATCAGCTACGTTTTCTGGAAATTTTAGATCAAAAAATAAAGTCTAAATGAAGTCTAATTTGGTGAATCAGAAAATTTAGCTCCTATTCAACTTAAATAGTACAAAAATTCTAACGAGAATAACACAACAAATATTTGATTATAGGCAAAAGATTTGAACAGACAATTCAGAAAGGAATATATACAAAGGGCCAATGAACACATGAAAAAATATCAACAGTCATCAGGTCAATGTCAATTAAAACCACAATGCAATTCCACCACGCACTCACTAGAATGACTGGGATAAAAAGAATGACACCAGCAGTGTAGTTGGTGAGGATACGGAACAACTAGAATTCTCACACACTGCTGGTCAGGGATAGAAAATACTACAACCACTAGCAAACAGTTTGCTGGTTTCTGAGGAAGTTAAACATACACCTACTGCACGATCTAGTTATTCCATTCCTCAGTATGTCCCCCAAAGAAAAGGAAATATATGTCCTTACAAAGAATGATACATGAATATTTATGGTAATTTTATTTGTAATAGCCCCAGAAAGGAAAAAACAGAAATGATGATCAACAGGTGAATGGAACTATCAATAGTGTTACACCCATACAGTGAAATACTATCAGTGGTAACAAGGGAAGAATTATTGGTTATTGATAGAGTCAACAACATCGATGCATCTCAAAATAATTATGCTGAGAGAAGCCTGACAAAAAGAGTACATAACATATGATTCCGTCTACAGAAAACTCTAGAAAATGCAAACTAACGTACAGTAACAGTGTTTGCTTGGGGATGAGACAGGAAGGGATGGGAGGGATGATTATAAAAGGCACATTATGGAGTCTGGATATGTTTACTGTATTGATCATTTGATGGTATACACATATATCTGTCAAAACTCAAATTTTGTATTTTAAATATGTACAGTTTATTGTATGTTAACTATATCTCAATAAAGCTGCTTTTACAAAGTCACTAGCAAGATGAAAAAGATGGTGATAACTGTTGAAGCTGGATGCTGGTATATGAGGGTTCGTTATACCATTTTGTCCACTTTTATGTTTAGAAATTGATACTTCATGCCCACAAGGATGGCTATAATAAAAAAGACAGGTGAGATTCAGTATTGGCAAGGATGTGGAAAAATGGGTCATTTCATTCATTGCTTGTGGGGATGTAAAATGTGCAGCTATTTTGAAAAATAGTTTGGACTTCTGGCCCCAAGCACACAGGTCTGAGCCTGCCTGGAGCCAGGTAGACCATCATGATGAAGTTCAACCCTTTTGTGACCTCGGACCACAGCAAAACCCCCAAATGCCACTTCAGTGCTCCCTTGCACATGCGCAGGAAGATCATGTCTTCCCCAATCTCCAAGGAATGGTGGCAGAAGTACAAGGTCTGCTCCATGCCCATCCACACAGATGATGAGGTTCAGGAGGTTCAAGGACACTATAAAGGTCAGCAATCAGCAAGGTAGTCCAGGTGTTTAGAAAGAAATAGGTCATCTACATTGAGCAGGTTCAATGTGAGAAGGTAATGCCACAACTGTCCATGCACGCATTTACCCAAACAAGGTGGTTATCAGCAGGATAAAACAGGAAAAGAGCAGGAATAAATTCCTTTTTTTTTTTTTTAAAGACTTTGTTTCTTTTTTTGTTTTAAAGTTTATTTACTTAGAGACAGAGACAGAGAGAGGGAGCAGAGGAGGGGCAGAAAGAGAGAGAGGGAGAGAGAGAATCCCAAGCCCTGATGCAGGGCTCGAATCCATGAACCGTAAGATCATGACCTGAGCTGAAGTCAAGAGTCGGAGTCAGATGCTTAACCAACTGAGCCACCCAGGCACTCTTCATCAGAAAAAAAATCTTGAATGCAGAGCCAAATCTCAACAAGTTGGAAAAGAGAAAGGCAAATATAAGAAAGAACTTATTGAGAAAATGTAGGAATGAGTATAAACTGTTATGCAACCATAGTTTAACTGCAGATTTTTAGCTTGGTATATACTTCTTTGAAACTTTTCAAGATGTCTCTTGAACGTTTCATCACCTTCCTGTTTTGTTATTGACATGTGGCTCTGTAAATCAACTTTTGCTGTTTTAATAATTTTATGAATAACCTTGGAAATGTTTCCTAATTAAAAAGAAAAAAAAGAAAAACAGTATGGCAATGCCTCAAAATGTTAACAGTGTTACTGTATGACCCATCAGTTTCACTCCTAAGTATATGCCCAAGAGAACTGAAAACCTATGGTTACACAAAAACTTGCACACAAATGTTCACAGTAGCAATATTCATAACTGCTAAAAAGTAGAAACAAGTCAATGTCCATTAACTGATGAATGGATAAATAAAATGTGGTATATTCATACAATGGAATATTATTCAGCAGTAAAAAGGAATGAAGTACTAATATGTGGTACAACATGGATAAATCCTGAAGGCATGCTAAATGAAAGAAGCCAGTCCCCAAAGCCCACATATCATGCAGAAATCAATGAAGAGGTGAATGGAAACTTACCTTTATCAGGCTGGGAACTTGGTGAAGAAATCTGATCATATTCCCCCATTAATTGCTTCAGTTTTCTAGCATGGACTTTCCCCAAATGGTGAGACCGTGCAACAACCAGGAAGCTAAAAAACATGATGCAGAGATCCCAAAATCTATTTTTGTCTAATATTCCACTCCCAGTCATCTGAAACCAAGTACAATCTTGTTACAAAGATTAAATAGTTCAAAGTTTAGACTCATACCACCAACATAGATCCAGAATCTGAAAATTCACAAATCCATATCCTTTTTTATCATTTTACTTCCTATAAACCTGAAAGTTAGGCTATATATTGAGCCTATATATTTTTTAAGCATATATTTTACTCCAGAAAAATAAATAATATTTTGTTTTACAACACAGTGACCCCAAATGTCTACCTCTAAATTTGAAAATAGCTTTCATGATTTTTAACACATTTAGTCTGAACTAAAAGTTTAAGGACAGAGTTTTGTTTGCATTCAAATCAAAGTATCAGCTTCAGTAGAAATTATCCTATGATTCAGAAGATCTTTATTTTCAACCTCCCTCATAATATGAAATCCTTTGCAATTCAAACTATATCACTACTTCCCATATACCTTTTACAAAGAGTATTTGTAAAAGCTCAATATTTATTCATTCAATGTGGTATCTATGAATAAAATAAAGGGAGGGAAGATTGAAGATATATTAAACATTTAAGGTAATATTTTCAATCTGTAACTAGATATCACTTCACATACCATCTCAAATCTTAATTTCCTGAGTGCTTGCAAGAGTATCTACTAACTTTTTGCTAATTAGAATGAAATTTCAGTATGAAAACATTTAGTAAGGCTCTACTATTTAATATGGTAGTATATTCTTATTTAGTCCAGAATATATTCTGAAAGGGAAGTTACTGGGTCACCAGTAGGAGTCTGGACTTTATGGAAATGATCTGTATTGAAAGGCTGGGAGAAGATATCTGGCCCTGGCATTTTTGTGTTTTATAGCAGACAATTTCAAGAAATAGTCTATTTTAAGATAGTTACTGATTCTAGCTGTATCTCTCAGGTCATCTGGGAATCACAGAGAGGAACCACAAACCATCTTTACCTGTGGTGGGCAACAGTCCTCTATAGTTGTACAAAAATGATCACAAGCAAGGATCCCTAAACAAGGCTCAGATAAGCCACTCAAAGCTATAGTCATATTCACATATTAACTTCCAGAACTTTTGCTCAAAGTGTTCCTCACCTCAATAAATAATCTACACCAAACTTACCACATGTATCCTTGAGGTCTATACTACTATCTAAAGTTCCTAACAGTTGAAATGTATTTTTATTGAAATTTACTAGTTTATAGCCAAATTATGGGAAGAGCCTAAATATCCATCAACTGATGAATGGATAAAGAAGTTGTGGTTTAATTTTTTTTTTCAACGTTTTTTATTTATTTTTGGGACAGAGAGAGACAGAGCATGAATGGGGGAGGGGCAGAGAGAGAGGGAGACAGAATTGGAAACAGGCTCCAGGCTCCGAGCCATCAGCCCAGAGCCTGACGCGGGGCTCGAACTCACGGACCGCGAGATCGTGACCTGGCTGAAGTCCGACGCTTAACCGACTGCGCCACCCAGGCGCCCCAAGAAGTTGTGGTTTATATACACAGTGGAATACTACTTGGCAATGAGAAAGAATGAAATATGGCCTTTTGTAGCAACGTGCATGGAACTGGGAAGTGTTATGCTAAGTGAAATAAGTCATACAGAGAAAGACAGATGCCATGTTTTCACTCTTATGTGGATCCTGAGAAACTTAGCAGAAGACCATGGGGGAGGGGAAGGGAAAAAAAAAAAGTTTGAGAGGGAGGGAGGCAAACCATAAGAGACTCTTAAAAACTGAGAACAAACTGAGGGTTGATGGGGGTGGGAGGGAGGGGAAAGTGGGTGATGGGCCTTGAGGAGGGCACCTGTTGGGATGAGCACTGGGTGTTGTATGGAAACAAATTTGACAATACATTTCATATATATATAAAAAGAAATTTACTAGTTTATAAATATGATACCAATCATGGAACGTCAAAATTGTACTTCCTATGCAGCCACTTAAGTGAATATGAATTGGAACCACATGTACTGTCATGGAGAAAAGTCCATGATATATTAAGGGGAAAAAAACAAGATGTAGAACTCTATCTACCTACCTACCTGAGTACCTATCTGTTGATCAATCTCAAATCCAATTTTAGTATAAAAACACAACACAGAACCAAAAAATAAATATATTCACTTGTATTTATTGTAAGGGAGGAGTTAAAGGAGTTGGGCTGCAATCCATTCACTTCCTTTCTGGGGGTGGGGGGAGAGGGAAGAGGGTAGGTGACTTCTGGACCTTTGAGAAAAGAGACCAATGATACTGGCTAAAAGAATAGGAACTTATCTTTGAAATGCCCTTAGCAAGATGTTCCTGGCTAAGGATGATCTACAGTAAATAAATTCAGGACCAATGAGGCATAGCTCTATGAAGAATGTCACATAAGCAAGGGTATATAAAATGATTCATAATTTAAATACCCACACTGTGTGAGGTGATCCTTACTTAGAAACCTCATCTATCTATTATTTTGGGTTAGAGATGCAGGTCTGAGGAGCCATCTTTCATGTCCTAGAGATCTTTGCTTCTTTAGAGTTGCTTGATTGCTTGTATCCTTGAAATACTTAGAAAGCCTTGATACTAGGTAATATTACTGATTTGTGTTAGTGTGATTTGACAGTCTGATCTTGTATATCTCAATACCCATAGGAAAAAAAAATCTGAAAAGATACACACTTAATGGGGCTTGGGATATGAGTTTAGGAAAGGAGTAAGAGACAATATTTAACATTCTGCTCTCTGCATATGTCTGTACTGTTTTAATTTGTGCAAAAAAAATTACTTTGTAATTAAAAACTCCATAAAAATTGAATTTAAAGGTTCTACAGGTTAATTTTCAGAACAAGTGTATAGATTAAAAAGGTTTGGCTAAAAATATTGAGTTTAAGAACTGTAAATGATAAACTTTTTAGAAAGGATGATGAATATTTAAAAATGTTTCTCTGGGGGCGCCTGGGTGGCGCAGTCGGTTGGGCGTCCGACTTCAGCCAGGTCACGATCTCGCGGTCCGTGAGTTCGAGCCCCGCGTCAGGCTCTGGGCTGATAGCTCAGAGCCTGGAGCCTGTTTCCGATTCTGTGTCTTCCTCTCTCTCTGCCCCTCTCCCGTTCATGCTCTGTCTCTCTCTGTCCCAAAAATAAATAAACGTTGAAAAAAAAAATTTTTAAAAATGTTTCTCTAATATATATAGTATCTCTCTGAATTATTTCTGATTTGTTATAATGTACATAATTTACTTATGACTCTAAAATTAAAATGAAAAGCAAGCCATAAAGTGGGAGAAAATATTCCCATCTCATATATCAGACAAAGACTTGTATCTAGAATATATATATAACTCTTATGACTCAGTAAGATAAACACAAATTAAAATGGATGGGCAAAAGATTTTAACAGACACCTCAAAGAGTGTATGTGTGTGTGTGTGTGTGTGTGTGTGTATGGCTAAGTAAATGCAAATTAAAACCACAATGAGATACTACTACACTATCACTGGAAATGATTAAAATTAAAAGGACTAAAAATACCAAATGTGGGTAAGGATGCTGAACAACTGTAATTCTCATATGTTACTAGTTAGAATTTAAAATGGTACAACTTTACAAAGCTGTTTGATAATTTCTTTAAACATTCAACATCTATCATATGACCCAGCCATTTCACTTGTATTTGTTCAAGAGAAACAAAAACATATATCCATGCAAAGCCCTGTACATGAATGTTCATAGCAGCTTTATTTGTAATAGCCCCCAACTAAAACAACCCTAATGTCTGTCAATAGGTTAATGGATAAACAAAACCTGGTATATCAATATGGTAGAATTATTCAGCAACAAAAAAGAAACAAAATAGCAATATATACACAACACGGATGAATCTCAAAGTCATCATGCTTAGTGCAAGATATGAGTACCTACTTGTATGATTCCCTATTTGCAAAAATTTCTGGAAATATAAACTAATCTATAGTGATAGAAAGCAGATTAGTGGTTGCTGGGGACAGGAGTAGAGGGAGGGATGGATTGTAAAGAGGCATGAGCAAACTCTGGGTGTTGATGGAAATATCTGGCATTTTATTTATGATGGTTGCTGAGTATATACCTGACAAAAACACATTGCCTTGTGTACTTTAAATATGTGTGTATTTTAAGTAAAGTATATCTCAATAAAGTGTACTAGAAGAGCTTAAAGATCTATTAACAGATGTTTTTGGAAAATGAAATAATTATACCTTAATTTGTTAAACTGGACTTTTAAATGTTGTTTTTTTTCCCCCAGAAAGATTATCCACCTAACATAAGGCCAATTCACCTATGCAGAACTACTGCCCATCATATTGTGTCACTTATCTTGTTGCTCTTATGAGCCAGACATAGGGACTCTGGAGCCAGTTATTAGCTGTGTAAGCTTGGTTAAATTTCTCAACCTCTCTATGCCTTAAGTCCCTCATCTCTAAAATAGGGATATAACATACTTCAAAGAGCTGTTGTGAGCCTTAAGGAAATGAATATACATAAAATGCTTAGAACAGTATATGGTACATAGCAAGTACTGAATGAATGAGCTTTTATTGTTACTCAGGATTTCATCCATTTTACTGACCTAGTGAAATGTTCTCCCAGCCAACTTTTCTTGTAACTACAGAAAGCCAAATAAAGGAAAAGTTATGTGTAAACAGAGCAAGAGTGCCTGACAGGAGTACCTAATTCTTTGTATTTCAAGATAACTCATGTTTTAGAGGATCTTTTTAGTACTTATTTTTTGAAATGTTTATTTTTGAGAGAGAGAGCAAGTGGGGAAGGGCAGAGAAAGAGGGAGGGAGAGAAGCCTAAGCAGGCTCCACGCTGTCAGTGCAGAGCCCAATGCGGGGCTCAAACTCACTAAATGTGAGATCATGACCTGAGCTGGAATCACAAGTTGGACACTTAATCAACTGACTTCAGCTCATGATCTCACAGTTGGTGGGTTCCAGCCCCACACTGGGTTTTTCGCTGACAGTATAGAACCTGCTTGGGATTCTCTCTCTCTCTGCCCCTCCCCTGATCACACTCTCTCAAAAATAAACATAGAAAGAAAGAAAGAAAGAAAGAAAGAAAGAAAGAAAGAAAGAAAGAAAGAAAGAAA
>NW_024412419.1:39511100-39596919 GCF_014898765.1 Herpailurus yagouaroundi | reverse complement strand
AGAAAGAAACGAAATGGAAATGAAATGAAATGAAAACTGGGGGCTCCTGGGTGGCTCAGTTGGTTAAGCGTCTGACTTTGTCTTAGGCCTTGATCTTGTAAGTTCAAGCCCTGCATCCATCTCTCTACTGTCAGTGTGAAGCCCACTTGCGATCCTCTGTCCCCCTTTCTCTGCCCCTCTCTTGCTCTCACTCTTTCAAAAATAAACATTAAAAAAAGAAAGAAAGAAAGCTGAAAGTTAGACTTGATCATTATTGTGTCTTCTGGCTGCTCTATTTTGAACCAATTCTTTGAAGATTTCAGTTTATATCCTGTGTTAATTGGTGCCATGTCTACTTTAATACCCAAAAGAGTATGGAATATCAAGCAGAAACCTCTAAGGATACTAGCTAATTTTACTACTTACAGGCTGGTATTAGGTCCCAAGCAAGAAATAGCTTGTCTTGACTGAAACGTATCTGGAGTATTATTTTAGATTTACCTTCTAATATTTTTTGGAAAAAATCTAGCAAAATTCTGAAAACTTTTCTATTTCTAGAAATAGATCTCATGTCCTGATCTGGTCATCAGATCCAGCCCTGTGTTGGGCTCCAAGCTGAGCAGGGAGTCAGCTTGGGATTCTTTCTCTTGCCCTCTCTCTCTGCCCCTCCACTGCTCTTGCAAGCACGTGTACTCTCTCTCAAAAATAAATATTAAAAAAAATATATTAAAAAATGGAAATTGCAAAGCCTGAGCTTTTGCATTGTATAAAATGTTTTTAGTAAGTCTCAGTTCTGATGAATAAATCAACTGAATTTAAGTGAAAAATCTATTTAAAAAATTTCATGCCCCACCGCACATCATTTCTGTTGTGACACGGCACTTAAACATTATACAGCATCTTTAAAAAAATGTGTATTAAATATCTCTGAAGAAAAAATGAGCAAAATTAGGATGTTAATTTGGTTAGTTTTAGCTCAGTTCTTTCCCTTTAATAAATACACCCCCAAAATGGTATGGTCTTATACTTTGTTTTTAAAGTTTATTTATTTTGAGAGAGAGAGAGAGAGAGAGAGAGAGAGAGAGAGAGAGAGAGAGAGAATGTGAGTGGGGAAGAGAGAGAGAATCCCAAGGAGGCTCCACATTGTTAGCTCAGGGCCCAATGCAGGGCCCAAACTCACCAACTGTGAGATCATGACCTGAACTGAAATCAAGAGTCAGATGCTTAACCGACAACTGAGCCATCCAGGCGCCTTACGGTCTAATACTTTTAAATTTAACTCAGTCAGAAGTATTAGGAGACGTTTTATATTTCCCCATTATTTGCATTTTTCTCTCAGCCATGTTATGTAGCATTCTCTGTATTCCATTAAAGCTATCTAAAAGTATTTTGTTTTTTGATGCAGTAAACAGTATTTTTAAAAATCTGAACTTACTGTTTGTTGCTAATATTGAGAAATACAATTGATTTTGTATATGGAGCTAATATTTTGCCCCCTTGCTAAATTTATTCTAGTAGCCTTTTCTGAGGTTCCTTGGCATTTCCTACATAGATGATCATATCATCTGCAAATAGAGAGTGTTATTTCTCTCCAATCTGAACATCTTTTGTTTTTCTTGTCTGACTGTACTGGCTAGGACCGCCAGTACAATACTGAACAGAAGTGGTGAGAGTGTATAGCCTCCCCTCGTTCCTGCTCTTGAGTTTTGCAATCTTTTAGCATCATTATAATCTCAGGAAAGGCTAAGCAGAGCAGAGCATTACATTTTAGGAGACTAGGTAACTGACTGTTATCTTTGCTATCTTTTGTAACTATTTGCTATCTTTTCAGGTTTTTATTTTTTTATTTTTTACCTATTTAAGTATTTTTTAGAGATCTTAATTGTGCTAGACATGCAACCCTGTAGCTGTCAGCCTCATAAATACTCCTAGCTATGTTGGTTATTAACCTTGTCTTTTCAGGAAAGTAGATTAGTATCTGATTTAGGAGTTTGCCAAGCTCTAGCTATTTCACACTAACACAACAATCACAAAAATAACTAAGGGTTTACTATTATGGCAAATTTCCAATGATAAAATACAAAAGAATTAACAAAATCATTAATTGGGAGTACTACACATTTAATATAGTTACACATTTAATATAAAATTTGTGTCTTTATTTAAACTAAGTCTTTGAACATCAATAATTGTAAGTACTCTGTGGCTAGCTAGCTCAAGGATCATGCTTGTGAAGTTAGCTTTACTTGGACCCAAGGCAGACATCCAACATCAGAATGCCACCAGATGCATTCCATTCCTTTCAAAAGATTAGTAAATGTGAATGTGAATGGGTCTGTAAGAAGTGGGGGAAAGCCCCAATGCTTTCACATAGATGCCCTAACATATATGTGATGAATATAGTAGGGGAAATCTTTTTAGCCATTTTAACATGCTTAGTCACTATTTTCACACACTGACATCTAATAAAGTCAGCAGATCTGCAACTAACAAATAATCATCAGTGTCTCTCCAGAGATCTTCCTCCCCAACCATTCTACCCATCTGTCAACACTAGATTTACAACATAACGTGCCCTGGTGTGCATGTAGCAAATATGTCTTGGACAGAGCACAGCTTCATACAAAACAATGAACTACTCCTGATTATCCCAGGAGTCCTGGCTAATCTACATTTAAGACTACATTTTCTCTAATGTGTTCATCCTGCTATTTCTTACCAATTTTAGAAGTTGTCAATTAACCTGTTTCCTCCCCACTCCATGGAGAATTTGACTGCCTCACACTACTATCGCACATTTCCTCTGCAGCCATTTCAGACTAAGAGATAGAAGTTGTGTGTCAGGAAGAAAGCAATCATGCCAGCTCTGGAGCACTCACCATTAACGTAATTTGAGAGATAAATAAACTTTTATTGTGTTTAAAAGAACATAAAACCCCCAAACTGCATTTTGTTTTGTTTTTTCTTTTTCTAATTTCACAAAAAAACATTAACTACTAAGCTCTTTAAAAGGGCTGTGCCTAATTCATCAGTATATCCTTGGGACTGAGCAGAGTACCTGATACATACCAGGAGCTCAAAAAGTGTTTTCTGAATAATACAACAATGGCTATTAGCTAGATTTTTCTGTCATTTGATCCAAATCTCTGCTTACTATCATGAAAACAAAGGAAAACATTTTTAGGTAATGCTATGTAAATGGGTTACTGATTCAATAAGGAGTCAAAAATGTCCTTCATTCTAAAACCAAGTTCATTTAATTTCTTGAAAAGAAGCAAATAAGCTGGAATTGATTTTTGTGGTTTTGTTTTTACTAATCCTGCAGGAATATGATTACTTAAACATTTTTTTTAACTGTCAAAAATACTTGAGAAACCAAAAAACTTTGAGAAACCTCACTGAATGAATTAGAGTGTCCTGGAAAATGTTATGACAACTTCACCATAAATTCTCTATATATGTCCTTTCATAGAAGTCTGGTTATGTGGTATTTCTTTGGGGTTTTGTGAGTGAGTTTAATTTCTCAATTTCCTATTTGTAATCTGACACTTTCTACATATTCTCTGCTTGCCAATATTTAATCCTTACTGACATCTGTTCTTTAGCAAGCCCATACAAAGGAGCTCCTCTCAGTGTTACAGCTATAGGTGAAAATGGTTTAGCAGATGTTCTTCAAATCAGTTTGAATGGTCCTATCAGGATCTTGACAGTGACTAGGATTTTAGTAACTGGAAGCACAATAATTCTTTCATACATTTAAGGTAAATCTCCTAACCAAGTCTTTTAAGGGAAAAAAAAAATGCTGGGTCAGTAACAAGCAACATTTTTCCCCCTCTTGTTTATGTACTGTCTTACCTGGCAATTATTTAAGGCTTTTACAAATATCTCAAGTAAAAATATATGACTTCTACTAGTGTTTTAAATAGTATAATATGCCACATATTTACCATTTGTTAGGTAGCAGTTAACTGAACAGTTAATGAAGGATATTTACCCAAAATAATGTCACAAGAGGTAATTTTTAGGTAGCGAATTATATTTTGTTTTTCATATCCTCATGAATAGTCTCAATCTTAACTCAGAGATTTCATCACTCTTTGAATGCCACCTGACGGCCATTATAGGTTGAGGTTTCGTGTTTTATGAACTGCTCTTCCAGTACACAGCCAGCCCATGGAAATATCAATACCGAACTGTAAAGCCAGTTAACAATTTTAAGGACCTCAGAGTTTGGTTGGTGCGGAGGTCCTCAACCTCGACACTACTGACATTTTGGGTAGGAGAATCCTTTGTTGGGGTGGGTGTGGGGCTGCCCTGTGCATTTTATTTCTATCAAATAGATGCCAGGTAGCACCTGTGCTCACCCCGTCCTTCCTTGCCCAGTGGTGGAAACCAAAAATGTCTGCCAAGTGTCCTCTGGGGTAGGGGTGCAAAATAACCCCTGGCTGAGAACCACTCAATTGGGCTAATCCCATTCCCCCTCCCCACAGATGACAAAACTCAAAACGGAAGTTTGGGACTTCGAAAGTTTGAAAAAAAAGTTTGGGACTTACTCAAGTCATACAACTAGTGGACAAACTAGCACTAGAACCTAGTACTAGTCAAGATTCCTATTCCAGTATTCTCATTATACCAACTTGAAGTCATATAGAAAGGTTACTGCTAGCACTGTGTGAAGTGACATTGTACAAAGTCTTAAGAAATTGCACATATTTAAAGTCATCACACACACGAAAAACAAAAAATGCCATCTTGGCAAAAAACTTGTTTTTCTATGAGAAACTGTTTCCAAATCTTCCTGTGATCTGGCTGAGAGCCAAACTGAATTGTATAAACTATAAACCGTATAAAAATTATAAACTGTATTACAAATTACATAATCTATAAACTGCTCAGGCTTACTTGTTGGTGAGAGGCAGTAAGTCTGGTATGAAAACAATCCAGAGTTTATTTTTGACCTCAGAACAATGATAACTAACCTAGGCTGACTCAAGACGTTAAATCTAGTCTTCCGAAGGTTGCCTTCATTCAGAGATTTACTAGAACATCATTTGGTTGCAATGACTTCCTCATTCCATTTTTAGTGCATGGAATTTATATAAAGTGCTTATAAAAATGTTTTAAGAAACATATACTTTTTTTTTTTACTTTGCCATTCCACCAAAGTGAAATACGTAAAAGATTATGGAATAGCACAGAAAAATAGAATATATCACGAAAAAGGGTAAAAACAAAATTATTTTCATGAGGTTATTATATTGATGCCTCTCCAGAAAAAAGGAATCTAAATTATTCTACAATATTTTGGCTTCCACTGTCTTTTCCCTCTGGGGACAAAAAGCAACATAAGTCAACACCATAAGTACTAAAAATGATGAGACTGAAGATGGTGAAATGTTTTACTGAGACCTGCAACGCGATCAAGCTCCACCATCTAAAATCCTTTCCTAAACTGCCTCACAGTCTTACCTCATAGTTTGGGACAAATAGGGTGTTCACAGGCATATAGTACTTGTAGGAACTTAAACATCTGTTAGATCGAGATGATGAAGAAATAGCTTTTTGTGTTAGGGGAAATGTGTTGGTGAGAACTGTGAAAACTTGGGCAGAAACACTCCTTCCAAACTCCTGCAGGGAGACTTGACCAAATTTTAACTTGGCCTCTAGCAGCTTAAGGCTGAATCCCAGCGATGACCCAGCCCCCTTTGGAGCTCCTGCAAGAAAAACCTCAGGGCTGTCAAAAAGAAATCTGCTGTTTTTAGAGCCAACACCTGATAACAGGTCCCCATCTCTCTTTTTAAGAGTACTTACTGAATTTGGGTTGTGAATCCTTCCTGTCTCTGAGAAGGATGTGTCCCTCCTACAACTCAGGAGTGTCCTTCTCAAAGACCTGAAAGCCATTCCATTGAAGTGTAATCATCGGGAAGGAGACGCCTAGGTCTCCCAGTGGCTGTGGGAGCATAGAATCCTAAGGTCCCTCCCTACTTGCCAGCAGCCAGACACAGCTGGCCTAACAACATCCCCTTTGTAATTCCTCACTTCCTGGACTCTTCTGGAACCCCCACCTCTCCTCCAGTCCCTCATTTTCCCTTTGAAACTCCCAGTCACCTCTGCGCAAATGCAAATGGAGCTCAGCTCTTTCCCCTACGGTCGGGAGTGTCTGGATAAATTCCGTTTTTCACCGCTCTCACTACTGTCCACTTTGCTACCTTTGACACTGATCTGTAGATCCCTGTTGAACTCAGACCACTATCAAAATAGGCCTATAAATCTCAGAAGTTTGCTTTATAGGGTGTTATCCTCAAAAAGCCCCGGAAAACTCTCCAAAGGGACCTCTCAACGCCCTCATCCCTCCGCTCTTCCCCCAGGGCCCCGACAGTTTTAAGCTCCGGAGCTACTTCCTGCGGTGGGCAGAGTCCTAACTCCACTTCGGCCCAAGTGTCTACTTCCCCGGATGTTCAAGTTCACCCCGCCGAGGTTTCCTCGCTTCCACGCCTCAGGCCGTTTCTCTCCTTATCCTCGGAGCTGCCTCATCCATCCTCCTTCCCTTTCCCTGCCACTCCAGTCAAGACTTCTCCCTGGACATCTCTCTGCCCCCTCAATCCTCAGCTTCCTGAGCTTGCTGGGGTGTCCCTCTCCCCTCCACGCTCCACCGGGGGGCCGTGGCGCCCCTTTCCCCGGGCGGCGGGTGGTGAGGAGGGCGGACGGACTCCGGCCCCGACCCGGTCGGCCATGGCGCACGCTAGGGGCGCGCCCAGCCTTCACTGGGCCGCGGAGGGAGCTGAGGGGCTGAAGACCGGGCCGCCCCCGCCGCCGGGGCGGGAACTCACCTTCTCTGAGGCAGGGGCGGGCGTCTACAACTACTGTCCCCCTCCCCGCCAACGCCGCCGGCCGGGGGATAGGCCGGGGTGGAGGTGGCGGAGAGGCAGGGACAGGCGCTGCCGCCACCGCCGCCTCCGCCGCCGAGCAGGCGGGGTGAGAGGAGGAGGCGGAGACCAGGCTTCCTGAGGGGAAGTCTCCGCCACCACCGGCGGCTTACTGGACGGCGCCAACGCCATGGCGGCAGGGCGCGCTACTGCGCTTGCGCGGGTGCCTCCCTTCCAGGGAGGCCCTTTAGCCCCGCCCCCTTTAGCCCGGCCCCTTTCGCTGGGGTTTTTTTGGGGCGGGGTGTGTCTCGGCTCTAACTGTGGCTGTGTCCCCTCCGTCTCGTGTACTTTCCCCGGGGACTTGCCCCTCGTTGTCGGAGGGA
Organism: Herpailurus yagouaroundi; assembly: GCF_014898765.1. NCBI lineage: Eukaryota > Metazoa > Chordata > Mammalia > Carnivora > Felidae > Herpailurus > Herpailurus yagouaroundi. The sequence goes on along the minus strand of NW_024412419.1, from coordinate 39,589,691 downwards.
AGGGAGAGCGCGTGGGGCCGCTCGCCTGGGGTGAGTGAATCTAAAACCGACTAAGAAAGAAAAAGTCTGGGAACCTCCGGATTCTTCCTCCAAAGTATCTGAGAAATACGTCATCTCCTTTATCTGTTTGTCTTTCCTTTGTTAGGGCCTTTATTGCACAGAGTTAGAGTAAGCAGAAGCCTTGGTCCTGATACGTTGTCATCACTGGTCCGTAAATGACATTTGTCGCCCTCCGTCAATATATGCCTATATGCGCGCACTCACACGCACAGCCAAACTCACCTCATCTCATTCCCCATCTCCCAGAGAAATCACTACCCTCCTTTGTAGTTTCTTTTCATATCTATATCTTTATTCCATACGTATGCGGCCAAAAACAGTTTGGATGATTCTTGAATTTCATAAGATTTGTATCTTTCTCTATGCAGTATTCTGGAACTTGTTTTCACTCAACATTTTGAGGTTCATCCAAGCTGTTGCCTTTAGGTGTTTGTTTCACCGCTGCACAGTATTCCACCCATTTTCCTGTTGAGGGGCATGCCTCCTGGTGCAGGGTGCCAAAGTTTCTCTTGAATGGATTCTCCCTCCCTGTCACACTGCCATTGCCTAATTTCAGGTGCCCATCATCTCCTGGCAAGAGATGCCTAACTTATCCTTCCGACTTCACCAGCCCAGTGTCCTCTCCATACTACTGCCAAAGCCTTCGGTGTAGAAGTCATTTTGGCTCTCCGTTGTCTGTTGGAGAAAGTCAAACAGGAGTACTACTGGGCTTCTGTGCACCCTGATCTCTGTCTTTCTACTGCTCACCTCCCCACCCTGCTTTCACTTTATGATTTAGCAATGTTAAACCTTTACTGATTCCTATAAATACCAAATTACTGCATAACTCAGTTTATTGTATATGCTGCTCCCTCTTCTGGAATGCCTTCTCCCTACTTCCTAATGAACTCCTCCTCCCTTCAGAAGTAAATTCTGTCCTGAATGCAGCATTTCTCATTCCTATTCATTTCTTAATACTTTTGCTACATATGTATGTGTCCCCAAGGAACATGAAATATTGCTTTGCATGATTTAAAACTTTACATAAATGTTATTATACATACTGTTTATTCCCTTGCAACTTTTTTCACTTATTATATTTTGATATTGAGGTATGCTGAGATGTGAGGTTCTAATTCATTTACCTTCACAGCTTTAGAGCATTCTGTTGCATGAAAACACCATGAACTAGCCATTTGACAGACATTGAGCCTGTTGTTCATTTTTGCTTTTATAGACAGTGCTGCTCTAATGTACTTGTGCAGTCTCCCTGTGCATACATATGAGAGTTTCTCTGGGGTTTATACTTATGAGATGCTGCTGCTTTTTAAATAGAGGCTTTGATAATACCCACTTCGAAGGGTATTATGAAAAACATACGACGTAATGTTAATAAAACACAATTTCAGACATTCATACATTTATGTTAGAAAACTTGCAAACGTATATGAAACAGTGGGTCACAAGGGCAATAGTCTGGTGCTAGAATGGTGAACAGAAGTATAATATGTGTGCTCCTGTAGCTCCAAGGTACCCAACTTATTGTAGGTGTCTGTATGTCTGCCATTTCTTTACCTCCACACCTCTGCTTGTGCTGATGTGTCCTTGGGGCTGAAATGGTCTCCTCCAGTTCTGGTTGTCTCACTCCCTTCTTATCTTTGTTGGCTACTTCTCTGAAGCCTTTCCTGACTCCTCAGGCTGCCCTGGATATCCTTTCCCCTCCCTTCCTGTATCTCTCTCACCATCTTTACATGCTCTTCCATAATCCTTTCTAAATGGTCAGTATCTTAAAGACAGGGTCTGCATGTTACTCGTCTTTTATCCAGGCACTGAGCACAGTGCTGATAAACGTGCTGATAACTACACAGGAGTGGACTTAGGAATTCTTGGGAAGAAAGCAATTTGCAGCCAAAGATTTCTTGGAGCCAAAAGAAGAGAGATGGAAGCAAGCATGCTCTTTTGTTAGGAACACAGAGACCGGAGAATTTGAAGGGGTTTTTTGGAGGCTTTTTTTTTTTTTTTTTTAATTTTAGAGAGAGAGGGAGGGAGATAGTGGGGGAGAGGGGCAAAGGGAGAGGGGTAGAGGGAGAGAGAGAATCTTAAGCAGGCTGCACACTCAGCATGGAGCCCAATGTGAGGCTTGATCCCATGACCCTGGAATCATGACCTGAGTCAAAATCAAGAGTCAGATGCTCCACCAACCAAGCCACCCAAGTGCCGCGGGGGTTTGAAGTTTTGCCAATGATGTAGTTATATAGGATATAATGGACTGTTAAGGAGGAGACCTGCCCCTGTCATTCTGGAATGTGAGAGCTAGATGTAGGCAAGAACTTTTTCTTTGAATCTGTCACTCCTAGGGATTATAAAATGAATGAATGAATCAGCCAGTGAATTCACTTGAAGGCAGTGAGCAGCCCCTTGCTTATTTAACATTGCCAGGCTTTAAACTGTTATTAGTTTAAAGCAGGCGTTGGCAAACATTGTCTGTAAAAGGCCAGATCGTAAGTATTTTCAGCTTTGTGGGCCATATGGTCTTTGTTGCAAGTATTCAACTCTGCTGTTACAGTGTGAAAGCAACCATAGAAAATATGTAAACAGAATAGTATAGCTGTTTTTTTTTTTTTAAAGTGGGCTCTGTGCTCAATGTGGAGCTCAAACTCACTACCCCGAGATCAAGAGTCCCATGGTCCACCAATTGAGCCAGACAGGCACCCCTAGAATAGCTGTTCTTTAATAAATTTTATTTATGGTCACTGAAACTTAACTTTCATATAATTTTCATGTATCACAACGTATTCTTTTGACTTTTCCCCCCAACTATTAAGGAAGGTACAAGCCATGCTTAGTTCACAGTTTTAAAAAAAAACTTGTTGACCCCAGGTGGAAATGAACCTTACTTCCAGGTACAAAGGGGGTGAAATCCAGTGATAAAGGACTGTTCTTTTACTAAACAAATCTTGTAGTTCTCTTGATTTACCACTAGATGGCGGTCCCTTGTAGGTGTGTGGCCCAGCCAGTGAGTCTTTCCAATAGAAGGGATGATTGAAGTTTTTCCAAGTATAGTAGATCAGCCACTGCTTTGTTAACGCAGGCATACAAACTGTCCCAGGCTTTCAAAAACCATTCTTCTGGGTTTCATTTATGTCTCCACCTTCACACTTATTTGTACAAATCCCTTCCATTGCAGCATATCAAACTGAAGGGAACGCAATCGCTCTCAAGTCCTCTGAGATTATTTGCTCGAAGGCTCAGGAGGACAATAATTGAATACAGGTTATGGCTGAAGATTTGGGAGCTGCAACTTGCATCTGGGAACAGATATTACCTGAGATACAGATTAATAAGTGGAGCTTATATTGAGACGATACTTGAAGCCCAAGTGTTGATACTTAAAACTCCAAAAGCAGCCCCCATTCTTGGCCTCTTCATGTCACCTTTTTCTATCCTTAAGGTGCCCAACTGGGGACCCAACATAGCCCTGGCTTAGCATCTTCTGCAACAATTTTCTCACACCTTTCTTAGGGTATGGGAGTATTTGGTAGCCATAGTGACGTTCTTGGCATATATGTGTGGCCTGAGGCGCAAGGGAAGTTCAGCCGAAATAGAGGTGCATAGAACCATTGTGGTTATTCCTGTCATCCTCTTGTCTGAAATCTCCCAGCTTAGATCTCTCTTCCAGACTAGGAGTCCCCTGGCTTGAGCTGTCCCATTTGTCTCCCTTTCTCACCACCCTTCTTTGTCCAGACACACGAAAGAAAGAGACTGGATGGCTATTAAAATTGTTAACAATCGGAAAAGTTTCCATCTTCCTGGAGCAGAAAAGGGCTTGACAGAAATATGACTCTGAAGATCCTTGAAGCTCAAGTCTGTGACCCTAGCCACCACACCACACTGTCACATGGTTATGTCCACTCTGCCCCCTAGTTGGATCTTTCAGCAAACATGGAATAAATCTGTTTCTTCCACACCTCGATATACGATGTTGAAGAGAGCTCTTAGGTTCTTCCTGAGTCTTTTCAGCTGAGCATCTCCAGTAGAGCAGTAAGATATCCTTCCAAAACTCTAGATGGATTTTTCCTGGTCATGAAGACAAGCAGTTCTCATGAAGGCCGTTCCACTACCTAGGGGCCATTTTAGAAATGTCACGGGGCAACTCTTGGTTGTGCAGTGGTGCTGGCATGTTGTGCGCAGGACCAGGGTCACAAAGAAGGTTTTGGGTCCCAGCGGAAAACAAAACGGGAGGGGGGCAGATGGGAAAAAACTAGTATAGAGGATTTATGTTGATAAGCAGTATAGCAGGGACATGTACCAGGACATGTCCTTGTCACCAGCCTAATAACGGGAGCCAACATCCCCTGTCCCATTGATCCTGGCCACAGATGCAGGATAGCTTGGGAAGAAAGGAACAGTCATACATTGAAGATTCTTTGCCTGTCCTGCACAGCCTCAAACATACAGATGTACATTTTAGGTATATGAAACTTTGTTTATAATTATCAGAGTCTGGAATTCTGTTTTATATATAATCACAGAATCATTTTTAATATATCCTAAATTTCCCAAGGCAACCTCTTGTTAACTGAAGGATTATGCTTTCTTTCATTCAGAACTTGAGTAAGTAAGAGTCATTCACCATTTCAGAAAATCACGTCACAGACAACCGTGCCCTGTGTGATATTTGTGTCCCCAGAATCAATCTACGTTTTCGGCTCTCGCTCTCACAGCGATTCTACTGGAAGGTACAAACATATGACCGCTGTATCATGTTTTCTAGTGTAGTTGTGCCCAAGCATATGCATAGTGAGTTCATTGACATATTTAATTTAGCATGATTATATATTATTTTATTATAGGCTAACTTTCACTTTATCTCTCCCTTATTAGGTTAGGTAAATGTTTTAGTCCGTACGGGCTATAATAACAAAATACCACAGACTGGGTAGCTTATAAACAATAGAAATTTATGCCTTACAGTTTTGGAAGCTGGAAGTTAGAGATCAGGGCATCAGCATGGTTGGGTGAGGATTCTCTTCTAGATCGTTCACAGTCTTCATATAACAGAAAGACCTAGGGACCTCTCTGGAGCCTCTTCTTCATGAAGGCTCCACATTCATAACTTTTAAGCACCTCCTAAAGGCCATACCTGCTAATACCATTCATTACCTTAGAGGGTGAGGACTTCCATATTTTGAAATTTGGGCTGGGGGCTGAGGAGAGTGAGATACACAAACATTCAGACTACAACATATAGTAATTTATATTTTTTAGGTATAAGAGCTGGTAAATTATGTATGCCATTTCATTTCAGAGTAGCAAAAGGGATGTTATAAAATATTTACTAGAATGAAAAACTATAATATTTTATAGATTTGTTTCCTGGTTTTGCCATAGCAAATTACTTAGTGATTTAACATAAATTTACTATCTTACCATTTGGTGGTCAAAAGCCAGAAACTGGGTTCACTGGGCTTAAATCAAGATGTCACCATGGCTGTTTTCCCTCTGGGCGTCCAAGGGGGTGAAGCTGCTCCCTTGCCTTTGCCAATTTCTAGAGACCACCTGCATTTCTTGTCTCATGACCCATCCCTCCATCTTCAAAGCCAGCAATATAGTATCTTCAAATGTCTCTCTGACTCTGACCCTCTGCCATCGTCCTATAAGGATTCTTGTGATTCCATTGGGCCCTACTGGACAATCCAGGATAATCTCCCCCTCTCAAGATCCTTAACTTAATCACACTTGCAAAGTTTCTTTTGTCGTGTAAGGTAACATATTCCCAGGTCTGGGGAGCAGGGCCTGGACATCTTTGTGGGGGGTGGGCCTTTATTCTATTGACCACACTTTATTTTTTTTTTAATTTTTCAAGGTTTTTTTAAAAATGCTTATTTATTTATTTTGAGAGAGAGAGAGAGAGAGAGAGAGAGAGAGAGGATCCCAAGCAGGCTCCATGCTCAGCATGGAGCCCCACGCGGGGCTTGAACTCATGACCTGAGTTGAAGTCAAGAGTCAGGTGCTTAACTGACTGAGCCACCCAGGTGCCCCCTATTGACCACGCTTTAATATAATACTTGTTCTGATAAGGTCAAGACCCACAGATATAACTAAAGCATTGGGCTTGATGTTCCCTCTCTTTCTGTCTTGGAGCAGCAAGATTTCTTTCTTGACCTTGGCTTGGGCTGACCTGTTCCAGGGGTATAGTGTTTAGAGAACAGTCTACTCCCTTCCTGAGGGGAGCTCCGAGTTGCCAGGCAATGGGGGTCCAGGTATTCATTTGAAGTCAACCTGGATTGAAGAGCTCTTTTTCAATTTTTTTTTTTTTTTTTTTTTTTTTTTTTTTTACCACTGGGAGCATGTGATGTTTATTCTTTGGGGCATCCAGCCTTGTTTTATTTATTTATTATTTATTTATTTATTTATTTATTATTAAAAAAATTATTTTTATTTTATTTCTTTTTATTGAAGTATCATTGACATACAATGTTAGTATTAGTTTCAGGCGTACAACATAGTGATTTGACAACTCTGTACGTTACGCTGTGGTCACAAGTGTCACTACCGTCTGTTACCATACAAGGCTATTACAGACCATTACTATATTCCCTATGCTGTACCTTTCATCCCTGTGACTCATTCATTCCATACTGGAAGACTGTGTCTCCCTCTCCCCTTTTGCCCATGCCCCCACCCCTCTTTCCTCTGGCAGCCACTAGTTTGTATTTGTGAGTTTGTTTCCGCTTTGTTGGTTTTGTTTTTTAGATTCCACATATAAGTGAAATCACCTGGTATTTGTCTTTTCAACCTTGGGAAGAGCTGTCTGGCAATCAAAAAGAGTGGCATTTAGAGGCACCTGGCTGGCTCAGTCTGTAGAGTTTGTGACTCTTGATCTAGGGGTTGTGAGTTCGAGCCCTACGTTGGGTGTAGAGTTTACTTTAAAAAAAAAAAAAAGAAGAGTGGCATTTAGGTCAATGGACACTTTAGAATTTTCCCTCCAATGTCCTTATTCCTGGGAAAGAAGAAAGACAGAGCATGTTGGTGTTCTCCTGGCAACAGACACGGTTTAAGGGAGATTTGATAAAAAGACAGAAATGAGGGTTTTCATTTTCAAGGCCTATCTCCTCTCCTAGCCTGCATCCAGCACCCCTGTATCATCAGGGGGCTCCCAGACCTCTGAGCCCTGCGTGGGGGTGCTGTGGGAGTCCCAGGTAATACTGGAGAAGAGGGATGTCACTTGGAGCCTAAATAGTACTGTTCTGTATGTGCGAAGGGGGTCAGTTGGGCATCTGCTGTATTCTGCAAGCAATCCACCTATGGGGGAGGGGAGAGGGGGACAAGGGGCCCATCTCACTTGAGAAAGTATGAGCCTGACAGCTGAAGGTTCCCAGAGCAGCAAGCATCACCTCTTCTCTTGGACCATTTCAGCTGTCTGCTTGGGATTGACAGAGGCATCTGGCTGCTAAAAATACCCCACTGACCAAGTGTTCCCTATTCCAACTGAAGCTGAGCACAACCGCCATCCAGGACTGAGCTGCTTCTTGCAAAGGAATTTTGCAAAAATTTTCAGGTCCAATTCGAGAGGTGCACCAGCCCGTGGTCATTTCTGCTTTGCCAGCTTTGCTGGTGATGAACGTGACCCTTCTCGGATCACCGTTCTCTTGCCTGCCCCATTCCCACCTCCAGGAAGCGTGGGAGAGGGGGAGGTGAGGGCCCCATTGCTGAGAGGGGGTAGGGAAGGGGAGGTGCTTGTCCATTTATAGGCTTGCTCTTTGGGATGCTGAAGGTGCTGAAATAGCAATGACAGGGGACTTGGCTCCGTGTTAAATATCTGCCGAGCTGCCTGAAAGACTCTGAAATGACAATAGGGAGAATGGAGAACGTGGAGGTCTTCACTTCTGAGGGCAAAGGCAGGGGTCTGAAGGCCACTAAGGAGTTCTGGGCTGCGGATGTCATCTTCGCCGAGCGGGCTTATTCCGCAGTGGTTTTTGACAGGTATGAAATGTGGGGTGTTGCCTTCTTTTCTCTGTTGGTTTGGCCGGTGCCAAACTCTAAAACACTTTGCTCTCAAAATCTTCAGGGAAAGGGATAGAAGCCATTTGATCATTTTTAGCAAAATGGCACTTCTGACAGCTGTTTTCTGGAATAACTTTTTCTGCAAAGAGTCATCACTAATGTGATTTGCTCTGGTCCCTAGGAGGGTTGTAAAGGTGAGCCAGGGCGCTGGGGTACTTTCTCACAATACCATTGAACTTGGCTGAGTGGGTGTGCTGGAGCCCACTGGAGAGGTGGGTGTGGTACTATAGGAAACATCTTTCTTTCTTTTCTTTCTTTCTTTCTTTCTTTCTTTCTTTCTTTCTTTTGTCCGTTCTTTCTTTCTTTTTTTTTTTTTTAAGTTTATTTATTTACTTAGAAGGGGAGAGGCAGAGAGAGAGGGAGAGAAAGGATCCCAAGCAGTCTCCATACTACCAGCACAGAGCCTGATGCAGGGCTCGAACACATGACCTGTGAGATAGACCAGAGCTGAAACCAAGAGTCAGATGCTCAACCGACTGAGCCACCCAGGCGCCCCATAGGAAACATTTTCTTACAAAAGGCTCCATGTTTTTAGCTTCTTGAGTATAATAAATATATTACAGCGTAAAGTAATTGCTGAGACTTTTAAAAAGTAATTGTAAACATTACAATCCATTTACATTTGGAACATTAGAATATCACCATGAAACCGAAATCCCTTTTTACCGTTCCTACTCCCAATCCCAATCTCCTGTCTTTCCTCGGAGGTAATACTTATTATGATTTTAATGTGCTTCCTTCTAGAATGTTCTTGTACCAGTACATACGTATATCTTCATTTATCAAGAATGTAGCACTGTAGTTTGTCTTTTTCTTTTTTTTAATAGAAGCGGTATCATACTTCAGATGTCATTCTAGAACTTGCTGTCTTCACTGAACATGTTTTTGATATCTACCCTCATGGGAACTATAAGTCTACAGATAATTCTTTTAAATCCTCAAAGATCTGTTTCTTTTACCCCCATGTAGATCTATCCGTGTTGATCCATATGCTATGTGGATCACCAATTACAACTGCTGTGGATATTCTACCCAATAAATATATGAAAACTTATTTATCCACTTCCCTAATGAGAGACATTCAGTGGTTTCTAGCTTTTCACAAAAACAAACATTTCTGCAAATAAAATCCTAGACCATGTCCACTTGCACACATGTGTGATTATTCTCAAGGATATATGGCTAGAAGGGGAATTGTTCCACAGTGTGCTGTTTCTATTTTAATAGGCCTCCAAAGTGGCTCTGTTAAATTTACATTCCCATTTCCCCACAACCATGTCTATACTTGACCAAACTTTTAAATTAGTATTAAATCTTTATTTCAAAACAAAACAAAACAAAACCTGCCTAGTGATTAAACTATGACAATGTTCCCTCCACCTAAAGCTGGGTGACCTGCCTGACATTGATGTGATCTGAATCAAGATGGCCTCTGATATCTAGGCTTTGTGGTTGGCTCGCTGTATAGACCATCCTGGGAATGGGCACTGCTTTTCAGAGATAATTCGATTAGCGTTCAGATCTTCGTTTCTCCCTGCCTACCAGGACCCGCAGGGAGACGGCAGTGAATGGAGTATGTGGCTGACTGCCACCTGCGGAATGTGAGGGGGCTGAGGAGACAGTTATACCTCTTCAACAGGAGTCTGTCTGGCTTTATTAATTTACTTGTATGTGTGTCGTGCATGGAGGTGAGCGTGGTAAAGGAGTCAGTCGGGTTCAGAATAAAGACAAAAAAGTTAGAAAACAGAAACTTGGAACACTCATCTTGATGCCGCCACTGAGTCGCCACACTGCCTTGTATAGAATACCTCCATTGGTGCCTCTAGTTCCCTAAAAGCTAATATAGCCAATTAGTGTCCCTTTTAAGAGTGGAGTTGAGTGGGTTTTCCTTCCATTATAAAAAGAAAACTAAGGAAGAAAAAAATCTTTAGTATCTTCACACAAAGATACTAACTCTAAACACTCTTGTCTGTTTCCTTACCATTTATTTTAAAAGGTAGGTTTCATTTGTACTGCACAGCTGGGATCTTCTTACAGAAACTATGATGTTTTACGTTTCATAGTTTAAGTACTTCTGGGTGACTGTACTCTCTTCATAAACATAGTATTTAATGGCTGCGTGTTCTCCTACAACTTTTTTTCTGACTGATGTTTACATGGTTTTCTTGGTATAAATAAGTCATCATTCATTAGAAGTAATAATTACTGGGGCGCCTGGGTGGCGCAGTCGGTTAAGCGTCCGACTTCAGCCAGGTCACGATCTTGCGGTCCGTGAGTTCGAGCCCCGCGTCAGGCTCTGGGCTGATGGCTCAGAGCCTGGAGCCTGTTTCCGATGCTCTGTCTCCCTCTCTCTCTGACCCTCCCCCGTTCATGCTCTGTCTCTCCCTGTCCCAAAAATAAATAAACGTTGAAAACAAAAATTAAAAAAAAAAAAAAAGAAGTAATAATTACAAAACAACTTTAGTGAACATTGCAGATAGAATGCTAGCAAAATGTTATGTTATTATTACAGTAATAAAAATTGGGATGATTGGGGTAAACGATCTTTAAGATGATTGAAAAAAAATCTAAAAGAGATACTTTTAAAAAGTGATTTTTCCCAAGTATGTCACTGCAAACATGAAGGGGCTGCGCTTTGGGTATACCAAAGATAGCTTGGAAAGGCATGGGAGGAAAGCTTTGCCCATCCTGCCCTCCCATTGTGGCCTCCTGGGGAGACTCAGCCACTGTAGATGAGAAACCTGAGGGGGGAGGTAGGACTGAGAGTGACCCACAAAAGAGGCACATTTTAATCATTCTATAGAAGAGATACATCCTAATCCATGTTATTGCAAGCCAGGCTTCCTGCCCTACCCTCCAAACACAAATATGAGGAAAGATTTTATTTTTAGTTGAGCGCAACGTTTAAATGAAAATTCTTTCAAACAACATATGACTTGTGTGTACCTATATATGTTATGAAGCATAACAAGAAATGAACACCCATAAAACCATCATCCTGTTTAGCTAGAGTATGTGATTCTATTGTATCTTCTCTGTCTTCCCCTATCCTGTCCCCAACTTGTCCCAAAGGTAACTAGTAGCCTGAATTTTATGTTATTTATTCCGTTGCCTTTTGAGGAATAGTCTTACCACATGTGTACATATTCTTAAACAATATATAATTTACTTTTTTAAAGTTTATTTATTTTGAGAGAGTGCAAGTACATGAGCAGGGGAGGGACAGAGAGAGGGGGAGAGAGAGAATCCCAAGCAGGCTCCATGCTGTTAGTGCAGAGTCCGACATGGGACTCAAACCCACAGACTGTGAGATCATGACCTGAGCCAAAATCAAGAGTCAGATGCTTAACTGACCGAGCCAAATATTTTAGCATTTAAAAATTCTAAGGAATGTTTAATAACTGCGTAGTATTCCTTTTGACTGTTATATATCAGATTAGCAAGTGCCATCAAACTTGGATGTCAAAGTTGTTTCAGTTTTCCTAATAGATCTCTCTGTACATCTCTGATTATTTATGAAAGATAAACTCCTAGAAGTGTATATTTTGGATTGAAAAGACAGTTTTGAGTCTTTTACTATAGATTTCCAAATCACCCTCCCCCCAAGAGGATTATACTAGTTTTTTCCACGAGGGTTATAGCATTTGCCTCCTTATCCAAGCACTGGCTAACACAGAAAACTAACTTTTACTTTTGTATTTTCCGACTTCACCTATAAAAACTTAGTACTATTTTGTTTTGAATTTTTTGATTAAGGAAGTGAGATTTTTTTAAAAAAATCTGTTTATTGATCATTACATCCTTCTTTTGTGATTTGTCTATTTTCTATTGATGCCCTCATTTTAAAACTTTATTTGTTTATTTGTTTTATTACTCCTCATTTGTTTTATTACTCCTTAATAAAACAAAGCTCATTTGTTTCATTACTCCTTAATGTTCAGAACTTCTAAATTGTTTGAATTCTTATGAATCATTTTGGTTTATTAGCCCTTTTGATTTTAACTCTTTTCTAGTCCTCAGTTACTTTTGACTTTCTTTATTTTTCATGTCTTTTATTTTAAAACCTATTCATTTTTCTATCATATGTGTATATATATTATATATATATAATATATATATTAAAATTATGCCTAAGCTTTAAGTTTCTTTTTTTTAGTTTATTTTTATGTAGTTACTTATTGTCATTGAATTTATTCACTTTCATTGAATTTTATTCACATTCATTTCATTGAATTTATTCACTTTTAGCTTATTTAGTTCATTTTCTGTCAAGGGGAATGAGAAGATAAATGGTTTTAGCCGTAAGACAGACTCAGGCCTTCAGCAAGATTCAGTCCTTATCTTTTTGCTGTTTGGTCTTGAAAGGACCCTTCCAGTTCTCTGAAGTAGAACCTTCATCTTTTCCAAACTATAAAATCAGTTGGTTAGCCCAGTGGACCTACAGACTGAGGTCCATGGGGCGCCATTTATCACACTGAGTACAATTCCATTGCCACCATCACCATCACCGTCTTCAAACAAAACCCACAAACAAATAGATTCATGGCCAATGTGGAATAGAATCAGATTTGACCAGGATAGGAATTTGAAGCATATTTTACAATAACATTGGAGAACTTCTTCTCCTAAAAGCCATCTACAAATAACAAACTGTTGTCTGCAAGACAGAGGGTTCTAAACTTTATTTTTGTACTTGACAGAAGGGTGAGAACCAAGCACCTTGAGCAGAAGTTATTTCTGGTTAAAATGGGATGTGTGGTGGGGAAAGTGCTAGTTAGAGCTCAAGACATTTAAGAATGAAGTAGGCCCTGGACACCTTTACCTTTAGAGGTTCCACCTCACAATATGTCAAAAGGTAGTTTTTGCTTACCACTTCTGAATGGGTTTTTATAACTTTGCTATTACAATTGTTATTAATTTCCATTTTGCATTTTTTTTTGGTTTTAAGAAAATTTGGGGACTATTCGAAGGTGTGATGAATTCCAAACCTTTTCCTGGGTCACCTGTAAGCTTTTAGGCCCTTGACACCGAACCTCTGTTGCCTAATGGGAGACCAGGGCTACCAGTGCTGTCTGGAGATGGGAAGCTATTTCCAAGGTTTTGTAGTTTCTGGTGGCAACCTGGCAGAGATGAGGTCCTTGGGGAGTTGGGCAGTAGAGGGGAATTGGGTCATTTGACCCTGAAGATCTCTTCTAGCGTGAGATTCTATGGGTTTCATGATTTCTTCAGTACATGTGAAGGACTCCGGTGCAGCAACAGAGGGGTGCTGGACTAATATAAAATGGAGCTTATTCTGGTCATTTTTTATTTTAGCATTAAACACAAGACATGGCATGGGAATGGTGCTCATGAGCAGTTCCGGGAACCAAAAATGCTAAAATGTTAAAAATGGTTCCTTTTTAACAGTCCCAGACATTATGAATTTAGAGTGCATCTAGGCTTTGGGTCCATGGATCCTTAGCTAAGGAGAGAACTATATTTGAAAGATCAAAGTTTATGTGGATGTGCATCTGTGCTTTTTATTTCTGGGGAGAAAGTCTATAGCTTTCATCACTTTCAAAATCACTTTCAACCCAAAAGAAGGTTGAGACCCATTGGATATATTCAGTCCTCTCTTATAGATCAGGAAGCTGAGGCTTAGTGAGGAGACAGGCAGGCCATCCCAGGTCATACATGGATGGACAAGCCGTAGGGCAGGACTAAGATTCCTGAGATCTTGTCCATTTATCACTGCCCCCCACCCCAAGTGGGTCCGGCATCGCTGACTTAATTTCTTCTTTCCTTGTCAGTCCAGTTAATAATATTTAGTCTTAATAAAGGAAACGATACTCATGCATCAGTTTCAGAACAATCAAAATCTGGTTCTGGGACCTGAGAATGGTTAGATTCAGAGACTCCTAGGTAAAAAACAGGAATATACATGTGATTACACAGGAGACTTCCTGCCTCCTTCCTATAAGGACCCTTGCAATTGCAGTAGACCCACCGGGATGTTTCAGGATTATCTCCCCTTCTCAAGGTCTTGAACCTTAATTACATCTGTAAAGTCCCTTTTGCCATGTAGTGTAACATATTCACAGGTTCCAGGGATTAGGACCTTGACATTTTGGGGGGAGCTATTCAACCTACCACAACCAATAAGATGAATTTCCTATTAATCCAATTCATCACACACACAAAAAAAAAATGTTAAGAAGGAGGAAGGATAGTGGATTTTTACAAAAATTTCTTTAAGTAAAAACTTGACTGGTTCCTAAGTGATTCTGTATAAGCAGTTGAAAGTGTCTAGGAGATTATGCACACATGTAGGAGTAAACAATGATAAGAACATAAGAAAAAGTAGAGTACTTTAAGAGAAATTAATGCCAGCCAGGCTTTTTTTGAAAATTGGACCAGTTATGAGCTTCAGGTCCACTGGAGACAGCTGGGCTTTTAGCCAGTGTAATTCTATATGGGCTGTGGGAACAGCAGGATTAGTGTGGCATACACAACCAACACACTGTGGCCTTTAATCTGATAACAGCTGGTGGAGGGGGGGGAGCAAATGATGCTATAAATGGAAATCATTTAATAGAAGGATTAGGGAAATTCCTGAACAGTTAGTTCAGAAATGAATGAATCACTGTTTATTGTTCAATTTACAGTGTTAAACATTTACACTCGATGTTGCGGATAACCATAGCAGATTTAAAATTTTTTTTTCAACGTTTTTTATTTATTTTTGGGACAGAGAGAGACAGAGCATGAACGGGCGAGGGGCAGAGAGAGAGGGAGACACAGAATCGGAAACAGGCTCCAGGCTCCGAGCCATCAGCCCAGAGCCCGACGCGGGGCTCGAACTCACGGACCGCGAGATCGTGACCTGGCTGAAGTCGGACGCTCAACCGACCGCGCCACCCAGGCGCCCCATAACCATAGCAGATTTAAAACTATGTCTTTATTTTATTTTAAGTAAGCTCTGTACCCAATGTGGGGCTTGAACTCACAACCCTGAGCTCAAAAGTCACATGCTATACCAACTGAGCCAACCAGGTTCGCAATGTCTTTAGTTTGACACTTTTAGTTGCAGGTGCAAGACGTGGTGACATGTCACATGCCCCGTTACAGGTTGTATTGCTACATTTTATGAAACGCATTTAATCCTTAAATGCAGAAGTTTGCAAATAATTGCTTTTTAAATATAAATGAGATCAAATGCCAGATTGTCCGGACAGTGATTTCATCTTCAGTCATGTGCATCTGAAGATGTGTTTTAAGCATGGGAAATGAGGTGTGGTCACAGCTATAGTGTTGGAAATGCAGACAGGTCTGAGTTGGGAGTGTGAACTTCTTCGTGTGAGTTGTGGCAGAGGAAAGCTCGAGAATTGCTACTTGAATATAGAAGAGATGTTAAAAAATAGGCAATACCTAGATCTGACCTAAGGAAGCAGTATCACCTAACTTCTTTTTTTTTTAGTTTTTTTTTTTAGCGTTTATTTATTTTTGAGACAGAGAGAGACAGAGCATGAATGGGGGAGGGTCAGAGAGAGGGAGACACAGAATCTGAAACAGGCTCCAGGCTCTGAGCTGTCAACACAGAGCCTGATGCGGGACTCGAACTCACAGACCACAAGATCATGACCTGAGCCGAAGTTGGCCGCTTAACCGACTAAGCCACCCAGGCGCCCCTTAACTTCTTAAGCTAAGGTCTGTATAGTGCAAACATGAATCCAGCGATGCCCCTCAGGGGTTGACATGGGCCATTTCAAAACAACATTAAGTAGATGCCATGGGGAAAAGAAAATGAGCCTTCCAACTCTGGGTGGGTGTCTCTTCTCTGCAGGAGCCTTCAGTGGTTCCCCCTTTGCCTGCAGAATAAGGACATACTACTGAGAGTAGCATTCCAGGTCCCCTCGCCTCCGGTCATTGTTCCAGCATCATTTCCCAGTGTGGTGCATCCTATGATCTTGTCAGATAGCTACTCCCGTCTCTCCTGTATGTACCTGTGCCCCTATATGGATGCCTTTGACTCAAGCCAGTGCCTCTCCACGGAAGAACTGACGGTCTCGGAGTACAAACTCGGCCCATCTTTAGAGGGTCAGAACAGTGCCTCCTCCCTTCACATTGATTGCCTTCCCAGATTCCTCGCCTCCCCCACCTCAGTGGGAGTTAGGCTTCCCTCGAACCCTGCAGGAGTTACCTGCACTCCTAGATGGCATGCCTCACCTTGCTTATATGTGTTTATGCCCCAGCTCAGCCTAGGGACCACTCAAAGGCAAGGTTTGTGTCTTGTTTACCTTTAAGGCCCTGTATTACCAAGTTCAACGCACAGCACATAATGGATGCCCAATAAATACTTGTGAAAGGAAAGTAGAGTGGAAGGGACAAGGAAGGAAGGAGAGAGGAATTTAAAATATTGTAAAATCCTCTGGGTACTTGAGGAATGTGGAATGTTCTTTAGGACATCCCCCTTGGTTTTTGAGGGAACAGCTCCTGGCAGGCTGAGAGTCTTTAAGCAGTACAGAAAGCAAGAGCTGTTGGTTCAGTCCTTTCTGGCTGTGTTTTTTAGGCGGCTTGTCCACCTTGCAGGCGCCTTCTCTTGGCATTTATCTGACCAGCAACTGGTTATTTCCATATAAGGAGTTGAGCAGCAGCTGCCCTTCTAGCCCTCTTGATTCTGACAGGTGACACGACCCAGGGCAGGGCTGCAGAGCAAGGAGTGAGTGGGGACCCGCTGGCCAGGGCAAAGAACGCTCAGGGCTGCAGACAGAGCCCAAAAGTGGGCTTTGGGGACTTCCTCTGTCCTCTGTGCTGGGCGCAGTGGCAGACATGAGGAACCCCTATAAGGATCCTCATATCCCCAGGAGGGTAGTAATCACTACTCCTAAGGGTTGTTGTGAAGGTTTAACAAAGGAGAATTGCTTACAACATCTCTTTGAAAATTGCAGGGGGTTGTGTAGGTGGGAGTTAACATCCTCTGTGGGCACTGGGGAAAGAGACTAGGAGGAAAAATGGGACTTCCTGAAGGCTGCCTGGCTAAGCCTGGCTAGAAGAAGCATCTTTCTCCTGCAACCCCAAAAGTGGTTTTAGGACTTCCTGTCTTCTGGATTCTCTCTCTCTCTCTCTCTCTCTCTCTCTCTCTCTCTCTCTCTCATTGGGGTTAGTAAGAATGAGGGGAGGTATTTCTGTCAGAGAATTACCTGCCCCTCCTACAGGGGTTCTCTGCTAGCCTGGAGGTCTTTCTCGCTGGTGGCTGCCTGAGAATTAGTGGATGCTGGAGGACAGCAGGAGCTCTGAGATCACCTGGCCCAACCTCCCCATGTGACAGACGGGCGGGTGGACCCGGCTGTCGTCTACTGAGCACTATCTTGTGCCAGGCTCAGAGCTGGCTAACTTTACATTTAATCTGATAGTGGTGGGATTTGGGAACTTCTTTGTAGTCTTCTTCTTGCTTGAATTTTTAAAAATAGTAAGCATGTTTCATTAAAAAGTAATATTTGTCTAAAAGATATCAAGATCTAGGTATTGTTATGGGGCGCCTGGGTGGCTCTGTCAGTTAAGCATCTGACTTTGGCTCAGGTCATGATCTCACGGTTCATGGTTTGGAGCCCCAAGTAGGGGTCTGTGCTGACAGCTCAGAGTCTGGAACCTGCTTTGGATTCTGTTCTCCCTCTCTCTCTGCCCCTCCCCCATGCATGCTCTGTCTCTGTCTCTCAAAAATGAATAAATGTTAAAAATTTTTTTAAAAAGGCATCAAGACCTAGGTATTATTATTCCCATTTTCACGTATGGAAATGAAGGCCCAGAGAGGTTAGGGTACTTGCTTGAGGTAGATACTGGAATCCGGAGTTGAACCCAGCTCTGACCGGTTCCAGGTGTGACCTTCCGTAAATACCCATCCCACCACTATTAAAGGAGATGGAGACCAGAGAGATGGGCTTTTCTTTTTTTTAATTAAGCTTCCCGTTTCTGCCTGCCTGACACTTCCTTGCACACCCCACCAGAAGGAGCAGGTTTTCTCTCATCTCTACATTCTTGCTACTCAAAGTCACAGCTCAGCATCACCTAGGAGCTTGTTAGAAATGCAGAATCCTGGGCCCCACTCCAGACCTACTGAATTGGAGCCTGAATTTTGACAAGATCTCTAGTGATGTGTGTGCACACAGAAGTTCGAGAAACCCAGCTCTGCTTCAAACCTACCCCCCTCGTCCTTCCTGGTTCCAGCCTCATGGCTAAGCTTTACTGGCAGGTGAGGTAATGGAGAGAAAGGTCAGCCTCATCCTAAGGAGATCTAAGTTAGGAGATAACTCCCGATCCTTTTTCACTAGCCTTTAAAACTTGCCTCCAGGCCCTAGCAAAATTGTAGGATGGGTTATAAAACAGGTGTGTAAGCCTTTGGAAATAGTTTGCATAGTTGGGTGGCTAACATTTGGAACCCACTATGAGTTCACTGGAAGAAAAAGAATCATTCAAAATTGACCACATTTTCTTTTTATGAAAAGTAATTAAAAGTTTATTATAGAAAAGTGTAAAGACTCTGATGAGACAAGATGATGTGAAATGTTGAACTGATGAATTGAATTGATGGTAGCTGAATTGATTCAAGGACTGATAATTGATTGTATAGTGACTGGAGAGGTCTCTCTATCATCCAGTCTGGGGTGAAGTCTTTACACTGTTAGACTGCATTTGTGAGAAATGCAGAATCCTGGGCCCCACTCCAGACCTACTGAATTGGAACCTGAATTTTAACAAGATCTCTGGTGATGTGTGTACACACGGAAGTTTGAGAAACCCAGCTCTGCTTCAAACCTACCCTCATCGTCCTTCTAGTCTCCAGCCTTCTCCTTGTCAAAATGGTTGTTAGTGACTTGGGACATGTGAGGGGCTTTCCACTAGAATTTCTTATGGACATATTATAGCTATAGTTCATGGCAGATTGATTATTCTATAATCAGGCTCCATTAAGAAGTGTGTTAGGTCAGTTTATGGGGGCCTGGATGCAGGCTCCAGGACAGATGTATTGTCCCTCTATGAGCCAGACTAAGAAAATTTGAGCCTCACAGGCAGTGTGGACGAAGGGAAGGGCAATGCCAGAGGTCCAACCATGGGGCAGACAGTAAGGGGGCATTGTCTGCACAGAATTTAAAAACAGTAACAGAACTGACTTTTAAAAACCTGACTAAAAGATTCTGTTTTTATTATCACCATGCACCAGTAATTCTAAACAATGTCAGGGATAAAATACTCTTCCTTGGGAAAAAAGAAAAACTGTGTTTATCTAAGTTCTAAACAATTGCCGTTGCATAAACTTCAAACTGGCACATTTTAAAATCACATAACCCTTAATAAACATTGTATTCTGCCTGGGAGCTAATCCAGGAGACTCTCAGTTGGCCCCTAACACATGTTCCCAAACACTACATGTTTGTCGCAAGAACAATTTCTTAAGGTTCACAATTGCTTGAGCTTATGAAGGCCACAGCTCATGTCTCCAACCCCTATGCTATTATCTCTTCCTGAAGTTTAAGTGTATTAGAAATAAGCAGACCCCAGGGGTGCCTAGGTGGCTCAGTTGGTTAAGCATCTGACTTCATCTCAGGTTATAATCTCATGGCTCATAGGTTCAAGCCCTACATCAGGCTCTGCGCTGACAGCTCGGAGCCGGGAGCCTGCTTCGGATTCTGTGTGTCTGCCTCCCGCCCCCACTCATGCTCTGTCCCTCTCTCTCTCTCTCTCTCTCAAAAATAAATATTAATTTTTTTTTAATTTTAAAAAAGAAAGAAATAAGTGGAGCTCATAAAGATAAAGCAGAAGAACTTTTGTCATTCTAGGTGACCACCTGGAGTTTGTGGTCCTTTTTAAAATGTGAAACAGTGAAATGGTGCGAGAACTGCAATGCGTAATATTTGGTAGGTGTAAATTCCAGTTTCAACATGAAAGATGTATACGAATGTGAATATATGTGTACAAATAAAAATATGAGGATATAATGCTTGAATGTTCTAAAAATATCAGTTTGGGTATAAAATGTTAGGGCAATCCAGTGCGGGTTTGTTCCCTGATGGACATCCCTAGGGCAGATAGGCATGGAGTTCCAAGTGACAAGTCACAAATGGCAGCCTGCATGATCACACTTGCTTCTTAACTCTCCCCTCTCCAGACCATTTCCCTTTCTTTCCTGCCTTGGGTTTGTATTCCTGGTCTGAGTCCTGATACCCCAGACGCGAGAATCTGCTCCTCCTTCCCCATCCCAAACCAAGAGATGCTCTCAGCCTTGGAGATGACTCATGGCTTAGCATACTGTTATAAGTGATGAAAGACTGAAAGCTCAAAATGATTTTGACCGTTTGGAATACCATAAAGGTGAAGACCCCACTTCAGGTTAAAAAATTCAATGTCATGAGGAAATTTGGGGGAATGTGGATAGGTTCACTGTCTTGGTCATGTTGATGGTTTCACAAGTATATGCACATGTCAGAGTCTACCAAATTAAAGATTTTGGATATGTATGTCAGTCATACTTCAAGCTATTTAAAAAAGGTAGCATCGGGGCGCCTGGGTGGTGCAGTCGGTTAAGCGTCCGACTTCAGCCAGGTCACGATCTCGCGGTCCGTGAGTTCGAGCCCCGCGTCAGGCTCTGGGCTGATGGCTCGGAGCCTGGAGCCTGTTTCCAATTCTGTGTCTCCCTCTCTCTCTGCCCCTCCCCCGTTCATGCTCTGTCTCTCTCTGTCCCAAAAATAAATTAAAAAAAAAAAAAAAGGTAGCATCATA
Organism: Herpailurus yagouaroundi; assembly: GCF_014898765.1. Taxonomy (NCBI): domain Eukaryota; kingdom Metazoa; phylum Chordata; class Mammalia; order Carnivora; family Felidae; genus Herpailurus; species Herpailurus yagouaroundi. The sequence continues at coordinate 39,568,832 of NW_024412419.1, read as the reverse complement.
TGGACAAATGGAGGGAAGCTCTGATTTGGCTGTGTGCCTTTGAGAAAACCTGGGACGTACCAGTGACTAGATTTTTAATTTTATCTCAAATATCTGAGTTTTTTGCAGGAAAGCATTTATAGCACCACACCTGGATACCGTACTCTGTTCTTGGCCCTGTAATTATAAAACTCTGTGACCCAGTATCCACCCTTGAGTGGCCAGGAGACAGGATTTGGAGCCTCACTGGGATCCAAATTACTTGGGTTCTTCAGCAATTCAGTCTCTGCTGAAGAACTTCACATTTCTGCCAGAGAATGCCATCTTGACTTGAGGCAGATACGAGAAATTCATAGCTCCCTATTTCTAGGGGTTTGAAGATTCCACTAAATGGTCAGGGTCCTGCATGAGCCTATCTGCTCTGTTCTGCTGGAGCACTCATGACAAATGACCTTCTCAAGCAGGGAATACCCTCTGTGGTATAGCTACGATGGGCTGCAGATTCTGTGCAAATATAGCATATTCTAAATATGCTAGTGTAATTCTACTCTTCCTCTCCCATTGGAAAAGCTTAAGGGATTGCATGGGAGTGAGGAAGACATTAGTAGGGGGATAACTTTGAACCTGCTCTAAACTTATAACCACTAACCTTCCATGCCCATGAGTATTTCATGATTAGTAACAAGTTATAAGCAACATACCTCACAGCAGATGGGGACACAGCAGTGTGTTGAGTTGGCCACCCAGTGGCTGAAAACTGGACTCCAGGAAGCCCAGGACCTAGCTTACAGCAATAGCCTGAGCAGTGCCCTCAGTTTGGCTCTCTACCTCTCTCCATTTCTTGATGCCCTCCTGGGGCCACAGGGCCTGACCTTTGGTCTCCTTGAGCCCAGCGCCCTAGCATTGGTCACTGAATCTTGCTTGATTGCCCTGCTGCACCCACTTTCCTTTGGCTACAGGGACCCACTGTGGGCGCATCAGAGACTGGAATAGGACTGTTGAAGGAGCTGGGAGTGAGAGGGAGAATGAAAGGGAGTCACAGCAGCGGTCTTCAGATTCTTGCATCACTGACCTACCTAGGCCTGTTCCACTGGACAAGGATCCAGAGAGCCGAATTCGATGATAGGAGTATGTTTCTCAGGAAGGCAAATTCAGGCTGAACTCAAGGAGGAAATCTGCAACAATTAGGACTGGCCAACAATGGATTAACTGTTCTTGGAAACAGTGTACTCTATTTCACTATGGGAACTTAAAAAGTGCAAGGTCAAGGATGGACACAGGGATTTCTGTGTTTGTATGTTCTATTGAAGGTTCTTTCTTCAGGCCCCAGCCTTCTGTGATTCCAAAAGCTCCTGTTTTCCTATACTTTTGAGATGCCTCTTTAGACCGTAAACTCTAGTCTGAGTTCACATACCCATTTTTTCCCAGGGAGCTCAGCGTTTCTGCGCATACTGCTGAGCTTGTTTTCATCATTTTTCTGCTTCAGTGGCCAGGGTTTCTTTTCTCCACATTGCAGAGATATTGAGATATTGTGCATCACGCCAGATTTCACTCACTCTTGGTATTAGGTTTCCATCATACTAGCCTGTGCTGTTTTCTGCCTGAAAGACGGCTCTAACCTGGGAGACACGAAGCTCTCTCTTGGGAACACTGGGGGGTGGGAAATACGGGGTAAGGAACCTCATCTGCCTATTCATCTCTCCCTCTCCCACTGAGTGGGCAGGCATGACCTTCCATGTCACTTCCACTCTCTCTCTCTGAGTCAGGAGAATACAGCGGGTAACCTCCGTGACATCAGTAACCTTGTAATTGTTACTCTTGCAAAACACACGGAACTGTGACATACATCAGAATGCGCAGACCCCATTTTGCAAAAAATACATCATGTTTCACGTCCCATCATATTGTAGGTAGTTATGAGTTTTATTCTTCAAGGGAAAGGGGCATTGCCTTTCAAGAACAAGAGGGTCATGTCACACAGAGTGCTATGGTACCAGTGACCTGTGGCTTTTGGCGAGGGAACCATGAGGAATTTCCACCTAGTCCTTTGGCCTGGAAGACTTCCTGGGCTCCTCAAGTGTCTGTTCCAGTGTGTTCCAGGAACACCCCATGGGGCCGCTATCATAGCTTTCTCATGCAGGTTATGTATTCCCAGTGCCTACCGCATATGGGTCTAAATCTACACTTGCAGAATTAAATTGAAAGGCTTATATGCAGCGTGCAGTAGTTTCCCCACATTGGGGTCCAATGTCCAGTGCAGTCCCTGTTTGCTGTGCCACCCCCAATCACTTGTTTCTCCCTTCATTCCCAGCCTTGTTAACTTTGTGTGCCATACCTGCTTCAAGAGGCAGGAGAAGCTTCATCGCTGTGGACAGTGCAAGTTCGCCCACTATTGTGACCGCACCTGCCAGAAGGATGCTTGGCTGAACCACAAGAACGAGTGTTCGGCCATCAAGAGATATGGGAAGGTGCCCAATGAGAACATCAGGTCAGAGCTGGGCCCCGGGGCTAGTGTTTGTGATTCCCAAGTGTCAGGTGGGGAAGGCGTTAGTGACAAGCATTCCCAGGCCCAACGAAGCCAGGCTGAGTGCAGATCAGGGTAGAGCCTCAGAGAGACTGGATAGGGGCATCTCTGTGCACTCCCTTTAGGTGTGGGAGCCCATCTAGAACTGGGTGTCTGTGGCCATGGTTTTAGTCCACAACCCGTCTAGACTTGACTGCAGACCTGTTCTCAATGGCTCCCTAGTGTTTAACTTAAAAAAAAAATTTTTTTTTTGATCTGCCAATGTTTAAAAAAATTGGAAAATTCCACATTAAAAAAGTTAGGATTTCTGGTTTCTCTTGAAAGAAAAAAATCTGAAGATTTGGCAAAATGAGCTAGAGCTCAACAGCAGCTGAGCTATTTAATTCCAGCAGAATTAAACACACAAAAAAGCAGAGCTTTTTTTTTTAAAGGTTTTATTTAAATTCTAATTAGTTAATATACAGTGTAATATTATTTTCAGGTGTACAATGTAGTGATTCAACATTCCCATACATCACCTGGCACTCATCACAAGTGCGCCCCTTGATCCCATCACCTATTTCATGCACCCACCACTCTGGTAGCCATCACTTTGTTCTCTGTGGTTATATAGCAGCATATCTGCAATAGTCAAATTACAGAAACAGCTCAAGTGTCCATCGACTGATCGATGGACGAGGAAGATGTGGTATATATACACAATGGAATATTACTCAGCCCTCAAGAAGTGAAATCTTGCCATTTCCAATAAAATGGATGGAGCTAGAGAGGATTATGCTAAGTGGAATAAGTCAGATTTCACTCATGTGGAATTTAAGAAACAAAACAAATGAACAAAGGGAAAAAACAGACAGGTAAACCAAGATAAAATGCAGAGCTTTTCAAGTAACCATAGACCACTAGTCCCTTGGCTTGTGCACACAGCCCTCTGCACTCATTATACGCGAAAGACATTCACAACAGTTAGTGGCATCCCCAGGGCGGCTGCGGCCAGGAATCTCAGGGCCAACACCACAAGATAGGGCTGCAGGTCAGTGCTTGGGAGGTGGTGTTGGAGAGCAGAGGAGATGGGGAAGGTGAAGTTGGGACCATTTTCAGTGGGTAGGGTGGGAAGTTCAAGTACAGAATGGAATCATCATATCCTAGTAATTTTTAGGAAACTACAAAATGAAATGGCTCAGTCAGCCTCCCCATCCCCGTAGTTCCACCTGTTGAAATCCTGCTTCTTTAAAAACAATGTTCTTTTGCAATTTTATTTTATTTTCATGTTTTAAAAATTTCAGCTTTATTGAGGTACAATTGGCATATAAGATCATAAGATATTTAAGGTGTACATAATGATGATTTGATGTGTGTATACAATGTGAAAGGACACCTCCCATCTAGTTAATTAACATACCTATCACCTGACATATTTATCCTTTTTTTCCCCAAGTGAGAACCTTTATGTTCTACTCTCTCAGCAGATTATAATTATACAGTACAGTGTTGTCAACTGTAGTCACTATGTTTTACATTAGATCCTCAGACCTTATTTATCTCCTAGCTGAAAGTTTGTGCTTTAACTAGCCTCTCCCTGTTTCCCCCACTACCCAGACCCTGGAAACCACTTTCCTCTGTTTCTATGAGTTTGACTTTTTTCTTTTCTTTTTTAAGATGCCATACATAACTGATACCATGCAGTTTTTGTCTGTGTCTGGTTTGTTTCACTTAGCATAATGCCCTCAAAGTCCATCCATGCTGTCTTAAATGGAAGGATTTCCTCCTTTCTCATGACTGAATAGTATTCCATTTTATACATATATATATACTGTATATATATTATATACACATGTATATTATATATATTTATATTATATAATCATATATTTACATATTATATATACAGTATATATATGTGTATATATATATCTACACACACACACACACACACACACACACACACACCACATTTTCTTTATCCATTCATCCATTGATGGACACTTAGGGACCATTTCCCTAATATTTAGAGGCAACAGACACCCTACTGGAGCCTTATTTTCTCCAGTGCTGTCCTGAGCTCCATGTGGGGATACCTCAGTTCCCAGGCACCTGGGATTGCCAGCAGGGCATCTTTTCAGAAATAACTCTGTGACCCAAACGAGAGGAGAAACGGGCCTGTTATTTGCCAAGGAGGTCCCTCAGGGACAAGATCTGCCTTAGGCCCCCACCCCCTTGCAGGTGCTTGGCCAGCATGCATTCAATGAGTAGCCGAGAGTTGCCAAAATGCCCTCAGTCATAGGCTTCATCTAGTGGGCAAAGGCTACCAAATAGATAACCTTCACTGTCCTCAAGATGAACTTCACCCTTCTGTCTCACACTCCATACCCTGTGCTCTCCAGGGCTCCCTCCTATCCCACCTTGCCTCCCCTCCTCCTTCAGAGCCCTCTGCTTCATCCAGGCCAGCCCCCTCCCCTCCCTGCTTCCTGCATATGCCAAGCCTGTAGCTGCCTCCGAGCCTTTTCTTATACTGTTTCCCCACCCAGATTGTCTTTCCCACCTCTTTCTTTAATCACTAAGACTACAGATAAGTTCACACACATGTAGACATCTGTTACACCACTTTGTCTTCCAAATATTATGTCAGGGGATACGTATTATCATCTTTTACTGGCCCTTAGATAGGTCCAGGGAATTGCCCAAGGTCACATAGTAAGTGGAAATGGATTTGAACCCAGGTTGTTAGACTCCTTCTCTAGTGCTCATCTCAGTTAGCCATATTATCAGGAGAGACCCAGGATGCCATACCTCGGTGTCCCCAGATGCCTTTTTCATGGTCTCATAAACCCCACATGACCTGGCTCCTGCCCACCTCTCCATCTTTATTTGTTCTCCACTCCCTACTCACTATGCTCCACCCACCTTGGACTTCCTGCTGTTTCTCCATCATTCCAAGCCCATTCCTTCTTCAAGGTCTATGTACTCACTGCTCCTTCCCATCTGCACAGAGCCAGCTCCTAGTCATTCCATTTTCAGCTTGAGTATCATCCTCAGTATCACCTCCGCTAATCACCTTGGCATCCCTTCCCCCAGTCACCCTCTACTATGTTTTTATTCTACCCTAGTGTATTCTTTGCGTTGCACTTAATGCTAGTTTAAATTATTATTTTTTAAACTAAGGTCTCCCCACTATAAAAGGGATAGTGAGGGATGGGCATTGAGGAGAGCACCTGTTGGGATGAGCACTGGGTGTTGTATGGAAACCAATTTGACAGTAAATTTCATATTAAAAAAATTAATAAAAGAATAAAATAAAATAAAGGCTCCATGATAAAAAGAAATTCCATATATGTAGGTCAGCCCTGTGCCTGACATGCATTAGGCACTCAGTAAGTGTTTGTTGAATGAATGACTGTGCTGGGGCATCCCTAACCCTGCCCCTCTCCACAGGCTGGCGGCCCGCATCATGTGGCGGGTGGAGAGAGAGGGCACTGGGCTCACAGAGGGCTGCCTGGTGGCTGTGGATGACCTGCAGAACCACGTGGAGCACTTCGGGGAGGAGGAGCAAAAGGAGCTGCGGGTGGACGTGGACACTTTCTTACAGTACTGGCCGCCCCAGAGCCAGCAGTTCAGCATGCAGTACATCTCACACATCTTTGGCGTGGTATGATCCCCCATAAGGTGGCGGGGGTGGGAGGTGGCAGCTGGGATTGGTCAACCAAGAAGTATTCAGAGGCTACCAGGCTGGAGCGGGGGAGGGGAGGCCGAGAGAAGGACCAGAGGGGACAGAGGCCCAAAGTGAAGAACTTTCATCCCATTTCTGTTGTTCTGGCCTTGCTTGCCAGAAAGTCATTCCCACCCTATCAGAAGCAGGCATCCCACACACAAACTGTTGGTTATCCCTGCATGGTAGATTTAGATAGGAATTGACCTTCTTATTTATCTGTGCTTTCTACTTTCTCTGGTTTATACTGAGAGCAAAGACCCAATCACCATCCTTTGTTGCCCAAGTCACTCTGGAAATGAGATCCTTCCTTTTCCCAGGTATGGTAGGCAGGATAATGGAGAGCCTGGAGTCGTGTGTTATGGACATTAGGGAGACAAGAGGAAGGACTTTTGGAGAGAGCTGCCTTGGAGCAGCAAAACCAGAGCTCTTGTAGCCATAAGAGGCCAAAGCATGGGGGTAGGACCTTCATGGATCAGCAGGTTCAGGCCTTGGGTTCTGGGGGTAGATGTCTTCCAACTGGTGGGTCTTCCTTCTGTGGTGCTGATGAGTGGGCTAAGGGGGGAGGTTACTGTAATAACAACAATAGCATGATCATACTCTACATCTCCTGTCCTCACCATGTGCCAGAACTTCTGTGATAGAGCGCTCTAGAGAAACAGAACCAATAGCGCGTACGCGTGTGTGTGTGTGTGTGTGGAGAGAGAGGGAGAGAGGGAGGCAGGGAGGGAGGAAGAAGAGATTTATTTTAATAAATTGGCTCTTGTGATAGTGGAGACTTAGTAAATACAAAACTTGCTGGTAAGCTGGCAGGCAGGGGGCCTGAGAAGAGTTGCAGTTCAAGTCCACAGGCAGTCTGCTAGCAGAATCCTTTCTTGTTTGGGGGAGGTCAGTCTTTGTTCAGTTATAGACTTCAAAAAGGAAAAGAACCATATCATCTTGTCAATAGGTGCAGAAAAAGTATTTGACAAAATACAGCATCCTTTCTTAATAAAAACCCTCAAAGAAATTGGGATAGGAGTAACATACCTTAACCTCATAAAAGCCATATATGAAAAGCCCGCAACTAAAATCATCCTCAATGGGGAAAAACTGAGAGCTTTGCCCCTGAGATCAGACAGGGATGTCCACTCTCACCACTGTTGTTTAACATAGTGTTGGAAGTCCTAGCCTCAACAATCAGACAACAAAGTGAAATAAAAGGCATCCAGATTGGCAAAGAAGAAGTCAAACTTTCACTTTTTGCAGATGACATGATATTCTACATGGAAAACCTGAAAGACTCCACCAAAAACTGCTAGAATTGATGCATGAATTCAGCAAAGTTGCAGGATACAAAATCAATGTACAGAAATCGGTTACATTTCTATACATCAATAATGAAGCAACAGAAAGAGAAATCAAGAAATCGATCCCATTTACAATTGCACTGAGAACCATAAAATACCTAGGAGTAAACCTAACCAAAGATGTAAAAGATCTGTCTGCTGAAAACTATAGAAAACTTATGAAGGAAATTGAAGAAGATACTAAGAAATGGAAAAACATTCCGTGCTCATGGATTGGAAGAATAAATATTGTTAAAATGTCAATACTACCCAAAGCAGTCTACACATTCAATGCAATCCCAATCAAAATTGCACTGGCATTCTTCTCAAAGCTAGAACAAACAATCCTAAAATTTGTATGGAACCACAAAAGGCCCTGAATAGCCAAAGTAATGTTAAAAAAAAAAAACCAAACTCAAAGCATGGGGCATCACAATCCTGGACTTTAGCCTCTATTAGAAAGCTGTAATCATCAAGACAGTATGGTATTGGCATAAAAACAGATAATACAGACCAATGGGATAGAATAGAGAACCCAGAACTGGACCCAAATATATGGCCAACTAATCTTTGACAAAGCAGGAAAGAATATCCAATGGAAAAACGTCTCTTTAGCTAATGGCGCTGAGAGAACTGGACAGCAACATGCAGAAGAATGAAACTGGACCACTTTCTTACACCATTCACAAAAATAAACTCAAAATGGATGAAAGACCTAAAGGTGAGACAGGAAACCATCTCCTCCTAGAGGAGAAAACAAACAACAACTTCTTTGACCTCAGCCACAGCAACTTCTTCCTCGACACATCTCCAAAGGCAAGGGGAATAAAAGCAAAAATGAATGATTGGGAACTCATCAAGACAAAAACTTCTGCACAGTGAAGGAACCAATCAACAAAACTAAAAGGGAACCGACAGAATGGGAGAAGATATTTGCATATGACATATTGGATAAAGGGTTAGTATCCAAATTCTATAAAGAGCTTACTAAACTCAACACACGAAAAACAAATAATCCAGTGAAGAAATGGGCAGAAGACATGAATAGACGCTTTTCCAAAGAAGACATCCAGATGGCCAACAGACACATGAAAATATGCTCAACATCACTCATCATCAGGGAAATACTTCACACCAGTCAGAGTGGCTAAAATTAACAACTCAAGAAACAACAGGTGCTGGTGAGATTGTGGAGAAACGGGAACCCTCTTGCACTGTTGGTGGGAATGCAAACTGGTGCAGCCGCTCTGGAAAACAGTGTAGAGGTACCTCAAAAAATTAAAAATAGATCTACCCTATGACCCAGCAACAGCACTACTAGGAATTTATCCAAAGGATACAGGAGTGCTGTTTAATAGGGGCACATGCACCCCAATGTTTATAGCAGCACTTTCAACAATAGCCAAATCATGGAAAGAGCCCAAATGTCCATCAACTTATGAATGGATAAAGAAGATGTGGTTTTGGGGCACCTGGGTGGTTCAGTCGGTTAAGCGTCCAACTTTGGCTCAGGTCATGATCTCATGGTTCGTGAGTTCGAGCCCCATGTTGGGCTCTGGGCTGACAGCTCAGAGCCTGGAGCCTGCTTCAGATTCTGTGTCTCCCTCTGCCTGCCCCTCTGCTGCTTGCACTCTGTCTCTCACATTGTCTCAAAAATAAATAAACATTAAAAAATATTTTTTAAAAAGCTGTGGTTTATATATACAATGGAATACTACTTGGCAATGAGAAAGAATGAAATCTGGCCATTTGCAGCAATGTGGATGGAACTGGAGGGTATTATGCTAAGTGAAATAAGTCAGAGAAAGACAGATATCGTATGTTTTTACTCATATGTGGAACTTGAGAAACTTAATAGCAGACTATGGGGGAAGTGAAGGGGAAAAATAGTTTTAAACAGAGAGGGAGGTAAACCCATGAGAGACTCTTAAATACAGAAACAAACTGAGGATTGATGGGGCAGTTGGGGAGAGGGTAAAATGGGTGATGGGCACTGAGGAGGGCACTTGTTGGGATGAGCACTGGGTGTTGTATGTAAACGATGAATCATGGGAATCTACCCCCGAAACCAAGAGCACACTGTATACAATGTATGTTAGCTAACTTGACCATAAATTATATTTTTTAAAAATGTAAAAAAAAATACGGGCTTCAGCTGATGGCATGAGGCCCACCTATACATTATTATGCAGGCTAGTTTGCTTCACTCAGAGTCTACTGATTGATTGATTGATTGATTGATTGATTTTAACTTTTTAATGTTTATTTATTTTTGAGAGAGAGAGAAAGAGAGAGAGAGCTAGCAGGGGAGGGGCAGAGAGAGATGAGACACAGAATCCAAAGCAGGCTCCAGGCTCTGAACTGTCAACACAGAGTCTGATGTGGGGCTCGAACTCACGAGCTGTGAGATCATGACCTGAGACGAAGACGAAGTTGGACACTTAACTGACTGAGCCACCCAGGCACCCCTAGTCTACCAATTTAAATGTTATATACAGAATACTGTTTAACTAAATATCTGGGTACTACAGCCCAGATTAACCATAAAATTAACCATCATAGCTTTCCATATATTTATTTTATGCAATCTTTAAATACAAGCTGAAATCATTGCTTTTAGCACTCCAATTTTATAGAATAGGAAGCCTAGGCTTGGAGAGGCTATGTTATCTCCAAAGCCCACATAGTGATAATGGGCTGGTATCCAAGAAAGGACTAGAAGCAGTCTGGCAGGTGATTCTAGATTTTTTACTCTTAGCAGTTATGCTCTATAGCCTTGGGGTGAATGGGTGTCACAGACCGATCCTGGGTATCACTAAAGTGGTCCAGGGACTAGATTCACAGGACCACATAATCACCAAAGTGCAGAGCTGAAAGAACTCTTAGAGATCATCTAGTCCAACCTACAGATGGGAAAACTGAGGCTCAGGGAAGAAGGAAATTTGCCCGAGGTAACAGCTTGTTAGTGGTACTGACAGGCTTGACTTCATGTATTTGCTGAATGACTGACGAGATTGAATGGAGAAAGGGACATTCCTGCAATATCTATGACACATAGCCACGTGAGTGCATGCATGCATATGCATGAGCACAGTGTAGCACATGTTTACATACGTATTTATGCAGATAGCAGACGTTTGTGTGCAGTGGTTAATATATTCTAGGTTGTATTTATTCTTATGCATTTTTTTGGAAAAGGTATTTGGAATCTGTTTCTATAAAGAATAAGTGATTTTGGGGGAAAGGAAATCAATAGAGTGCCACATAACTAGTAACCAACTTGATTTGTCTTGCATTCAAAGATATATGTTAAGTGTTGCACTCAACAGATTTTAAAATTGTGAACAGGAGTAAAAAATATACATCCACCAGACCCAAAACAATCAAAAAGAGATGTCAATTTTATGAGCAGCTATAGGAGTTGAGGGTGGGTAGGCAAAGGAAGCAGGGGAGGCACACAGCCCTCTGTATCTACACACACACACACACACACACACACACACACACACACATGCGCATGTGCATGCACACACATACACAGAGTAAGGCAGAGCAGGTCATGGAGAAAAACCAAAATAGATACTGGGGAAAACTCATGTGAGACCCAGAAACAGGAAAAGAGGGAGACTTCTCAGAACCAACGTTTCCGTCTTTGGCCTTTTTAGAATGCAGCTACCAAAAGCTTCCAAGGTGGCTTTGTTTTTTGGCAAGTACAGTACTCTTCCAGGGTGCTCACCTTGAGGGTCCTTTGAAGTCACCTAGAGAACGAGAGATTAATTGTTTTGTTGCAGACTCTCTAAGCATCTCCAGGATTAGACTGAGTCTTCTATTTTCTTGAACTTTGAACAGACAAGATGGTGTTCTGTCCTTGGTCTATGTCTGTTAATTGACTCTTTTATCTTTTCCTCTGAGTAGATTAGCTGCAATGGCTTCACACTCAGTGACCAGAGAGGCCTGCAGGCAGTGGGTGTGGGCATCTTCCCCAACCTGGGCTTGGTGAACCATGACTGTTGGCCCAACTGCACCGTTATATTTAACAATGGCAAGTGAGTATGTCTTTAACTGGGGATGGTATCATGGGGATGTGGACCCTATTGTGTTTTCTCTACTTGACCTAAACCAAACTGTGGAACCTGAACTAGCATGGATTTTGACTGGGCAGCAAATAGAAATTTTGTTCTAGGGGCACTTGGCTGGCTCAATTGGATGAGCAAGCGACTCTTGATCTTGGGGTCATTAGTTCAAGCCCCACATTGGGTATAAAGATAACAAAAAAAATTTTTTTTTAAAAATAAAAAACATTTCATTCTAGAATAATTGTGGATAAGAGAAAGGTAATGAGAAAGCAAAGGATTCCACATGGGTAATAACTGAGTCTTTGCATGTTTCTTGAAGCTGCCTAGGTGTGTTAGGTAATTTATTTATTTTGAGAGGGAGAGAGAGAGAGAGAGAGAGAATCCCAAGTAGACTCCATGCTGTCAGCATGGATGTGGGGCTCTGTCCCACGAACCATGAAATCATGACCTGAGCTGAAATATAGAGTCAGATACTTAGCTGACTGAGCCATCCGGGCGCTCCAAACCTTTACTGTTTTAAAGCTCAAAGCCTGGGATTATCTATCAGGCAGTCATTGCAGAACAACATCAACTGAGAAGGTGCTTGGCAGAAGCATATATTAGTCAAGGTCCCAGCAGAAATCAGAAGGTACATTCAGTGTTTACCCAAAGATTATTTAATAACAGGAAAATTTACAGAAGTAGGGGTAAAGTTTAAGAAACTAACAAGGAATGGTGAGGTGTGCAGGGTCTAGCAATAGTATGAAATCCTTACCACCTCCAGACCTGGAGGGGCAGGTGGAGGAAATACTGTTCCTGCATCTGGTGAGAGCTGTAGCATGGGAGAGTTCCGTTTCTCCACTCCCCACCCAGTGGCTTGGCTGTACTGGTAGAGAAAACTGGCACTGCTGGAACCATGGCCAGGCAGAGAGGGAGCCAGGAGAATTAAATACCCCAGCCTCCCTCTCCTCCCATCTTCTGATCCCCTCCCACTGGCCAAACTCCAACCAGAAGCCAGAGAGCAAAGGACTCTGGTGATGAGGCTCCCAGAGGTCATCCCCCCTCACCCCCAACTCCCAAGGCACAGATCAGGGGACAGAAGGACAAAGAATGGATCTTGGGATGGGCATAAATGGAGAAGTCAGCAAACAGAATGAGAGCCTGGCTGTCCATGACTCAGGGCTGGGGGAATTTGGAGGACGAAGCCTAAGCAATATTACTTATTTTGCTCTTAGAGATGAGACAAGATTTTATGACAGGTGTAAGTCAACTCTGAGCCATCAACAATGAGCTGCTTTGCCCCCAAACTTCCTGGAAACCAGAGACAATGGTTTCTGGTTCTCAGTCAAGAATCAAGCCTAAACCCCAATATAGCAAGGACTCTGCTTTCCCTTTTCCTTCCTATTTCTGGAAACAAAGGCCTGCATGACACCAGGCTCTAAGCAAGTGAGAAAGTTACTCAAGACAGAGAAGTTTATTTGGGACCCAGATCATTTTTCCCCGGAATTTGCATTTCCCTTGCTAAGCCTTTTGGGGTCATTGACGTGGACCTCATAGAATACTCCTCAGAGGGGCTGTTGTCCCAGGTTAGCCTGCTTGGCTGAGGATCAAATTCAGCCATATATGGGGCTGGTCTTTTGGGACACCACTCCCCTAAGCAGTGTTGACCCAGGGCTCCCCTTGTCACTACATGTAACAGCTGTAGGAGCCCAGGAACCCTTTCTTCAGACCAAATCTGATGTCTGCTCTGGCTTCTTTGCATCCACTAATTTTGAGCAGCCATATTTACCTGGTTTCTTGGCTGTTGTGCAAAAGAAGGTGATTTTGCAGTCATAGTCTAGCTGCCTGCCATAGTGGAAAGAACCCAATTCTAACCCAATGGAATTTTACATACTACCTATGTGACCGAACCAACCTCCATTTGCAGTTCACACAGTCCCCAAGATAGACATCAAAGAGGCCACGATGCTTGTGAGTGAGATAACAGCACCCATACAGGGTTTAGCACCTATTATTAAATGCACTGTCTCATGGTAGTCCCATTACCAGGTTGCAGTTGAGGACGGTGAGCCCAGGAAAGGGAAATAACTTGTCCAGAGCTGAGGACCTTTGAACCCAGAACTTCTCATTCTAAATCCAGTGCACTTTCCACTATAGCAGTCTGCTTCTTGTCAAGTGAGCCCCCACTGGAAGGGGCTGGGATAAAGGTGGTGGTGATGGCCAAAGCTTTCATTGCATAAGCTGGAATGCTGTGCTCCCTTGCTAGCTGTACTGGACCAGCCGATGGTAATGACTTCCATTCGGGTGTCTGTTTTGTCTTTCAGTCATGAGGCAGTGAAATCCATGTTTCACACCCAGATGAGGTGGGTCAGTCCTTGCAAGCATCCCTGCCCCTCTGACCCATCTCCCTCACTTGCCTGGTTTGCTGGGGCCGCCCCCTCCCGAGACTCCGAAGCTGCTCTCTGGCTGTAATATCCTTCCACAGCCCAGAGTCTGATCTTTGCTGAATGCTATATTTTAAATGCATATATATTAATCGTTTTGTTCCTCACCCACCCACTCCCCACCGTGCCTTTGCTTCTTTTCTTTCCTGTCTTTCACTCCTTGCTTCTCTCACTACCCCAATCCCAAAGCATGCCAGTCCCTTCTAGTCCACATCACCTTAGCAAAACCCACGCTGTCCGTCGAAGTCCTGCTTATGTAAAATGAGGATACTGATATTACTGACGTACTAAAGGGACTGTGTTTATGTATAACCCCCAATTTCTCACCCAGACTGTCTTCTGAATATAGTACCCGTAGCTGCAATCTTTTTGATAAATATTTATTTACGCTGTTTGTTCAATGTTTCTGGCCAACTATGAATTAGTGGTTTAGGTAAGATTTTGCTTTGACTTTTCTTAGTGACAAATAAATGGCCCCAGGTGGATCTATTTCTCAGGCTGGGTTTGAAAGTACTTGAAATGCTCTTTAGATTAAGAACAAAACTCTGCATGGGAGTTTGGGCTCTGGGAAGGCAGGGGTAGGAGTGGTTGCTGCATTGGAGTATGTGTTGGTCTGCATTACATGTGACTTTGGATGATTCCCATCATCCCTTGGGCGTTTGGTCCCACATCTGTAGAGCAAAGGTCAAGATGAGCACATCTCTAGGGACCTTCCTAATTTTAAGTCTCTGGGGCTCTGCACTGCATTTCTAGTCTCTCCAAGAAATAAATACGTTAAATAAGTTGCCTGTGTGTGCCTCAGTTAGCTGAACTCCAGAATTGCAGGCATTAAAGATGGAAAAGGGAGAACGGACTGATGGTTGCTATTCATCCCCTGACCCCGAATCCCAAGTAAGGTGACATGGGGCATGCATATTTTCATATTTGAGGGACACTAAGTTCATTTGGTTTTGAAAATTCTCTACATAATTGAGATAATTTGAGATACTCTGAGACCTTGCGAGAACTGACTGAGCTGTGATAGGAAGAAAGGCTATTGGGAATCCTCACTCAGTTGGCATTGAATCACTGTTGAATGGGAATATGTCACAATGGAGCCGTGTGGGGTTGGTGGGGGCAGAATTACTTACCTTACCAGGACCAGATGCCAGAGATCCACACTCAACACTGGCCCAGGAGTTGTTCGCATGGAACGATTTAGAACATTGGCAGAGCTCTGAAGTCAAAGGCTTTGGTGCATTTCTTTCCCTGTGCATGGCAGACCTGGGAGGCAGACTGAGGACACTCTAGGGAGAGGATTATATTGAGGTGAAGTGTGAATGGCACTCGATTTTTCGTCTTGACTGTTGCCAAAGTGCTGTGGGACCTCATGGGGGGAGTTCCTTCCCCTCTCTGGGTGGCGGTGCCCTCCCTTGTGAAATGGGGACGTTGATCCCCTGCAGCTGAGACTATTAGGATTCTAAGCTGGGCTGTGAGGAGAATCATACAACTCACCTCTCCGTCTTGCCTTTCACCATGGCAGGACAGCTGCTGCCAAAAATTGGGGTGGGGGAGAAAAGAAAGGGGTCCCATGGGCACATGAACAGGCACTGAGACTTTGCCAGGCTCCCTCTGAATTGTTTGTATATATTATCACGTTTATTTGGCATGTCAGGGTACCCCGATTTGGGAGAAGGCTTTTTTACCTTAAGTGGTCACCTAAGATACTTGGACATGCCTGTCACTTCCAGTCAGTGGTTACTCACCTGGTTGCCACCTCAGAGTGTGTGGAAGGGGCTGCCGGTCACATGGTGTCTGACTCAGCCTCTCTGGGAGGTAGCGGAAATAAACACAGACCTGTCTGCAGATGTTCTCCCCAGCCCTCTGCGTCCTGCCACCCACTCTCTGGGTGATGGCTTCCCACTGGGCAGTGAGAAGATCCTGGGGGGACACAAGAGCACAGCTAGGCAGCCAGCTTGCGGGGCTCCCCGGTTGTTCTCTGTAGCTCCTGGCCTTGTGGTGGAGGGTGCATGATTGAGAGGCCCACGAGCTGCTCTGCTTGTTTGGCTTAGCTGGATGTCAGCTCTGCAGTGAGTGGGCTTTTGTCCTCAGCACCTTCTGTATCTGTTACCTGGTAAGGTGGTAGTGCTGTAGGTAATGAGAGGGTCAGGTCTAGGCTGGAAGGGGATTGAAATGCCATCTGCTGTTGCTACCTACCTTCAACCAAAACCCGCGTGGGGGCCCCCCCCCCGGTAAATACAAAATGAACAATGCAGCAGGCTAACAGAGCCAGCCTTTGTTTATTTGTCATCAGTGATCTCCAGGCCTGTCTCTTTCCATAACGTAGACCAGAACCAGTGGACTGAGGGGTAGGTGAGGGAGGGCTTAATGTTGAACCCAGAACAGGCCACAATTGTGGGTAACTGAATGTACGTACTTTCAAAAGAGTAGTCTCTAAACTAAGCAGAGGCAACTGTTGAGTCTTCTCCTATTTGGAATGTTTACCTTATTATTTCTCCCTTCCTTTGTTGCAGGCATCCAGTAGCTAAATGTACAGGGATAATTGCAGGCGAGGAAGCTACATATGGCTTTGTGACTGTGCCCAGCCCTCTCCTGGGAATCCATTTAATTGGATTTCAGAGCAATTAACTGAATGGAGCAGATTTGATTGTTATAATGTGTAGAGCAGAATTATCCAGAAAATTGTCCTTTGGGTCCTTTGGGGGTGGGGGTGGGATTGGGAGTTTTCTTGGAGTGCTAGTGGGAGTTATCTTTAAGACTCAACTCCCTGAGACCTTGGAGAGCAGAGACCCCACTCTGAGAGCCCTGTATTTGATTTACTCTTTCCTCTACCTTGTCCAGAATTGAGCTCCGGGCCCTGGGCAAGATCTCAGAAGGAGAGGAGCTGACCGTATCCTATATCGACTTCCTTAACGTCAGTGAGGAGCGCAAGAGGCAGCTGAAGAAGCAGTACTATTTTGACTGCACGTGTGAGCACTGCCAAAAAAAGCTGAAGGATGACCTCTTTCTGGGGGTGAAAGATGACCCGAAGGTACTTGTAGTCCTGCTCCTGGGGTGTCTGCGACCATCTTCTCTGGGAGCCAGCAAGGGTGGATTTCACAGCTCATCCGTGCAGAGAACCAGCCTGTGACTATTAGAAAGGTGCTGTGGGGTGGTGGACAGGACATAGAGGAAAGGTCCCAGCTAGCGTCCTGGGGCCACCGCTTGCCAGGTGTTTGCGTTGGTGAAGTTGCTCAGTGTTCTCATCTGTAAAATAGGAATGATGGCACCCACCAGAAGGGGTTACTGTGGGGACTGAACAAAGTGATAAATGTAAAGGGAGTGGCATACAGAGTGGACACTGAGTAAATTTTAGTTCTTCTCTGTGCCCTTTTGCTGGTTAAGTAATGCTGAGAGTTTCATATATTGAGACCAGATGGGCAAAGAGATCATTTGCCTGGTTATCACAAAGGTATTCCTAGTCCCATGGAAATGGGCAATGTAGAGATTGGGTAATGTGCTTAAATCCTGAATTGCTTGCTGCCTGGTTGCTGGTGAGACCACCAAGCAGCTAAAGGATTCCTGAGGGGGATTTCAGGAGCTTGGCTGAGCTGGGAGAGAGCCCAGCAATGGTATAAACAAAAGGCTAAAACTGGACTCCTCTTGTTCCATTTTCCCCCATGGAAAAGTGCACAGGTGGAGGGTCAGGTGGGGGTCTTCTCCCTGCTGAGGGGCTCAGCCAAAGGGGTTCAGCAGTTTTATGGACCTGAGATGGGGAGAGGGTGGAAGAAGCTGTGGGGGAAGGGCTAAGGGTAGAAAAGTACTGGGTACCAAGTTGGAGTGGGGGAGAGAATCTTCAAGGTTCCCTCCTCCTCCTCCTCTGGAAGGAGGCCTCCAGAGGTCAAGACCTCAGATAAAGAGACCTAGGAATGAAGGCTCCTGGCTAGGAATACAACCACGAAATATGTGGCTCTTGGTTCTCCTCTCTTTACTTGAGATATGCTGCTACCAGCTGGTGACGATATGCCCACGTCTTCCAGTGTGGAATTGCAGAGTTGGCGTTTCTCTTGATATAAAAGATTGATGATTTCTGCTTGAACCTACCTGGATTCAAAGCAAAAGCTTTCTATTGTTTTTATGTAAAATTTGGTTTCTCTATGAAAATAAACAAAATAAAAGTAACCCAAACCAAAATTAGTCAACCAAAAAAATTCATCAGAAAAAAATTGAGTTTAACCTATTTTTATTTTTTTAAATGCTTATTTATTTTGAGAGAGAGAGAGAGAGAGAGCAGGGGAGAGGCAGAGAGAAAGGGAGAGAGAGAATCCCAAGCAGGCTCTGCACTGTCAGCGAGTGTAGGGCTCGATCTCACAAGTCATGAGATCATGACCTGAGCCAAAATCAAGAGTCGGACGCTTAAGCAACTGAGCCACCCAAGTGCCCCAAATATTGAGTATAATTTTTTAAAAAGCAGTGCATCCTAAGGCAAATTCAAGGCCATTATAATGTAGTAGAAAGAATACTGGAAAATGAGCCAGGAGGCCAGTGTTAAGAGTTCGGGCTATGACACTGAATATTTCTGAGTGTGGGCAAGCATCTTCCTTTTGAGCCAGTGTCCTCATCTGTAAAAAGGGAGTTGCACTGTTAGCAGTTTTTTCAAGCTTATCCTATCTATGTGGTTGTCAAAGGTGCTTTTCTTTAAATGCGTTTATAATGTGTTGTCTCAGCCTGATAAGCCCTATCCAGTAATCCAGGCTTTGTGACTCCTCCTCAAACTTTTGATTCACATCAGAATCCCTCCTGACTCCTTAATATATGTATGTGTTAACTCGTTAATATATGTGTGTATGTTAACCTGGATAAAAGTCAAAACCAAATATTTACAAAATGCAAAAATAACACCAAAATGTTTAACATCCCCCTCAACTATACTTTGGGCCCTCCTTGTTTGGATTGCTTAGGTTTTTCTTTTTCTGTCTCCTCAGTTCTCACCCTTGGTTTTCACGATAGGAATATGCCAGTTTTTCAACGTTGGGGAACCAGTATCCCTCTCTCCCTCTTCTCTTCTACTTCTGGCTCCTCCCACTCCAGTTGGTCCTTCCCTTCTGATGATTCCTCCCCATCTTCTGACTTCTCCCCTTCCTCCTAGTCTTCCTCCTCCTCTTCCTCTGGCTCCTCTTCCACTGACGTTTCCCTCTGCTCCAGCTCCTTACTCTTGTCCTCCTGGTTTTCTATTTCTTTTGTATTTCTGGGGAGGAGAGTCTCTCTCTGCAGGGTTCCTAAAATCCTATCTGCAGATCCTGCTTTCCTGCCTTTACTCTGAAAAGTGGAGCCAAATGGAACAGCCCTATTTCCTTTCTCAGAATAGCTTTATCACATGTTGCACATGCAATTAACAACCTACTAGCCAGGTTGTTTTGAGAATCTTGGCAGCTGCCTCCTTGAGCAAATTTGATTCACTTCCAAAGCTTGAAGTAACACTCTTCCTTACAACATCAAATTGAACAAGACTTTTATTAATACCTGACCACTTGGTATTCTCCAGCTCTACCCTGATTTCTCCAGAAGATTCACTATGAGTTTTGAGTTTTAAAGATGATGGAACTTACTATAGATTACAGATTAGTGCTCATAAACTAGAAGTGCTTCAATGAGCCATTATTTGAGCAACAAGCAATGGATGAAAGGAAAAATCTAGGTTTGACAGATTGGTGGTACACCTCTGGACTACCAGTTACAGAACTCTGCCCAACCAGATGAGACATAGACCCCCTCTTACTTATGTGCTTGATTCAAATGAGTTTAGGAAAGCAGATATGCACTTAAATGACCTGTCTGGAACCAAGACACGATCCGAGTTAACAGAAGGCGAAGAAGTACTCTGGGGCTAGAGGGTAGCCAGAAGCCAGAAATCTGAGCCACATCAAAGATCAAGACAGGGGCGCCCGGGTGGCGCAGTCGGTTAAGCGTCCGACTTCAGCCGGGTCACGATCTCGCGGTCCGTGAGTTCCAGCCCCGCGTCGGGCTCTGGGCTGATGGCTCAGAGCCTGGAGCCTGTTTCCAATTCTGTGTCTCCCTCTCTCTCTGCCCCTCCCCCGTTCATGCTCTGTCTCTCTCTGTCCCAAAAATAAAATAAAAACGTGGAAAAAAAAATTAAAAAAAAAAAAAAAAAGATCAAGACAAAGGTTGGGTCAGGAGTGAGGCCTGTGAGCAGAAATCACAGCACTGGTGGATGCAACACTTGTTAGCGTCAGGCCACGCAAGACCCCAGAGATGCAGAAGGATTCCAGGGAGGCCAGATGCAGAAGGAAATGAGGGTAGTCATAACCGTAGTGTTAGTTAACTAACACTTTAGTTAGTTAAGAACTCTGCGGAAGCCGAAGTGCAGTGCGTAGAAGAATAAATACAAAGGCCATTCCTTAGAAGATCCTGACCCTGAAGCAAGCTGTCCTGGCCAGGGCCTCTCATACTGCAAGGTGGATACTCAGTATAGAACTGGCTCAGGACAGCTGGGAGACCAAGGGAAGATCCTGATCTCCATCTGTTAAGGGACTGTATTTTTATGGGAACAGATGCCCATCCTCTTGTTACTTTTTGGTGGTTTGGTGAAGGTCATGATCTCACAAAACAACGTAAGCAGCAAATCGAAATGGAGCCATTGGACCCAATTCCTTACAGTGAAAAAATTGGAAAACTGGTTGAATAAATTATTCTGGCTTTATATAGTGGAAAAGTCTGTAATTATTAAGCGTGGTGCTGTATTTTTATATTGACATGGGAAAATATCCATAACCTACTGAGTGAAAGAAACAGACTATAGACGGAAATCTGATACTATTCCAATTAGAAGAAATATTTGGTGCTGTTGGCATATACACACACGCATGTGCACATGTACAGGCGGTTCAGCCGGGATATACTGCTAAGGCCGTATAAATGTATGGCTGCTTATGGTCAGTGCCTTTCCTGTACCAGTTGTTAAATATTTTAAATATTATTCCTGTATATATGCATTGGAAAGTGTTCCTCAAAATGCTATGTTCATCTTTGGGTGGATTCCAAGGATTTCTGTTTTTTCTCCATCCTTTTTTCACGTGTTTTAGTTTAGTTTTTTTTTTTTTTTTTTTTTTTTACAACTTCTATATATCATTTTTATGGTCGGAATAAATAAAGTTTTTTTTCACTTTGGAAAAAAGTTTTATCAGATTTGTGTAGGCAAAAAAAAAAAAAAAAAAAGGAAAAGAAAAAAATTCTTATTTTTGTATTCCGGAAAAGAGTTTCTGATATGGATGAGCCCAGCAAGTAAACTTTTTCTTTGGACACTGAGAAGTTTGGCACTTCTTATTCAAAATTATGATGCCCTCGTGGGCTTTTAATTATGGTGCCTCCTTGCCTGAAATATCAAACCTTGGTTTTTGAAAAATAAGATCACTGGACCATGTAGGCAAATGCGGTAAACCTGATGAGTCTAGATTTCACAGAGACAGCTGACAGATTCTCTCATGATATAATTTGGTCAAGACAAAGAAATATGAACTGGGTGCAAAGATACTTTGGAAGGGTTTGAATGCCCACAACCACAAGTCCCTTCTATAATGAGCTCAATGGCAAACTGGAGCACGGTTTTTTGGTTAAGCCGTAAGCTTCTGTCCTCAGTCCTGTGCCAGTCAGTATTTAAATCCATGACTTGTGTGAAGACTAAAATGCGAGGGCATTACCTGTAGAACACGTGGTTGACTTGAAGTAAAGACAAATAATGGAAGATATTTTGGGTGATAGAATGAGAATGTCAGATTCTGCACTGGGGTTCCAAAACCCAGGCATGAGCACCAGGTGAGGAACAATTGTCTGGCAGCAAGGTGCTGGGGCTTGGTCAGTCGAAAATGCATGTGAGTCAGAAGCATGATGAGGGAGCTGGAAAAGCTATAGGGATCTTGAGCAGCATTTATGGAAATGAAGCATTCAGAATGAGGAAAGCGTTAATCTTGTCCTACATTGAATGTCAAAGATGGCAGCTATTCAAAGATGCAATGGGTTGCTTCGTGAGGGGGTCTCTAACTCAATGTTCCTTTTTTCCCAGCCCTCTCAGGAAGCGGTAAAGGAAATGATACAGTTGTCCAAGGATACACTGGAAAAAATTGACAAGGCTCGCTCTGAGGGTTTATACCATGAGGTAAGAATTCATTTTTATAGGGATGGGGTGGGGAAGAGGGCAGAAAGATTCTGTAGTATGGGAGGGACATGGGGAGGGGTGGAGATGAGGAGGCTACCCAGCAGGTTGTTTTTCTGGAGGATAGCCCTTGGTTTGCACCATGACTCTTCTTGCCCTTAAGCCTTTAGCATCTCTTGGGGATATGTTCTCAGTGATTGCTCAACCGACTGAAACTGGGTCTGAGGAGAGCACAGGCAGCCTGGCAAATGTCCCTGGGGGGTCTGTGATATCTCAGGTTGGCGTCAGAGGTGGAGAAATGGAAATGGCAGTGGGTCGCCTGCTTTTTCCTAATTGAATGCATGTCCTGGCTACAGTTTCCAGTCTCTACCAACTGAGCATTCAGCCCTGGCTCTCGAAGCAGCAGGAATTGTCAACTGGATGTACACTAGAATCGTGGAAAACTCCTGATGCTCAGGCTCCGACCCAGGACATTTTCACCCAAATCTCTTCGGGAGTAAAACCCAGATGTCAGGATTTTTAAAACTCTCAAGTGATTCCAATGTGCACCCAAAATGGAGACCCACTGCCACACACTGACCTGCAGAGTACTTGCATCAGATTTACCTGGGCAGCTTGTTGGAAATGCAGATTCCCGTGTCTCGCCCCCTAAGATATGATTTGTCAAATCTGCAACAGAACACAGCGACTGTGAATCAGTGTCTTTCCCCCAGGCTCTTTCAACAACCCAGGCATGTAGCTGGGTTTGGAAGCCAGCAAGGCATGGCAGTGAGAGATGAATTTGTTTTCATTTCCACCTGCTTCTCCTTTATTTTCATCCTCTTCATTTACTCATTCATTGCACATTTGTGAGCCCTTACTGGTGGGGTGACCAACGCGAGAACTCTCCCAGGAGTTCTCATGGGTGGGGAGACAGGCACGCCAGCAGGGTGTTACTGTACAATGTGGAAAACCTATGTCAGAGGCACGACGTAGGAGCTGAAGCAATCAGGAGGGCTCCGCTGGTTCCAATCTTCTGACTTCTCATTTCTCCCCTTCCATTCAAACCTAACAGGACCAGGTGTAGACCTGGACACTGGCCCCGTGGGGTTAAGAGGATTGTCTTCAGGATGGATTGATGGTCAGTCCACAGTTGGTCACACCCCCCACCCATGGGACTCTGGGAGAGTCTCAGAGCAAAATTAGTTTCTGCTCATTTGAGATGGAAGGAATTGTGTGACATTTCTCCCATGACAGCGGCAAGTGAAGGGGGAACAATGAACAACTAAAATCTAGAGGCCATCTGACTTTGTAGGATGCAACCCAAGCCCATGTGGACACAGGAATCAGTCAGAAAAGCCTGACTCCAAGCTCACTGGGGTCAGGCCCATCTTATTCCTTACCAGAACCAAGGTGACATCCCCCTGGTGGGTCTCCCAGCCTCCTGGGAGCCTCCCTTTCTGCCAGCTCATCTTGTATGCTTCCATCGGGGAATGATTGTCCAAACTCTCTGTGCATAAGGACCACCCAGGAGCTTATATACCCTACAGTTGCCAGGGTCCGTCCCCCAGATATTTGCTTTCAATTGGTCTGGGGTAGGGTCCAGACACTGCTGTTTTTAAAAATGTCTCCAGGTAATTCCAGAGCCCAACCAGGGTGGAGAGTCCCAGGAATGGTGGTTCAGATAAAGCCCGGCTGCTTAGTTTGAATTCTTGCTCCATGTTTTACCACCTGCGTGACTTCGGCAAAGCACTTAACCCTTTTTGTGCTTCAGTTTCCTCCTCTGGTAAAACGGGAATGTTAGTAGTACCTATCTCATTGCATTATTGTAAGAGTCAATCAATCAATCAATCAGTCAATCTCTCTCTCTCTCTCTCTGTCTTTCATAACTCTCTGCTACCTACTGATTATGAAAACTCATTTTTGTCATATGTCAGCCATATCTCCCACTGTCACCCTTTCCATCCCTGCATCGTAGCCAAATAGGGCCATTTTGCTATTCAGATCACAGACTGGTGCTCCTGCACCTCTGTCAGCCATTTCCTCGGCCTTAAAAGAATGAATGTCTAGTGTCATCGTGGTGCCCCCATGTGTGAGCTAAGTGCATGCTGCAATGCCGTGGTCACGGACAGGTCCTGTGTCTCCTCCAGGTTGTGAAATTGTGCCGGGAGTGCCTGCAGAAGCAGGAGCCGGTGTTTGCCGACACCAACCTCTACACGCTGCGGATGCTGAGCACTGTTTCGGAGGTCCTCTCCTACCTCCAGGCCTTTGAGGAGGCCTCGCACTACGCCAGGAGGATGGTGGATGGCTATATGTAGGTAACAATGCTGGGTCTCAGAAAGTCTCCTGGAAAAGTGTCTATTCCAGGGATGGCAAAGATGGCACCCATATTGCTGTCTCTCCCTCCTGCACCCATGGGAGGCATCAGTAATCGACCATGGTCCTCTTTATCTTTAAGTTTATTTATCTTATTTTGAGAGAGAGAGAGAGAAAGAGAGAGAGAGAGAGAGAGAGAGAGAGAAAGCATGTGTGTTCGCATGAATTGGGGAGGGGCAGAGAGAGAGAGAGAGAGAGAGAGAGAGAGAGAGGGAGAGAGAATCCCAAGCAGGCTCTGCACTGTCAGAGCAGAGCTTGATGCGGGGCTCGAACTTACAAACTGTGAGATTATGACCTGAACCGAGATCAAGAGTTGGCTGCTTAACTGACTGAGCCACCCAGGTAGCCCAGTCCTTTTTATCTTTACAACTGAGTCTTTTTACCATGGTGCTCTGAGTGGTCCTGACCGAATGATCAGAGTTAGTACCTGAGATGATACCTATAGGTCATCCCTGGTCTTTCCCAAATCCTCTAGCACATCTACCACTTGGGTGGCCCCTTCTGCGTTTGGTTTTCTTACGGCTAAGTTCAGCTTGCTTTTAAGTGCTTCAAAAGGATTTCCCCCTGGCAGTCAGCACAGGCAACCCTGTGACCTTTCTTTTATTAAAGAAAAAGAAAAGGTGTTAGCCATCCTTGCTTATAAATTAGAAAATGCACAGTTCCTGCCTTCCCTCTGCCAATGTCTTTCTCTTGCCTTCCATGTCCACATTGGCATGTGAATTTGTATCTTTGACCAAATGAGTATGTTGGCACAAGAAGGTACATTTTTTTTGGAGAGAATGTTCCTCATAAACAAAAGCCAGGAAGACTGTACAATATGCTAAAAGGAAGCTCTGTTAGGACCGTGCCAAGGAGGTGAGAATACAGTTCTGTCCCAGAAAGGACATTCAAGTTATTTTTATCCCCCTGAACGTCTACTTTGCAGGGAGAAGGCTGGGGTGCTCCTGAGAGCTCCCAGCCTCCTGTCCTCTAGTTCAGAGTCCAATCCTGACTCCATTTCCCCATGAGGACTTGCCTTGGTGACCCAGGTCAGAGTCTCAGCTCTCACAGCCTCACCATTCGGTGTGTTTGGTCACTGCCCACCTTCTCTGTGGCTCAGGCCCTGCCCAATGGGCTGTAGATGCCTCATGGTGCTGATGGGAGAGCAGATGGACTGAATCAATGAGGGTACATGGTGAGCTGTCAAATACCGTGCACCTCTCAGGAAGGTTGGGATGATTTGTACAATTATTTGCTATGCCCCCACAGGAAGCTCTACCACCCCAACAATGCCCAGCTGGGCATGGCCGTGATGCGGGCAGGGCTGACCAACTGGCATGCTGGGAACATTGAGGTGGGGCACGGGATGATCTGCAAAGCCTATGCCATTCTCCTGGTGACACATGGACCCTCCCACCCAATCACCAAGGACTTAGAGGCAAGTAGCATCTCAGAGATGGGCGTCCTTGTCTGGTCTGAGCTCTCTAAGGATGGGAGCTGCAGACCCCAGAGTTCTGGACTCTGCATTTGGGGAGTCCCATAGATTGCCTGCTGGAGCAGAAGGAAATTCAGAACTGCTTTAGTTCACCACCCCCCTTGTTTTACATCCGAGCAAACTGAGGCCCCGGGAAGGGGATTAACCTGTCTCTGGTCACATAGTGAGTGGATGGCAAAGCTGAGGTTTGAACCCTGAGATGCTCCAAGCGTGGACTGGGAAAGCCTCACCAGCAGTATGTGTGCGGCCAGGTACATTAGAATTTGTGCCGCATAGAGCAGAGCTGGGGAGCATAGGCCCTGGAATCAGGCTGCTGAGACTGAACTCCAGCTGTACCACTTTCTAGCTGTGTGAGTGCAAACGTGGAATGTGTGGGCCCCAGTCTCCTCATCAGTAAAATGGAGAGAAAGGATAGGGTTGTGATAAGGGTTCAGTGAGTTAATGTGTAAAAAGCACTCAGAACAGTGCCTAGCAAATGGCCTGGTCTTAATAGCTGGGGTTTTCTTTGTGTTTGGAAGAGCTGGTTTATTTGAGGGTGGCAGGGTTCAAAGGACGGTCCTCATTCAGTATGGTACAGGGAAAGAGGACAGACTTCAGTGTCATAAAATGTCTGAGAAAACTAACTTTACGTATAGTATATTAAGTTTGCCAAAGGCTCTGCCTTCTTCACTGCTGTATCCTTAGTGCCTCAGTGATGCCTGGCCCTTGGTAAATGTTTCTTGCATGGAAATATGGGAGCATAGAGGCTTTTCTATGCATCACATACTGTGATCTTCTTGTTCCATTGTGACGTATGAAGGAATCTCACCCACTTTATGTGTGAGGAAACTGAGGTCTGAAAGGAGGTGTCATTTGCCTAAGGTCCCACAGTGTTAGTTGGGACCTATGTGCAGGATCCAGGGTTCAAACCCAATCCCCACTTGTCAGTTCCTGTGAACAAGCATTCTCTGCTGTGAACAATCCCTCAAGGTACTTTCTTAGGGGTCTGCCTCCCTCTCCCTAGCAAACCGAGCCCACTCCCAGGACTTCAAGCCCCCAGAGGATGTGTGTGTGTGTGTGTGTGTGTGTGTGTGTGTGTGTGTGTATCTGTGTGTCCTCTGAGTGGGAACAGCTGAATCTCAGTGTCTGGGAGTCATTTACCCCATTGTCTGCCCTTTCCAAAAGGGCGAAGGTAGGTCAGAGGCCAATATGTCCTGGTGACCTGTCATCACCGTTTATCGTGTATTTATGTCCCACAGGCCATGCGGATGCAGACGGAGATGGAGCTGCGCATGTTCCGCCAGAACGAGTTCATGTACCACAAGATGCGTGAGGCCGCCCTGAACAACCAGCCCATGCAGGTCATGGCAGAGCCCAGCAGTGAGCCAGCCCCGGCTCTGTTCCATAAGAAGCAATGAGGACCGGTCTGGTGGGGGAGGGGCACCGTGGCTGGGGACCTGGGGAGACGTTCTGGAGGTGGTAGGTTTCTGGGAAGACCCTTGATGAGGAAGTCGGGGTCATGTTCACGCTTGTTGCTGTGGGTGTATATTGCTCTGTGTTCCTAAGTTCATTTTGGTTCATTTAAACTCAGTTCGATTCAGTTGAACTCTACCCCAGCCCAGCCTAGCCTCGCCCAATTTATCCTGTAAATATTTATTGGGTGGTAGACCCAAGGGATAAAGAGGCTTCAAATGTAGCTGGGCAGCCAAAATGTAAACAATTAAAGCACAGTATAATAATAAATGCAATGGTAAACTATATGGGGGGGGGTGCAGTGGAGGGCATGTGGCTGGTGTGTGTGTGTGTGTGTGTGTGTGTGTGTGCATGTGTGTGTGCGTGTGAGTGCGCACATGCATTCATTGGGAGGAGTGTCATGGAGGAGATGATATTTGAGCTGAGAGGGTGGCAGGTGCCAGGAGTCTCAGGTGACTGCGGACCCACCTGTGCAGGTATCTCAGGGACTGCTGGTCTTACTCATGGTCTGGAATACTCAGGTCTTGTCCGACTAGGATGGATGATGTCTAGTTTCCTCAGATTAGTGTGGGATTATAAAGAAGGGGTGATGTTTGGGCCATTTGAGTTCTACTCAGAGAACCAAAACCTCTTAGTAAATATGAGAATGAGATGAATGTGCAGAAATAGGTGGGGCTTTGCCCAAACCACTCAAAGCCTCAGTTTAAAGTCTGGATTCCAAGTATTATTCTGAAACTATTTCTAAAACACACAGAGGGAGTGTCTCCCCCCACCCATCCTCACTGTCAAGCCTTGATTCCCTGTGATGTGGGTGCTACTTGAACAATATCTGAGATTTTATTGGCCACTGGTCAACCAGGATTGAAGTCTTAGCAGGGTGAAGCTGAAGGAGAAGCTTGGAAACACACATACCTGATGGTCATGGGTTCAGCAGAATTGGTTTGGGGAGGTTTTATTTGGTTACATGTAGGGCTTAGGCGTCATCATAGGCCCCGAGCAAATTTCTATTCCTAGTAAGGAATAATTATGATTTCTCTTGCTTAATTTCTCTCACTGCCCATCCCCTGAGGCCTCTGCAAGTCTCACCAGGGGGAAAGTCTAATCCGGACTCTGCACGCCTAGGTTAGGATCTCCTTGGGGACGTGACTGACTTGTCATCATTTCCTGGGAGGTTGCTGTGGTTTCCACCCAAGAGTTAGGGTCTTGGGATCAGCCAAATCTAGTTGTCCCATTACCTTCTGGGGTCCTAAACTTCTCACCAATGTTTTGGGGGAATCCTGGAGCAAAGCTATCCGTTTGGGGAGTGTCACCAATCTTCTATACCACCTGGGGCCACCCTTGACCCCAGAGCTCTAACCATCTGGAAGCAATGCCACCAGGCCCCATATTTGTCATCTCTGCCTAAAGTGTTGGTTCCTCTGTTCCTACTTTTTCATCCTCAAAACCACCCACTGCCTCCCTCTTAACCTTTCCAGTGGCTCTGCAAATATGCCAAAAAACTGTCCAAAAGCTCTGTGAATGTGCTATGTCTTTGCACAGTATTCATGTCTGGCATTTGGCTCTTCTTCAAGGATACCCCCTTCTCTAGAAGCTTTCACAGGAAGATTGGCCATTCTTCCAAGCCTTCATACCAACAGACCTACAGATGGCACCAGCATTCTTCCAGGGGCCCAACTGCACATTGAAATAATCACTTTTCTGCCTCCTATAAAACCTGCCCCCCACCCACTACCCTTCTCTGTCACTGTCGTCTGCCATTCCGCCGGTCATGCTCCCATATTCATGGTCTTATTTTCCATCCCCTCTGCCTCAAATGTGGTGTCTTCAATGTCCCCTCACAAAAATCATCTAATCCTCTTGCTTCACAGATTCTTTATTTACTCAATTACAGATATCTTTCCAGTTTTTCCATTAGCACCCTCTCCTGACCATAGTTTCTCCATTTTTATTTTATTTTATTTTTAAGTAAACTCTACACGCAGTGTGGGGCTTGAACTCACAACTCTGAGCTCAAGAGTCACATGCTCTACTGACTGAGCCATCCAGGCACCTCAATTTCTCCATTTTTGATGTTTAACTTTCTGGTCATTGCTTCCTACCTTTTCGCCTCTCTTTTTTCTCCACCCCAGATTACTATATGACATGTATACTGGAGTGTTTCACCCTGCTACTTTCTTTGCCTCCTTCCAGATAAGCTTCTGCCCGTTGTCCCTTTCTGCCTGGCAGAGTCTCAACCCTGGATTAATTTGGCTGTCTTGTTTTCTGTCTGCTGCTCCTGGAGATGCTAAGAACAGTCAGGGAGAACAGTGGCTCTCTGAAAACATGCACTTCTACAGACTCCTTGCCAACCTCAGCTGGCCTTTGGGCGCAGCCCAGAAGTATTTCATGTGCCCTTCATTGGCTGTCTTTCCCTTTTGCCCAGTAGCTATTTGAGGCCTTCGCTCTTGTCCTTGAGTCCTCTGCTTTCAGCAGAACCTCATCTCCTGCTTCATGGAGAAATAGAGGCCAGAAGATGGGACTCCCTCAATCCTCTTCCCACATTCATGCACGTCTTGTCTGTGCTTGACCTTCTTTTCCTCCTTCTCACACTCGTGGAACGGGAGCCCCTCTCCTCCCACAAAGCTAACTCTCCACCTGTGCTGTGGACTTCTTCCCCTCTGATGTCCTCAGGGCCTTGCTTCACCTTTCATTCCCTCACCACCATGGATCCTTGACATTCTTCTGTCCACTGCCTTGTTCAATGCCATCAACAAACGTGCTGAGGGCTCTTTGATCATAATCTTCACAGCCGAGTATTTTTTTTAATGTTTATTTATTTTGAGAGAGAGCGTGCAAGCAAGGGAGGGGCAGAGACAGAGGGAGAGAGAGAGAATCCCAAGCAGGTTCCATGCTCAGTGCAGACAGAGCCCAACATGGGGCTCAATCTCACGATCATATCATGACCTGAGCAGAAATCAAGAGTCAGACACTTAACTCAGGAGCCCACTGAGTACTTTTTTTAAAGGACTTATCTCTCAGGGCACATGTGTGTCTCAGTCAGTTAAGTGCCCTACCCTTGATTTTGACTCAGGTCATGATCTCATGGTTTGTGAGATCGAGCCCCGCATCAGGCTCTATGCTGACAGCGTGGAGCCTGCTTGGGATTCTCTCTCTTCCTCTCTCTCTGCCCCTGCTCCCACTTGCATGCTCTCTCTCTCTCAAAATAAATAAGTAACCATTAAAAAAAATAAAAGACTTGTCTCTCATAGTTCTTCTCTGCCTTTCTTGACTTCTCATTTGTTCCTGAACCCACTGCAGGCTGGCTTCCTGAACTCCACTGAAATGGCTCATACCAAGGTCGACTCTGGTGGGCGGGTACCTTAGTCTGTATATTATTTGGCCTCTTTGCACAGTTGACACTCCCAGCCCTTGATATCTGGATACCACTTCTTGTGATGATCCTCTGGTGTGGTTTCTCTTCTTCCCCGACCCCATTTCTCTACCTGCCCCGGAAACATTGGCGTTATTTCCTGGGATCGGGTTTGTTCCTTCTGGTCATTCTTGGTCCGTGCTCATCTTGCTTTGCGCACTCCCTGCATGAGCCCAGCCAGGCCTTTTGTTTAATCACCACCTTGAGGCTGATAGTGTTA
Organism: Herpailurus yagouaroundi; assembly: GCF_014898765.1. NCBI lineage: Eukaryota > Metazoa > Chordata > Mammalia > Carnivora > Felidae > Herpailurus > Herpailurus yagouaroundi. The sequence goes on along the minus strand of NW_024412419.1, from coordinate 39,537,740 downwards.
AATCTGTATTCCCAGACCTTGCTCTTGAGCTCCAGCCCCACATACCCCCTCAAATGTTGTCCATGCACACCACCCTCGTCACATCCAAAACGAAACTCTTTCTCTTTCCTTTCTCCCCTCCCCCACATCTGCCCCTCACTGACTTCTGCTCTAGCTGCTTGCTTCCACTGCATCCTAGACTCCAGTCAATCCCAGTCACTCATGGGTCTCTGAGTGACCCATGTTCTCCTGGGCCTCTCTTTGAATTTTGAAACATTCTATCTAAAATATCTGAAACCTGCCAACTCCTATTCATCTTTCAACATCCGGTTAGGAAATCACCCCTTCTGTGAAGCCTTCCCTGAGTGCCTTGGATTCTGCTGGCTGCCTATCTCAGTCTCTCACATCACCCTCGAATCCCCCACCATCGCACTGTCCTCGTGACTAATAATTGTCTTTTTCCTTGTCTGCCTCCTCCATCAGATTGTGAGCTCCTGGAGACGCAGGAGCTGTGTCCCTTTCTTTGTCTTTCAATCCCCAGAACCTGGCACAGGTCCTGGGACTAGGTGCTCAGTTAATATGTGTTGAATGAATGAATAAGTGAATGACTTTGCTCATCTCAGAGCAGAAGAGACAAGTAACACTGCATATTTTTGAGTTTTTATGTTATAGCGGTCAACAAAGGCCATTAAATCGTCCATATTTCCAAGCAAATATGTGTGGCTTCTTTCTTTCTGATAGCCTGTTTAGAGCTGCACTCTCTGATAGAACTTTCTGTAATGATGAAAATATACCATATCTGTGTTGTGCAGTACCGTAGCCCCTAGCCCCTACACCTTTCAAGCTCTAGCAATGTGTCTAGTATGAGTGAGGAGTTGAATTTTAAATTTTATTTAATTTCAACTAATTTCAGTTTTAAAAGCCAACGTGGTTACTGGCTGCTGTATTACACAATGCAGTTTTAGGGAATAGTGTGGTTTTTAAGATTATGGATGCAGAGACAAGTGACGTTCCTTTCTCAGCTCTCCTAATGTTAGCATGACCTTGGACTGGTGATTTCACCCATGCCTCAGTTTCCTCATTTCTACCTACCACACAGAGTTGATGTGAGAATTAAACTTTTGAAATGTGAAAGCTCTCTGAATGGTGCCTGGCTCATCCTAAGTGCTTCGTGGGCACTCCAGCCATGGTGCTGTCCAGGGTCCCTTCCCCTAAGAGGAAAGTGAAGGTCGAGGGTAGATGCAAGCAGCAGTATGTGGGAACCAGCTCTTCCCGGCCTGTGAGAGCAGACTGTGCACATCTCTTCCAAACTCTGCATTCATCAACATCACGTCGATAGCTTGGTATTGGCCATGGTGGGAATATTTATACCGGGGCAATTGGCTTAACTTTAAAAGAACACATTCATTTGTAGTGTTGTCAGTCTATAAAAACGCGGTCCGCTATATACGAGTAGAGAACGAGTAGTTAAAAACGCCATTAAAGAAATCTTTCCTGGGGCACCTGGGTGGCTCCGTTGGTTAAGCGTCAGACTTCGTTCAGCTCAGATCGTGATCTTAGGACTTGTGGGTTCAAGCCCCATGTCGGACTCCATGCTGACAGCTCAGAGCCTGGAGTCTGCTTCAGATTCTCTGTCTCCCTCCCTCTCTCTCTGCCCCTCCCCTGCCCATGCCCTGTCTCTCTCTCTCTCAAAAATAGATAAACATTAAAAAAGAAAAAAAAAGAATGCAGGAGGGAATCAGCATAGTTGGGGCATGTAGCAGAGAGAAGAGGAACATATGTGAGGGCAGTCAGAGGTGCAAGCTCTTGGACTGAGGGGTGCACAGTGCTGATGATAACATCCAGTGCGTGAGGGTTAACAGCACCTCTGGAAGCTGCCTTGCCCACTCCCTGCCCAGCACTACATACAAATCCCCCAATCTCACGTTGCCCAGGAGTACCTCATCAGTCTCAGAGAAGCACAACACGCAGCCTGACCACGGGCCACCACATGGGTTCAATAACTCAGAGTATGGCTATGCAACAGTTTATCTAGCCCTTTCTTACTCGTGGGCATTTTTATATATGTGTTCAAACACTTCTCTAGGAAGACATACAAGAGTGGCATTGCTAGGTGTTAGGGAACTTAGAAAATATTAGTAGATACCGTTACACAATTTACATCTCTACCAGTGATGGGAGAGCCATTCTTGACTCATATCCTTGCAAACGCTCCTTATTATCAATCTTTTCACTTTTTACTAATTTGATTTGTAATATGGTATCTCCTCTTAAAACCCTCCTCCCTGATTACTTTGAGACTAAGCATGTTTCACCCTGTGAATTGCCCATTAATGTGCTCACCCCACCTTCCCATTGACTTGTTGGGCTTCTTACTGATTTGGAAGAGGTTTTTATATTGTGTCAACCTCTGTTATGTAAGTCACAAATAATTTCTCCCACGTGGTTGCTTGTTTTGGAAACTGTGTCTATAGTCTCTTTTCATACAAACCTTTGTAATATGGATTAATCTTTTTCTTCATGGTTTTTGCACCTATACGTCAATATATACTGATTTATCTACTATGTCTATTTTTAATGTTTCACATTTATTCATTTAGCTCTTTAGTTCGTCTAGAACTTATTTTTGTGAATGGCATATTGTAGTGTGCTTTAGGGTTTTTTATTTTTCTTGTATCTCCTACCTCTGAATTCTTACTGAAGCTCTGAAGCTCTTTCCTTAAGTGTGCCTCAGTTCCCCAAATTATGGGCTCCCTCTTTTTCTTTTTTTTTTTTTTTTTAATTTTTTTTTCAACGTTTTTATTTATTTTTGGGACAGAGAGAGACAGAGCATGAACAGGGGAGGGGCAGACAGAGAGGGAGACACAGAATCGGAAACAGGCTCCAGGCTCTGAGCCATCAGCCCAGAGCCTGACGCGGGGCTCGAACTCACGGACCGCGAGATCGTGACCTGGCTGAAGTCGGATGCTTAACCGACTGCGCCACCCAGGTGCCCCTGGCTCCCTCTTTTTCTAAGACCCCACTCCACATATGTCAAATACTGTAGTGCAAGGCAGGAAGAATTTCATCCAATAAACTGGTGTAGATAAAATGCCAGAGGGAGGGAAAGAGTACTTTCAGCTGTGCAATTCAGGAAGTCTTCTTGAAGGAGGCGGCACTTAAATTGATAGGGCAATGAGAGATTGTTTAGCTTGACTGGAATGTATATTATAGGAAAGGGTTGAAGCTAGATAAGGCAGGGCAGGCTATAATCAAGCAAGGGTCAGCAACCTACAGTCCATGGGTCAGATCCAGCTGCCACTTGTTTCTATATGGTGTGCAAGCTAAGAACGGTATTCTGTGTTTAAATGGTTGAGAAAAAAATCAAGAGAAGAATGCTGTTTTATGTCACATGGAAATGATATGAGATTAAAATTTTTTTAATGTTTATTTTTGAGAGAGAGACAGAGAGACAGAGAGTCAGAGTGAGAGAGAGAGACAGAGAGAGACAGAGTAGGGGAGGGCCAGAGAGAGAGGGAAACACAGAATCTGAAGCAGCTCCAGGCTCTGAGCTGTCAGCACAGAGCCTGATGCGGGGCTTGAACTCATGAACCGCGAAATCATGACCTGAGCTGAAGTCGGACACTTAACTGACTGAGCCACCCAGGCACCCGGAAATGATATGAAATTTAAATGTCAGTGTCCATAAAGTTTTGTTGGAACACAGCCATGCCCATTTGTTGGTGTATTGCCTGGGCCTGTTTTGTGCTATAAGAGCAGAACTGGGCAGCTGTGACGGGGACTGGATGGCCCATAATGCCATTCATATTTACTCTCTGGCTTTTTATAGAAAAGGTTTCCTGCCTCCTGATATAGAGACATGAATGCAGGTTGAGGAGTTTGACTCATGTGAGAGGCAATGAATTAGGAGGCTTTATGATCAGTGCTATTTTTATGGAAGAGGACTATTAGTAGGGTGGAGATTTGTAGCTGAGAGAGAGAGAGGTGGGGAGATGCCATAGGGCCTGTGCAACCATCCACATAACAAGTTACGGGGTTTCAACTCCGGAAGTGGGAAGAGAGGAGGTGGGAAATGTGACAGGTTCATTCATATTTAAGGCAACTTTGTTGAAAGTGCTCTGTGCGCTGGTGCCATTCTGGGGCTGAAAGACATGATGAAGGTAGACGTGTCTGGGCTTGGCAGTTCTTTGGATGTGGGGAATGAGCACCGTATCAGCTTGCTAGGGGTGCCATTTCAAAGTACCCCGGACTGCGCAGCATAAACAACAGAAGTGTATTATCTCACAGTTCTGGAGGCCAGAAGTCTGAGATCATGGTGAAGACAGGGTCATGCTCCCTCTGAAGGAGGTAGGGAAGGATCTGTTCCAGGTCTCTCTCCTAGATTCTGGTACATCCTTGGCTTGTGGCTGCATAACTCCGATCTCCGTGTGGCATACTCCTCGCGTGGATGTCTCTGTCTGCAAATGTCTCCCTTTCATAAGGACACCAGCCATAATGGATTAGGGGTCCCCCTTACTCCAGCATGACTTCCTTTTAACTTAACCAATTATATTTGCAATGTCTGTATTTCAAAATAAGGTCACAATCTGCCGTCCTGGGGGTTAGGACTTCAACATGTGAATTTTAGGGGGGGCGGGGTACAACTCAACCTATAACGGCTACCGGAGCCTGATACAAAGTGCTGTTCAGAGAAATCTTTTTTCCACATTCTGCCTTTGCCCATAGCACAGAGGGAATGTCCACCTGGCCTTTCTCTGTCCACTTCTGGTGCCTCCTGCTAATCTCCTCCATCAGCCCTTCTCCCGGAGAGTGAATTGTTCATTTGGTGGGTCAGAGCCTGGTCTTTTGGTTCATGTCCCTTGGTGGGCGGGGACACCGTGACCACACTGACAGGCATAGCTCCCCTTTGCCTGTGCAGCATTCCTGTTCTCTGTCCCCACAGGCAGCCAGCACACCCTCTTACTCCAGCTTCTTGCCTGTCTGGATGACCAGGAACGTCATTCCAGGGCTGCCATACACATCCAGCCACATCTTGGGTTCCCTGTAGGGTCACTTGAGTGGGCAGCCTAGGGTCCGCTTTCAGGGTGAGAATCACCCTTCAGACTTGACCCAGCAGGATGGAACCTGCAGATGATCAAGGTTTACAAAGATATAGGTGGTCAATGCACACTGATACTCAGCACCATCAATGACAGGCTATCGAGAAGAAAAGACTTTTTTTTTTTAAAACAAAGTTCACTTTATTACATTAATTTTACACAGTAAAAGAATATGAAATGCAGATTTGTCTAAATTCTCTTGCTGATTCTCTTAAAGACAATGTTATTCAGTGTCATGGTCTGAAAGTCAAAAAAAAAAAAAAGAAAAAATCACAAAATGTTCATCTGATGTGGAGTTGCAAAAGGTAATTAAGGCTACAAAATCATCCCAAATATGCTAGCATGAGAAACAACCTGAAGTTTTCTATAGGACCAGAGGAAGGGTTGGCAGTCTTTTCTAAAATCCCATGCCAGATCTTGGTCACTTCACTTCCTCATGTGGAGAGTTGTCCTGCCTTTTAGTGAATTCCTTTCTATATCAATGGCAGTTAGGGCAAGACCATCCAAATGGGTCCAGTCCAGTCCAATTTCTCAGTTTCACTGAGTGCCTGCTACGTACCAAACACATGTTGAGGACCAAGAGCACATGTGCATGGAAACACACGTAAGCACGTAGCCTGGAACATAGTAAGTATTGCAAAATTTTCCTCCCAAAGAGCTATGAAGCATATAAAAGCATTGCACCATCGGATTAACCAGTTTTTGAATTTTTGAGGGATGTTCTTTTCTCCCACACGACCCCACCACCACTGCCCCCCACTGGTTCTCTTGAACAGGTCTGTGACAATGACACAGGGTAATGTCATCAGGGTTACAAAGGAGCCCCTTAGCTTCAGCAGCAATGGAATAGAATGGAAAGAACTAGGTTTGAACCATGGTTCTATAGCTCATTAGCTGGGTGACCTTGGACGGGTCAGCCTGTCTATTAAATCCCTCAGCCTGCCTCCCTCGCAGCAGAGGGAAAGATTAGGGGAGCTATCAAATGCATATCAAAGTACAAAAAAAGCCTATCAAAGGACTTTGGCCAGAACTGAGTCTAGGCTCATCTCCCTTCCTCCTTCTGGCACCTTCCTGATGTGCTGTGAATGTGTCCAACAGGGGTGGGACCACATGTTTCCTGGCTGACTCTCACACCCTCCCTAGTTGAGGGATTTTTCCCACTTGAACAGGGGTGCAACAGACTCCCTGGGTAGTGTTCTGCTTTTTGTTACTCCCCAAAGCAAAGAAGAGCCACGGGAATATAACTGCAGGAGAAACACTGTAGTATTCACCCCCAAATCAGGGATAGGACATGGTCGACAGTCAGGCACCAAGGAGGATTGCACAACTGGTGTGTGCCGTTCTGATAAGCTGCCACGAAGCTGCTATGAATATGATTCTCCTCGTAAATGCCTGTGAGCAAGTCTTGTGGCCACATCCCAGTGGCGACTGAGAAAGGTGGGCCACGCACGAACCGTGGCTCGTCCTACCAAGCACCTCTTGTTCCCCCATCCCATTTGGGTATGGGTGGAAGAAAGGAGACAGCAATGAGGAGAGAAGGAAGAACGGGGGGTTGACCCCGACCTAAAAAGTGGGGACGGAAGGGCAGGCTGAAGGAACTCAGGAGAGGTAGAGAAGCACCAGCTGGGGCCCACCTCCAACACATGGGGGGTCTTGGGTGAATTAAAAAAGGACGCCCCTTCCTCAATATACTATACTTCTATCTGCTGGGAAACTATCCAAATACACGGCACTAGTTTTGTCAGAACAAGACGGTTAACTGACATGCACTTCAAGATGGTAATAAGAATACAAGTCTAGGGGCGCCTGGGTGGCGCAGTCGGTTAAGCGTCCGACTTCAGCCAGGTCACGATCTCGCGGTCCGTGAGTTCGAGCCCCGCGTCAGGCTCTGGGCTGATGGCTCAGAGCCTGGAGCCTGTTTCCGATTCTGTGTCTCCCTCTCTCTCTGCCCCTCCCCCGTTCATGCTCTGTCTCTCTCTGTCCCAAAAATAAATAAACATTGAAAAAAAAAATTAAAAAAAAAAAAAAGAATACAAGTCTACACCATCTATAATGGGAGTGGCTCCCTGTAGGGTTGTGCAGGGTACAGCTGTGGAGGACGGCCCTGTGTGACAGGCCCCGATCAGAGGAACCCTAGTTCTGCCATTCCCTGGCTATGTGTTGCCTCAGTTTCCCCACTTAGAGAACCTAGGGTTGTTGGGTAGATAGAATGTGTGTAAAGTGCCGAACATAACGGGTCCTCACTAAGTGGTAGCAGAGACTGACAACAGGAAAGGTGATAGAGCTCTTCCCCACTCTACCTCTCCCCTCCCCTCAAGCACTGGGAACCATAAGCTCAGAGGGCCAACTTACGTTGGTGATTATGTCGCCATTGAGTTCAGTCACAGACTTGATGCCTTTGAAAGTTGTCACCAGCTTATTGTCACCTTCCATCTGAACCACTGCCTGCAGGAGACAGAAGAAATGACCTGTGAGGAACGTCTCGCTAATGAGGCTGGCTCCTCCCCTGCAGGGGTCTCTGCTTACGGCAACCTCAGCCTAGCATACCCCCTTGTTCTCCAGCTCTAAAGATGGGAGGTTCATTTAAAAGCTAAAGAAGGGGCGCCTGGGTGGCTCAGTTGGTTAAGCGTCCAACTTTGCCTCAGGTCATGATCTCCCGTGGGTTCAAGCCCTGCATTGGGCTCTGTGCTGACAGCTTGCGGAGCCTGGAGCCTGCTTCAGATTCTGTGTCTCTGTCTGTCTCTCTCTCTGCCCCTCCCCTGCTCACACTCTGTCTCTTTCTGTCTCTCAAAAATAAATAAAAATTAGAAAAAAATTTAAAACCTAAAGAAAATGTCAGGGCTCCTTTTGTCAAACTTCCATTTTTAAAAATTTTTTTTAATGTTTTTAATTTTATTTTTGAGAGAGACAGAGACAGATTGCGAGCTGAGGAGGGGCAGAGAGAGGGGGAGACACAGAATCCGAAACAGGCTCCAGGCTCCGAGCTGTCAGCACAGAGCCTGACACGGGGCTCGAACCCACGAACCGTGAGATCATGACCTGAGCTGAAGTCGACCTCTTAACCGAAGGAGCCACCCAGGGGCCCCAAAAACTTTTGATTTTTGATATGTGAACTAAAAATGAGCATAGGACACCGAAGTGGTGTCAACTACAAGCACTAAAATAAAATCAGTAAAATCTTAATTGTCCAAGCTGATGGAAAGAGGTAGTAGCAAAATTCCAACTACTGGCCAGTTGGGAAAACATGTATTTAGCTTTGGTATGTATTCCTTCTGGCACGTTTATGTTTTCTATCGTGGTCTCTGTTTCAAGCCTTATGCGCCCAGGAAGAAGCAACAGAAACCCAGCAAGTAACAGAAGACCCTGGCCAAAGTGAGAAATTTGCCTCCAGGATAGATAATTAGAAAAAGACACTGTGGTAAAACCTGTAAGGGCTTGCCCCTTACTATGGGCCTCTCAAGACAATTTCCTGTTACAGATTTCCTGAGCTGTGATGTTATATCTGGAGAAGCGGAAATAAGAGGCCATCAGAAGAGGTAAAAAGGCCAGCATGCTGAGGCCGATGCATAAAGTTGTCTGGAGGGGAAGGGTAAAGATGGCTGCTCTGTGGCGTTGGCTGTGCTGGGGTGTGTGGACTTTCCCAGGGAGGAAGAGAGGTCTCTAGTGAGGAGCCTCCTGCCCCCTGGATTTCTCTGCCATCTCCTTCTGACCACTCCCATAGTCTACACCTAGCTCTTACTGCACACCCTGAGCCACAGCCCAGCGGAATGATGGTGCCCTGCCCACTGCCTTCAGTCAGGGAAGGGTGTCTGTGCCCATTTTACAGATGAGGTAGCTGAGGCCAGGGGCTCGGACTCAGTCTGAGGGTCTTGGTATTCTGGTATTCTTGATATTGCCAGCCCCTCCTCCAGGAAGTCTCTCCCCATGACCAGCAGCTCTAGGCTCAGCAAGGCCAGTTTCCTTTGGGCTCAGGGATGACATCACAGCTTTGCTTAGGGTTTTTTGCTGACTCCTGCTTGTCTGGGCCTGGGAGAACTTGTGACTGGTCCCCCCATATCCCCCACATGGGAGAGCTCGGGTTCTTGGGTCAGAGCACCCATACAGTCACAGGAAAACAGGAAGGGTTTCCTTAGAGTTTCTTCCCTAGAGCTATCTTGTCTTTCTGCCTCCCAGCCCAGAAGTGGGTTCGGAGATAAGGTATCCATGGTGGGGACTGTGAGGTGAGACCCTGGTGGGATGAAGCCCTGCGGCCAGGTTCCAAGGAAAGTTCCAGAACCAGAAGGTGGCTCGAGGGGGCACCTCCTACCTTGACCTTCTCCCCAGTCATGGTCTCCAGCTCACACTCCTCCCCCAAAGTGAACTCATTTTGGATCACTTTGGACCCCGTGGTGATGGTGAGTTTGAAGTGCTTCCCGTTCTGCACGATCTCCGACACCCCCTTGATGTCCTTCCCCTTCTGGATGAGTTCGTCAGGCAGACCTGGTGGAAACCATGTGAGGTTCAGAGATGAGCAGAGGTGGGGATTGCCAGGCGACGGTCACAGAGAAACTTTGTGGCGCGGGGCAGGGGGGGAGGCGCTGTGCCCCCCCAGAGACCGCAGGCACGAACCAAGTCCTGTGAGCAACATGGGCTGACCTCTGAAGGGAAAGGTTGGTGGTCTGACCTGGCAGTCTGCTGTTTTGCCAGGAGGGTTGTAAAGAGGACACTCCTGGATCCCGCAGAACCTGTCCTCTGGTGAGCACCCTGGTTCTCGCTCGCTCTCCCTCCTCACGCCAGACTTTGCTCTCTGAGTGTCAGCGTGCCATTCACACCCAGACTGACCGCACGGTTCGTTTTCTGAGCCAGTTTCTCTATACTGTTAAACAAATTGAGGTCCACGTGCAGTGTCAGTGGGGGTGGAGTGTCCTATGGCCCAGGTAAAGGATTCGAAAGAGAGATGATATGACACCCTACAGGAGAAGAGCCTAGCCCTTGCCTATCCCTGAGGGTCCTCCTCTCCTGCCTTCCGTCTTCCCCACCCTGTCCCTCCTGGGCACCCTTCTTTGGCACATCGACCCTTTATTCAGAGGGTTCCCGCTACCTGGAGCACATTCCCCTCTCCCTGTCCCCTAGGGGACATTCGCTCATCTTCCAAGGCCCAGCCTAGGCTCACCTTCACCACCACCAAGCCTTCCATCCATGCCCTCCCGCGAGCACCTCATCCTTCTGCACATGACTCTGGGAGTCACAGGGGATTAGAGTTGGGTCTCTGGAACCAGCCTCTACTTCAAATCCCAAGGCAGACACTCCTGCCTGTGTGAACTTGGTCAGGATCACTTAACCTTCTTAGGCCTCAGTTGTCTTGACTGTGACATGGGAAAAATACTAGTACCCAACTTAGAGATTTGTGGTGAGGATTTATTACATGTGAAGGGCCTAGCATGGTGCCTGGCAGTGAGTCAGTGCTCAGTACACATCAGGGGATACTTTATTGCATCTATCTCGTCTCTTTGTCTGTCTGTAAACTGTGACTTGGAAATGTGGCTCATTGTTATCTGTCTCCCTGGTATCCATCCAACACGGCATATGATTGGAGTCGAATCGATGTTAGAAGAATGAATGAATGAATGAATGAGCAGGCTCACACAGTGAGGTACCAGCAGAGATTGCTTCGGTCCAGATCAGCCCCTAGCTCGGTGCTTTCCACTTGCCTATGAAGTAGCCTCGTCCAGTGAGTGATACTAGCACAAGCCACAGATATCTGCAGAGGATGCACCACATGGCCTCTGGCCTGTGCAGAGCCTGAAACTTTCCTCCCATCCCAGCATCGAGACTCTGATTCGCTACCCCTGGCAGGGCCAGACCCTTATCGCCATGACCCCCAGCCTTGGCGTCCCGCCCAGCACTTACCGACTGCCTTCATGAAGGCCTCAAAGTTTTCCTGGCTCTGTAGTTGGTACTTGCCGGAGAAGTTCATGGTGGCGATGAGGCTCCCTCCACAGCTGATTTGCAGCTCTGTGGGCTGCGATGTCCAGTGTGGGCTGATTTATAGGGGGCTCCTTCCGCTTCGAATGTTGGCCATAGGTCAGCAGCTGTCGACTCCTTTATGGCCAGGTTCAAACATTAACTGCTAGGAGCAATGGTCAACGATAAAAAAACCAGGATGGGCACAGCAGTGGTTTGCTCTAATTCAGCAAACATTAGTGGAGGTCAGCCAGGTGCAAAGCCCTAAGTCCCTGCGACTTTAATGTGCTAATCCTCCATGAAATGTAAATTTGTGTGTATATGTATGCTTACATATATGTACACACATATATGTTCCTGCATGCACAGGTATGTGTGCATATGTGTGTGTGTGCATATACATGCGCGTGTGTTGAGATGTAGATACACAGAAAAATACTGAAGAACCCCTTTAAACTCAGAACTTCACCTTATTGGGCGTCTGGGTGGCTCAGTCATTAAGCATCTGACTTTGGTTCAGGTCACGATCTCAGGGTTCGTGAGCTTGAGTCTCACCTCTGGCCTCACTTCTCTTTGTCCCTCTCTCCACCCTCACTCACTTGTGCCCCCTCTCTCTCTAATAATACTAAAAAAGGAACAAAAAACCTTCATCTTATTTACATAACTTTATGATCTCTTCCATTTTTATCATTACACAAACTTAATTTTTACAAAGTTGTCATAAACTCCTAGAGCTATTTTGTATTCTGGTAATCCTCTTGATAATTGTAAGATCTGCATAATCCACATCAGTCTTCGTTTAAAGATGTCAAAGTACTACGTACTGAAGGGCAGATGGGAACCATTGAAATGGGGTGTATGGAAATTGAGATGCACTTTATTAGGCAGAGACGAGGTAGGAGAAAGAAAGCAGGTAGTACGTGCTGGGCTGTACATATTGACAGCTGAAGGTGTCGGGGCGCCCATGCCCGGGTTTGCTTTCCCGATGAGACTCTGCCCATCCTTCACCTCCACCTGTTCACCTCCTCTATAAACCATCTGGGCTCCTGGAGCACTTCACAAATACCTATCATCCAAATCCTACTGGGATTATTTCTCTATGTATTCTTTTTCATTTCTTCCTTGGTATTCCCAATACCCGGCACATAGCAAGCGTCCAATTCATGATGAGTCAGCAAATGAAAACCATCAAAGGATAATAAGGCCATGGATCTTCTTGTTAAAGGAAAATAAGAAACATGGAGTAGTCGGGTTGGCCCATTATCCCCTCAAATCACTGAAACCCTGGGGCTGGGCAGCCAGGATCAGGGTGTGTGTGTGTGTGTGTGTGTGTGTGTGTGTGTGTCTAACCGGGCATGTATGCCTAGATGAATCTCCAGTGTGAGAGGAGGTGAACAGGGCTGGCAACATGTGACCCCAGACCCCAGGGCCAGCCACTGTCTTCCCATCCCTGCCCATTCTTTCTCCTTCTCCTGCACCAGGAGAATCTACTCTGCCATTCCAGCCTGCACCAGGGAGATCACAGCCAGAGTCCTCTGTTTCCTGGAAGTGCTCTCCCCTGCCAGGAGATCCTGTCTGTTCTCATCTGCAGCACAATCCCCCGGAAGCCTACATGCTCACTTACCCACCTGCCAACTCTGGGCTCCTGGGGGTCTGCTCTGGAGACCCAGCAGCCCTCAGGTTCTGGTTGTAGATGAGTCAGGGGACAGGTGAGTGGATGAAGGTTCGTGCCAAGGACACAGGAAGACAAACCTAAGGAGGAGCACGGCACTCATGCAAGTGCGTCAGCCCGCAGTAGAGGCGCACTCTGTTATTTCCAACTCCCTCACACATCCTCTCCCAAACCTCCAGAATCTGAGACATGGTGATCCGGCAAAGTACCTGAGAAGTCCTCTCATCCACCCATGTGCTCAATGTCAAAGTCCTCCTCCCTTCTGTGGAGAGATCACTCCCTTCTGAGTGGCATGTGCAGAGGGCACTGGTTGCCTGCCATCATGTGGATCCTAACACCAGTCAACCTTTCCCTCCAGCTCAGAGAGGTGCTCACCTCTGCCCTCTCTGCTCAGTCCTCCTCCTCTGACAGTGCCCAGGACACAAAGTGCTTTCCAGGCCACAGGTCAGGATGGTCCCTGGCGAACACTAAGCAGGCTTGTATGTCCAGAACTCACAGGCATTTTTAGCTACCTCAAATGCCCTTGCACCTAGCTGGCAGTGAGAGAGTGGCTCACAGGATGATGGGCACATCCTCTCATCTTGTTCTGAACCTTGATTATGTACCTTTATATATGTCTTATTGTATTGAGGGTGCCCATAGTAGACCCTAATCTCCTCCGTGTGGGACAATGATTTTTTATTTTATATATGTATATGTAAGGAAGTCAAAAATCCAGTGTCTTGAGAATTAGCATCAGAATTCCTCTCTGATATGAACTGTGTGTGTGTGTGTGTGTGTGTGTGTGTGTGTGTGTGAATGGCTAAAGAAGCTGCTTGGGAGAGAGTGAGTGAAACCTACGGTCTGTGGTCAACCAGGGCTAAGATAGTGATGGGGAAGGACTTCTGGGTTGTGCAGGACCCAGGGAGAGGCTTCTTTCTCCACCTGGACATCAGGGAAAGGAAAGAACAGTGCAGCAGGCAAAAAGGAGGGGGAACCACTGAGTGGGTATGGGGTGATGGGTCACAAAGACACCCCCAGTGACAGTGAGGCACTAAGGGCTTCCAGCAAAGCTAATGTTGAATTTGAAGCTGCTTATTGGCCACAAAATGAATCTCTATCCATTTTTTTAAATTCTCTCTCCAGCTATCTCAAATGCTTCAGTAAATTATAATTCATAAATCAATACATGTGCAAATAGAAAATGATGAAGGGCTGAGCTTCATTTCCAGATTGATGTGCTGGAGTTGAAACAGTATAGAACTTCCTCAACTTACGATGGTGTCACATTCCAACAAACCCATTGTGAGCTAAAAATGTGTCTAATCCACCTGACCTGCTTAGCCCAGCCCACCTCACATGTACTTGGGATACTTACATTAGCCTACAGCTGGGCAAAATCATCTAACACAAAGCCTATTATATGATATAGTATTGAATATCTCATGTATTTTATTGACTACTGTACTGAAAGTGAAAAACAGAAAAGTTTGCCTGGGTACAGAATGGCTGTTAGTGTATGGATTGTTTTACTCTTGTGATCCCATGACTGATGGAGCCAAGGCTCTTTGTTGCAGCCCAGCATCACAAGAGACGATCGTACAGCATATCACCAGCCTGGGAAAGCATCAAAAGTCACAAAGTACGGGTTCTATTGAATCAGTATCACTTTCACACCATTGTAAACTCAAAAACTCCCAAGATGAACATAGGTCAGGGACTGTCTGTATCAGAGAGTAGAGTGTCTATGGGAGTACAGTCCCTCCAAGGATCCCCAGAAATCTTAGCGAGGGATTTGGGGGAAATTAATCTGATTTTATCCAAATCCCAGAGTGCCATGTGGTCTGAGATGGCATCTGCATGACGTAGGCTAATAGCAACTGGCTAACAGCTAGTGTGTGTCTGTCTAATGGCCATAGTGACTGAGTGCTGGACTAAATTCAAGTCATGCTTGAGACCCCACCCACCCCACCTCACCTGCCACCTACCCAAAGAACTTTTCAAACACTTATCAAGGAGTGAATCAGTAAAAATTTGCAGCAGTGGGGAGCATAGGAGCTCTGTAGTCTAAAGCCAATGAAATAACCGCTAAGAAAATGGCAATGATGAGGCCATTTAAACCCCCATCCCCCAGCCATTAAGTGTTCCATCTGGGAGGATCTCCTGGCCGTGCCTTGGATACACCATGCGCTCTTGTGCCACCACTGGCTGCCCAGCATCTCTCCTCAGATAAAGGTATACCTGGGTCTACATCTAGACCTGCTCCCCTTAACCACAGATGTCAAATGACACACCCCATAGTGCTGTTCTCTGGGCTCCAAGGTGGAGAGCAGGAAGGAAGGTCATGAATTTTTCTCCTTAGAGGAAGTTAGCACCCATCCCAGAGCCCTGTCAGGAAGCCTGGGATAGGAACTCCTTTTCTGGTATCTGAGAGCTGACTCTTTCCAGACCCTTCTGCCTGCCTCTGTACTTCTTGCCTACCCAGTCCAGGCAGCACCTGGGCGTGATTCACTCAGAGGCTGGTCAATGGACTGGCACAACAGCGAAGACCCACCAGCTTTTGGAGCAAAGAGCCTGACAGACATGAGGCAAGGACCTCCTCTGTCCCCAAGATCCCAGAGAGGGCCTTCTCAGGCAATCGGCAATGGCCTCTTTTGACCCCTCCCCCCCATTTTATTTTAGTGAGTCTTGGGGCCAAGAAGGTTAGTGGCCATTTCAAAATCTAACACTTGTAAGTAGCTTTCCATAAAATTAGGAGAGAGTTATGATATCCCCTGCCCACAAGCTAAGCAAACACAAGAAGAGATAAGCTTAACTGCAATGACAAAGTTCAAGTGGCTTTCAAGAAGAAGAAAAAAAAAAAAAAGACTCTCACTTCATGGGAGCAGTGTGTGATTTCTCAACCCCCAAACAATAATGCCTTCCCACTTCCCACTAGACATCCCTTCTCATGCTCCCTGTTCGGATGAGCAGTGTGGAGGCATGGGAGTAGGGGAGACATGCTCTTGGTGGTCAGAATATGACTGGCATTCATTTTAAGCCAGGTACCTCTCTACAGTTGTATCTGATCCCGGGGTGTCCGCAGTGCCAGCGCGCCCATTCCAGGGTGTTCCAGGAGGTGCCCTGAGCTGCCCATACTTCTGCAAGAGGCAGGGCTGCGGAGGGGAAGGACTTGGGTTTGGGCCCGGATTTCTCTCCCTGATGTGTGATCCTGGACAAATCACTCAGCCTTATGGAGCTTCTACTTCCTTTTCTGTGAAATGGTCACGGCATTCTCTGCCTTGTGAAACCATCGTGTAAACTGTCAAGTCCTTCAGGACCGTGAAGCTCCTATCAGAGGGGGCCAGAGCACTTTGCATTGGCTTTTCCAGGTGTCTCACAGGTATCTCCAGCCCAGGACCAATTTTTATGTGTACCTCTTGGCTTGGGGACAAGCTCCTTCACATCTCTCTGGGCTGGTGGGTAGTGCCTTCCAACCCTGCCGGCCATCTCTCCCACTTTGTGTATTTTACGAGCCTGAGGCCTCATCTCCTGCTCCTGAGGGCATGGAAACCCACATTCTTGGCCAACGGGACTTATTTCCAGGTCTGGCCACCCCTCCCCTGCAGGCACCCCAGCCTCATCAAACTGCTTACTGTTCTTTCAGTTTCCTCTGTACTCGTGGAACTTGGGGATTTTTCTTTCTTTTCTTCTTGTGACCTCAGCTGTATATCTGAAAGACTGTTAGGGTTCAGCCTGCACATTTTTGCCATGCTGAGGGAAGAGCTTACATCAGCTCAGTTGGCCACGTCATGGGACCTGGAAGACTTGTGATTTTATTATGTGCTGTCTTAAATCCTTTTGGTGGGATTCCGGGATGCACATTTTTCAACAAAAAATTTTTGAAAGACATTAGTTTTATTTATTTATTTACTTACTTTTAGAGACAGAGTGAGCAAGGAAGAGGCAGAGAGAGGGAGAGAGAGAATCCTGAGGGGGCTCCAATGCTGGCAGCACAGAGACCTTAACCAAAATCAAGAGTCAGGTGCTTAACCCTTAACCCACTAGCTGAGGTGGCCCTAAAAGACATTCCTTAAGCTTTGCTTTTCATATGCTTATTCTATCTCGAGCATTGCATTTCCTTAAAGAACCCTCTGTAAATGACTGTCCAGTATTTAGAATGGAATCTGCCTTAAGACCATCCAATATCCGTGGCATTTTTAGACGTCTGCCTGCTTGAAGAACCCAATGGGGCCCAAAAGTGCAAATATGATAAACAAACTTTGTGGGTGGTGGTTTGCACTGTGAAAAGAATCACACTACACAGACTGCACTGAAAAGTCCACTTAACAAAATTTCCCTTTATAACTTTTAGGACTATCCTTGTTGTAGAAAGGGAAACCTTCCTGTGATTTGTTTAAGCCACCCCTCCACCCCCGCCCCACCAGTTCTCCTTTACTGTGACACAGTGGAGTGGAAAATCCTGTGGATTCTGTGGCAGGCAATGGGGATGATTTGTGAGCTGATGTAATCAAGAGACAGCTCAAAACTTATCTGTAGGTCTTGTTTATTAGGCTCCTATTTTGGCTGTGAAGCTAATAGTGTTTGCTTGTCCTATGTCCCTGTGTCCTTGTGTCCCTTGCCCTCTGAGGGTTGAAAGCTAGTCCAGTTGGCCTCAAAGTCAGCCTGACACTTCAAAGAGAAATCTCGCCAGCCTGTCACCTCTGCCCTGCAACTCTGCCTTCTCTCTGCTTTAGAGCCATGAGTCACCAGCCCTTCAGAGCTGGGATGGCCACTCCGCTGACATCTCTCAAGGTTCAGCTCCACGTTCCCTCACCATACAGCCCTCCTGAGGTCTCTGCTTTCTCTACTCCCCTAGACCAGAGTACCCAATGGCAATTTTTAATATGTTCCCTTAATTCTATTGTATTAATAGTGATAAAATAGTAGCTTCTATTAACTGAACACTAAGTGGATAGTTTTTCTGTGCCATCTCATCAAATTCTCAGAACAATACTATAAGGTAAGTGTTATATTCCCATTTTTCAGATGAGAAAGCTAAAGTACAAAGAGGTTAGTAACTGCTTATAGGTACCAAATAAGAAGTTGATAAAAAGGAACATGAACCCAGTCTGTTGGACCCCAAAGCTTATATTTTTTACCTTTATTATTTCCATATTATAATTTTTAAAGGTATACCTTGCTTACTTTCCTGAAAATTCTTCTACACCAGAGCTTAGCTTGCACTTTCCATAGAGTGTGTGTCTAGAAAATGTTGGTAGGACAATAGTCCAGATGCCATTGACCTCTTGGGTCATTCATGGTTGACTTACTGTTGGCTCAGAAGTGTCCTATTAGTCTAGATCAAGTAACCTGACGGTCCATGTGTATGAAGACAAAACTCAAAGAAATGAAAGATCCAGGGGTAGCTGCTGGGCCCTTGTGTTCAGGAGAGGTACAGTGCAAAGCATATTTCACTAAATTCTAATTCTTTAATGGTATGATCTATAGTTCTTCCTATATTGGTTTTACTGGAATATCCCATATGGGTCACTCTGTAAGCACACCCCTGTGCTCTATGGTGATCATGCACATCATTCTGTTCCCTCCTCCAGGGTTTCCTGGGAAGCCTTTCCCCAGCTTCAATCCCAACAAAGCCACAGGCATCCAATGATTCACCTACTTGTCAAGTATTCACTCAGCAAGCATACACTGACCTACTATGTGAAATTGTTGAGGGGAAAGCTAGTTTTGAATCCACAAAGGAACTCACTGTGTAGTAGGGAGCACAATGAGAATTTAAGCTGCCTTTTGACTAGGATGAAGTTTGAATAAAATTTCAAAATAGGGGTGTCTGTGTGGCTCAGTCGGTTAAGCATCCAACTCCTGGTTTGGGCTCAGGTAATGATCTCACAGTTTCTGGGTTTGGGCCCCATGTCGGACTCCATGCTGACAGCATGGAGACTGCTTGGGATTCTCTCTCTCCTTCTCTGTCTGTCCCTCCCCTGCTTTCTCTCTCTCAAAATAAATAAAATAAACTTAAAAAAACCCTTCAAAATGTAGGGAATGATTGAATTAATAAATGAAGGAATATTCTGGTCAGGGAAGGAGTCAAAATACTTTCACGAATAGAGAACAAAGCATGCAAAGACATGGAAAAATAGGCTGCTGTTGAACAAAGCGTGAGGTTCAGGGAAAAAGAGTAGAGAGGAAAAGGGAAGAGTCTCTGCAGGCGTACTGGGGATGGAGGCCAGAAAGGGAGGCCACAGCCAGACAGTGAGGGAGAGATTGGATTGGATCCCCAGATGAGAGTCTGTATATACCCAGAATGGAGTATGTATCAGCACAGGAGATGATTTTTAGATGGTACATGGATGAACACTTTTATGTTGATATATTAATATTAATAGTTATGCATGGAGTCTAATATAGATTTGGAAGATATACACCAACTTATGACCTCGTAGATGTTATTGCTTAGGACAAGGGAAAGTTGTTTTTTAAGGAGCAACTTAGAGAAAAATAGTACATCACTAATAGTACGGAAAACAGAAAGTGCCCTAGGCATTTCAAATGAGGAAATGTAATACAGGGGATTAGTCACCAAGGTTTTAGAAGAGCTGGAACAACCAAAGAAAGGAGGTTCAAGGATATTTATGCCCCTGGGCTGGGCTCCAGAGGCCTACACTTGCTACTACAGTGTTGGAGGTTGCTGGTGCCTTCAGTGCTGGATTCAGTAAACGGCTGCCACCTTGGCTCAGGCATGAGTGACTGACAGGGCCACCCCCAGCCAGGCTGCTGGAATCTAGAGCCCCTGCATTCCTGCTGCCACACCAGCAACCACTAGAATGTCCAGCAACTGCTGCTAAGCAAGATTACCTCCTCCTTCTGATTTCCACTTTCCTGCTGATTGGGTGATCGCCATGCCTGAGATCCTAAGGGGAGGCAGCTGGCAAAGGAGTTCAGAAAATGTAGTTTGTAGACTCCAAGTCCCTAAAATACAGAGCAGAGTGGTGAGTGAGGGTAAGGGGCTGAGAGACATGGTCAAAAAACTGGCACAAAGGTACCTAAAGATATGACAAAAAGAGATAGTGAAACTGATGTGCTAGTGACAGCATTTTGGATACTGCTATGCTAGGTGATGGACAGCCAACAAAAGTTTTAAGCAGAGGAGAGGTGTGATTGTGGTTTTGGAAGATTACTCTGTGGAGGCAGCAGGAAAGACTGGCTTGATGGGGAGACATTTGGAGGTGGAGAAATGAGTTCGGAAACTTCTACAAAAATTCTGGCAAGAGACGAGGGGGACCTGATCTCGGGAGGAGGTAGGTGGGTGGGACTTGGAACGCTATTGTGTAATTAAATGTAACACTACAGTGTTTGGGGGTCTACTCTAGGCGCATGGATGGGGGAGGGGTTATAGACGCTCCGGGAAGCTCCAGCCCCGGTGACCATGGGGGTGTCAGTGCCATCCAGTGGGTAATGGAGGGAGATCATCCTTACCTCTTCCCCCTCCTCCTTCTCCCAGCTGGAAGTATGTCCTCCTCACTCTGAACTCTCCTGAGTTTCTATGCCTCTCTCACTGTTTGTACCACTCTATCTTCTAATCTCACCTAGCTTTATGTCTTCCTTTCCCTCTGGATGGTAAGGTGGTAGGTAGCAGGGTGCAGTCATTCACCCTTGTCTCCCTGACTGGACTTTCACTGTCCCTGGCACAGGGAAGGATCAATGTATGCCTGAGGAACAAGGTGGCTGTAATGATGTAATGATGTTATTTGTGTATGTTCATGCTGTACAATCTCCTCTCCTCTCCACCCCTCTTCTGTTCCTAGTAGATTGTTCGTGCACTGTCATATGTCCATGGTCCCTTAAAATCCTGAGGGCAAAATCCAGCATCCACATCGACAGCTCAACAGAAACAGCCAAAGCTTGGTGAACATCGTTTAGAGGAATTCATTCAGGCTACCTTGTCACTCAACCTCTTACCTGATGGGATTCCCATATACATAGTACAGCTCAGTAAACACTAAACGTTTTATTTGTTTGTTTGTTTGTTTATAGGCTTCACACCCAGTGTGGTGCCCAATGCGGGGCTTAAACTCATACCCTGAGATTTAGATCTGAGCTGAGATCAAGAGTTGGTTATTTAATC
Organism: Herpailurus yagouaroundi; assembly: GCF_014898765.1. Taxonomy (NCBI): domain Eukaryota; kingdom Metazoa; phylum Chordata; class Mammalia; order Carnivora; family Felidae; genus Herpailurus; species Herpailurus yagouaroundi. Next base: position 39,516,940 of record NW_024412419.1, on the reverse strand, counting down.
AACTGAGCCACCCAGACATCCCTAAATACCAAATTTAAAGTGTAGCACCTTCTCATTTCAAGGGTCTGTGGTCTCGAATATCCTTAGTCTGGAAGTTGTGTGAAGGAGGGTTCATGAAGGAATAGCCTCCATATTGGTACTTTCTTTGTAGTACCCAGAAAAAGGGGGTGTCCTGAGAGGGATTACCAGAATATCTGCCCTTACAGGATTGCCTACATTGATTATGGTCCATCTGTGACTTGAATTACTGTATAGCCATTGACAAGCATGAGTGACTTGGAAATATTTCCAGAGATGGACTGTTAAGGTAATAAAAAGTGGTTACAGAAAAATATAGAATGATTTCATTTGAATTTTAAAAGCCCAATAGCCATGATTACGTATGCACATACACCCACACGCATGCAGAGAAAGTCTGGAAGGGCACACCCCACGGTTCACAGTGGTTACCTGAGAAGAGAGCAGTGGGAAGGGAAGGAGTAGCAGAAAGGTACTTTTTACCTGTGTTCATTTGATTTTTTCACAGTGGATTGCTTGTATGATTAGATTTCTGACAATGGGGCCATCATTGCCACGTGAGAAATACTCAGGCAGTGTCTCTCTCCACTACAGAAGGATGGGTCCTGGCTCCTCCTGTAGCTGTGGGAAAAACCAGTCACTTCCCGCTCTAGACCTCAGTGGGAGGTCTCACCCGGACTCACAATGGCACCGCTTCATGGCCCTCTGGCATGTCGTTGCTGTTACAGCTAATACTTCCTGGCGCTCACTGGTACCAGGCACATTTATATGAATTATCGTATTTCACAACACATTAAAACCCATTTTAGAGATGAGGCACAGAGAAGTTAGGAAGTTTCAGCTCCACGCAGATGAGAAGCAGAGGAAGGAGCCAGGATTCAAACCCACGGACTCTGGCTACACTGCCCAGACCATTGATTCCAATGCAAGGTGAGAAGTCAGATTCTGTCATATTTCTCGGTGCATCCTGATTCACAGGGATCTAACTACACTCACCAACTTCATAGGAACCTTGAATGGAAACCAGGACAGAAGGATCTATTAATGTCAAAACCATCCTGATCCTCCCTTTGTTAATACTGGACCTGGGAGTGAGCCCGCTTAGGAGGAACCATGGTAAATCCTTCATCAGAATGCTTCCCAGAAACGTTCTCCAAACATGTGCGACTGCCTCACATGTGCGATTTTGGTACCTCACCAAATGCTCTGCAGGATTTTTGAGACTGCCAACGTCTCAAAGGGTGGTAGGTTTCAAAGTGTAACCCTGAGCTATTCTGCAGCACTGTCGACAAGCACGGGGATACCCAAAGCTCCACTTGGTCTGAGGCTAAGCGGAAAATCTTGGGGACCCCTGAATTGTCATCTCTCCCCTTGTACCTCAAGCTTCTATCGAACTATTACATTGTAAACTTTGTGGAAATTTGATTAAGAAGCAAAGTTCCTGGGGTGACGGGGTGACTTAGTCAGTTAAGCGTCCGACTTGATTTTGGCTCAGGTCATGATCTCAATGTTCATGAGTTCCGAGCCCTAAATCAGGTTCTGTGCTGTCATCACAGAGCCTGCTTGGGATTCTCTCTCTCTCTCTGTCTCTCTCTGTCTCTCTCTCTCTTTCTGCATCTCTCTCTCTCTGTCTCTCGAAATAAATAAATAAACTTAAAAAAAAAGAAGTAAAGTTCTCAAAAAACACACACACACAAAATTTCTACTGCTTACTTTCAGTTTATCAATCTATGACTAGGAGGATTTCAACTATTAGGGAATGATCATCATAATATTAACTCAGGAGTAAAATGGTACAGTTGGAGAGTTAGGGTTTGTAACCCCATTTTCTATTTCTGTTTTGTTTATTACTTGTAACTTTCTTGAGGGCAGGGACTGTGTTGTTATGTGTATCTTTAGAGCTTAGCAAAATCCCTTAGAGTAGAAGGCACTCCGGACATGCCTGGTGTGTCAGTGGAATAGCCGAGTGAACGGATAAGAATAAAACAAATGTCACAAACTTGGCCTACAAGTGACAACTCTTCTGGCTTTTGCCTCCTGGCAGGATCTTCTGTTACCCAGGGAAACAAACGCCTTGCACGGAGTGAAGATGTAATTAGAGATCTATGAGAAAGGGCCTTGGGTCTGTTTAAGCAACATCCTTATAAACATTTCATAGAAACACTAGAGCCCCCTGCTCTTGGAAAGTAACATGGAGAAGTACCGGATTCCATGATGTGGGCAGAGCTCATGACATGCACATGGTCCACTGAGAGGAGGGATTGCCCCATCTGCTGAAGGTGTGTGTGTCAGGGGTAGGGACACTTGTAATCACATGTCCATCTCTGGCCCAAGTCCCTGCTTTGACCAAAGCCTTTGACAATATGGTTAAATTTCAACTAAATATTATTTGACTAAACTACCCCCCTTGTAACTTAGGCCCCTGGAGTCTGTCAGCTTTCTTTGCTGTCTTTGCTGAAAATAACCTTGAAAGAAGTTGTTTCCAAGGTCAGGGCAAAGTTTCCCAAGGAGACTCTGGTGTCTCGAGAAAGGGCAGGATTAACTGAGTTAAGTGGGATTCAAAGTTTATTACAAAAGTGGGTGGGCCAGGAGAGCCTGCACGGCTTAATCGGGTGAGTGTCCAACTCTTGGTTTCAGCTCAGGTCATAATCCCAGGGTCGTGAGACTGAACCCTGCATCAGGTTCCGCACTGAGCGTGGAGCCTGCTTAAGGTTCTCTCTCGCTGCCTCTCTCCCCCACTTGTGCACACTTTCTCCCTTTCTCTCTCTAAAAAATAAAATAATAATAATAATAATAATAATAATTAATAATAAAAACCAAAGATGCGTGGGCCTGAGTGGGACCAGTCAGGTGTCTCCAACCATTTGCTTGACTCCCAAGTGGATAAACTCTTGACCCTGGGTTGGGTTGATATTTTTCACTCTAGTTGGGGAGACTGATTCAAAGAGAATCCAAATCGCCAAAGGTTAGAATAAATTGCTGAACCATAATCTACACAGCACAGCTCAGCAGGACTTATGCATTCCCAATGCCCCGTCGGGCGGGCATGATGCACGCTACAACTCCTATTTCACCCAGAGAAAACTGAGATCCAGAGACGGAAAGCATCTTGTCTGAGGCTGCACAGCTAGGAAACAGCAGAGAAGGCAGCCCTTCTGGGAGCAATGTCAGAACTGTCTCCTCCGTGCCAGAGGTATCTCCTCTTCACATTTTCATTCTAAATGCAAAACAACTTTGTATTTTAACGAAGTATATATACTCAGAGTTGGGGAATTTCTCTTCTAGTGCATTACCAGCGAGTTTGGCTACTAGACCAGAAAATCAGAGACATCAGTGCCTGGCACATTGCAGGTGTTAAATAACCATTTATTGAATGAATGAATGAATGAATGAATGAATGAACGAACGAGCAGTGCCTCTGGCCTTTCCTATTAGTTCACCTCAGGCCCAGGCTGAGCCCAGGCAGGAGCTGTCCGGGAAAGGGCAGACTCCCTGGCTCTTGGGGTCCAGTCTGTCCCAGTCACAATTGCTTGCCAGCCACTGAAGCCCACTTGGTTGGCGCTCTCAGAGCTGTGCTGAGTGCCAGGCCCCTGCCCACTCCCAGCACCGAGCCTCGAAGGCAGCAAGTGGTTTTGACCTTGCCTTCTGCTTCCACACCCAAGTGGCAGACATTGCCCTGTCCTGTTTCTAGTGTAAGCCATTTCTTTTTCTCACCCTCAGGGGTGAGGGTAATGATCAGGACCAAGTGATGGGAGTCACATCATCACAGAACGAAGCTTGCGAAAAGAGGGGCACCTGAGTGGCTCTGTCGGTTAAGTGACTTCAGCTCAGGTCACGGTCTCATAGTTCGTGAGTTTGAGCCTTGCATCGGGCCTCGTGCTGACAGTGCCAAGCTTTCTTGGGAAACTCTCTCTCTCTCTCTCTCTGTCCCTCCCCTGCATGCTCTCTCTGTCTAAAATAAAATAAAATAGGGGCGCCTGGGTGGCGCAGTCGGTTAGGCGTCCGACTTCAGCCAGGTCACGATCTCGCGGTCCGCGAGTTCGAGCCCCGGGTCGGGCTCTGGGCTGATGGCTCAGAGCCTGGAGCCTGTTTCCGATTCTGTGTCTCCCTCTCTCTCTGCCCCTCCCCCGTTCATGCTCTGTCTCTCTCTGTCCCAAAAATAAATAAACGTTGAAAAAAAAATTTTTTTTAATAAATAAATAAAATAAAATGAGAAAAGAACAGAATAAAAGAAAAGAAAAGAAAAGAAAAGAAAAGAAAAAAGAAAAGAAAAGAAAAAAGAAAAAAAAAGAAAAGAAAACAAGGAAAGTTCTGTATTTCATTAGTAAAGCATGGCCCTTAATGCTGCCAGGGAAGCTCTGCTGATGAGGTTGAATGCATTGCTGGAGGCCTCCGTGAGCATCCTGGAATCTCCCCCACTGGCCCTGCAAGTTAACTACCAACCTCTCTGTTCAAATCTCCTTTGGAGATCATGGCATGCTGGCCTAAGGACACCACTCTGGCCCCTCAAGTGAGCGTAACAGGACAGCCCCAAATTGTACCTTGAACCATTCACAGACTCAGACTGCAGCCTTTACAGTTTATTGCTGCCAAATCATCTTCAGTGACCCGTGAGGAGGGTCCCTGCTTCTGACTCCTACCTCTGCTCCCAACCTTCAATGGACATGAGAAATAGGCATTCCCATCTACTGAAAAGAATGTAGGATTTGTAGCCAGGTATCGTGGATTCCTGGCCCCACCACCCTGGGGGTACATCAGCTTCCCTGACCACAGTTTTCCCATTTGTAGAATAAGAAGCAATTTAATTACTCACTCATTCAACACATATTTATCGAGCATTTACCTCAAGCCAGGACCTTGCTCATCCAAGATATTAACAAGTTGTGGCCATTATCCGTGGGACGTCTGCAGAGCTTTGATCCTCCCAGGCGTCAGTGCTGGCTGTCCCTTGGCTTTGCTGAGAGGATTGATGGAGATAATTCATGTGGATATCTTCATAAAGGACGAGGGCTGAGGATCCAGAGGACTGGAGGTACTTCCTTACTCCCTGGGTGGCTATGCATGAGTTGAAGATGTAGGAACAGGAGGGCTGAGGAGGAATCAACTCACTTAACCTTCCCAAAGCCTGTTAGTTCAGCAGTAAAATGTGGAACTACATATACTATAGAGATCAAATGGTGTAGACTCTGCTTTTATAAATGATGGTAAGAGGCCAAAAACGTTAAGATATTGACCCAAAGTTCCAGTGCTGTTGTGTGGGGGCTGGTATTCGAACCCTAGGCGCTTGACTCCCGGTCAGAAACTTTTCCCTGCACCATGCTTAGTGATGCAGCAGACCCTTTTGATTGTTTCCTGACATCTTCCTTGCTAATAAAACCCCCACCATGTTCAGATGGTGCTGTACTTTCTCTTACTTGGAGCTCTGGGCATTTCTGATAAATCAAGTACTTTCCACACGTATGTCTGTGTCTACGTCAATCTACAGACACTTGTCATCCTTATAATATTGAGTCATCCCATCAAGTGCATATCCTCTTGGATTCTTTCATGGAGTTTAAAATTTTCCCCACGGAGGTGCCACATGTTTTAAAAAGTCAGTGCCTAGATGTTTTGTGATTTGTGCTGATATTTATATCATAGCATAGCATGATATAATAGCATATATATATAGATATAATCTATAGATATAATCATAGCATGATATAATAGATGCTATTATATTTTTGAACCGATTAGTCCTGGTATAGGAAGGTGCCTTTTTTCTTTTCTTTTCTTTTTCTTTCTTTCTTTCTTTCTTTCTTTCTTTCTTTCTTTCTTTCTTT
>NW_024412419.1:39313018-39511090 GCF_014898765.1 Herpailurus yagouaroundi | reverse complement strand
TTTCTTTCTTTCTTTCTTTCTTTCTTTCTTTCTTTCTTTCTTTCTTTCTGTTAACAGAAATCTGGCCACCTTGTTGAACTATTTTATACTAGGAGATTAATTTTTTAACAGCTTTATTGAGGTCTAGTCGACATATAATGAACTACACATATTTCCAATGAGAAATTTGAGGGGCACTGGGGTGGCTCAGTTAGTTAAGTGTCTGACTCTTGATTTCAGCTCAGGTCATGATCTCATGGTTTGTGAGATGGATGTTGGTGTCAGTTTCTGTGCTGTCAGCACGGAGCCTGCTTGGAATTCTCTCTCACCATCTTTCTCTGCCTTCCTCTCTCTTCCTTTCTTTCTCTCAACACAAATAAATAAGCATTAAAAATAAAATAAAATGTAGAATTTGATAAGTCTGACATATGTATGAATCCCTAGAACCATTACTACAATCAACACAATGAAATATTCATCACAGTCTAGAGTTTCCTTGTGCCCCATTATAATTCCTCCCTCTCACTCCCTGTCACCCACATGCCCCCATTCCTAAGCAACCACTGATCTGCTTTCTGTCACTGGGTTAGTTTGAATTTTCTAGAATTTTGTGTAAGTGCAATCATACCATATATACTCTTTTCTGCATGGCACTTAATTTAGTGTAATCATGCCATATCATAAATAACAAAAACAAAACAAAACAAAAAGACAAAGAACGCATAATCTCAGACAGAACAGTCGACAACCTTATTCTGCCATGTTATATAATGCGTCATGATGTAGTAGTGGGATACCGAGACTGGGAATGAGAGAGCAGGACAGTAGGCTGATGGGGGATGTAAATATCTTGGGGAGGCCAGTCCCACCAGCCTCCCACGGACGGCCATTCCTCCAGGCTGGGATGGTGATAGGCTTGTGGTCAGGAGTCCTGTGCCAGCACACATGTCCCAATGGGTGGCTCACAACTTCAGTGGCCCTGAGTTTGCTCTTCCTATCTAAGAACTTGGCACTGTGACCATTGACCAGCTGGCCATGTGCCACAGATTCAATTAATCTCATTGAGATTAGGGAAGCAGCAGGAGCCAATGTTTCCTTCAATCAGACCCGAAATGGTCTGAACTCAGCACTCAATCTCGGCCTCTGATGGCCCTAGATAATAGGCCTCCGTCTGGATGAAAGGTCTTCTCAGGCTTGACAAAGATGACTAAAGACCTTTGGGCCTCACAACTGTACAGGTTGTCCCTTCCCAGGGCATCTGAGCCCATGAACCAGATGAGGAATGAGCACCATGGCCATTATCAAAATCGTTACTTATCTAGAAAGACCATTTTCTCCAGGATCTGAAGGACAAGGGTAGAGCTGAGCCTACTTCCCCAGCTGACCTGTCTTTCTTAGAATCAGTTTTTGATTAAATGCAACTCTTTGAAATGTTCTGATTTCTTATAGCCCTGGATGTCCTTGGTCCCTCATCATTCCCAGCAGGAGACTTAGCCACTAGTGTCTTGGTCAAGGTGGAGGAGATTTATATTTGCCAAGTTAGTGATCAGCTCTTTGAGCCCATAACAGGCAGTGTGAGGTGCCGTTCAGTGCATGAGACCACCTATGGGCCGTGACTATTAAGTAGCTGTCCAGATGGGAGTCCTGCCCTCTCTCCCCAGCCAGCCTGCCCACAGCCTCCAGAATCCATATCAGCCTTGAACATCAGAGCTTAAAGGGACATGTTCTTGGAGAACATTCCTTCCAAAAGATTGTAACCAAAAACCTAAGGGACCCCGAAATTGTGTGCGAAGTATATTGCATTTCTCTGATAAGACTTACATTAGATCCTCAACTTGAACCTCTCAAAAATCTCGAGAAGCTCTGACCTAATTCGATCCCTTGCTAAGACGGGGAAACAGAGAAGCGAAGTGGTTGGCGCAAAATCCCACAGCGAGGGGGATGTGCCCTGGAAGACAATTTGGGGCTTAGCTCTATCCTGCCCTCTACCCCTCTCAGAATCTAGAGCAGAAGTGCCCAAGTGGTCCTCTGAACCCCTGTGGCAGGTTAAGCACTCAGACATCTGGGCCTGCGGTGGACCTACTCAGAGTCAGAGGGTGGGGCCGGAGTTTAGTAAGCTCCCTCCGGGTTTTAGGGTTTGAGAATTAGGACCGCCCGAGAATCAAAAAATACACACAAAACACACATAAATGGTAATGTAATGAGGCGATCGCAACCATGTTCAACTCTTTTAGCTTTTTCCCCCCTAGTACTTTTCTCCACATTTCTAAATAGCACTGTTTTATGATCTTTCCTTCCTTCTTTTGTCCTTTTCTCCTCTCCTTACTTTTGTAGCTGTGGATAGTCTCAGCTAAGTTTTTATCATGGGCGATTAGGGTCATGAGACTTGTTTAGGGGTTTCCAGGTGCCCAGCTGGGCTCACGTCTCTCATCTTCCTTGTCAGGGAATGTTCTAGACTCTCGATGTGCTATTGACATACCCATTTCACCTGCCACAGTAAGTCCAACCTCCCCTCCCCTCGGGGGCGCTGGAGAGCAGGCCATGGTCTGTGCGCCCTGTTCCCCTCTGCCTTCGCTGCTGATCCCAGCCCCCAAGACACCTGGGAATCCGCCCTAAACCTTCCCTGCAGGCCCTTGTGGGAAAGAAAGAGGATCCTTGCCTTCTCCTGACTTGTAGTGCCAACCTGCGTCCTCTTTGCCACCAGCTCCTAAACCCCAATGCCGGTTTCATTCCTTTGCCTCCATCCTTTTCCCTCTGTATCATCTTCCCCACGTGTGAGAAGTTGACAGAACTGTGCATAAGCTTCTATTTGTTGTTCTTACATCTGTTTATTTTTTTAAAGGTCATTCCTCTATCGAGGCACTTGGTTGCGTAACATCCTCGGCATCCCCCCCTTGACGGGAAATGTCTGCGAGGCTCACACCACCATAGTCAGCTTCGACTCTCCAGCCTCATGCGGTGCTTTGCGTCTAGGAAATGCCTAATGCCTGTTTGTTGAATGAATAACTTTGTCTTGCAAAGTATCTGTTGGTATTCTTTAAGAGATCGTTTCCTGGGACACCTAGGTAGCTCAGTAGGTTGAGGGGCTGACTCTTGGTTTCGGCTCAGGTCATGATCTCACCGCACCTGAGATCAAGCCCCTGGAGATCCAACCCCACATCTAACTCTGGGCTGATAGGCTGGAGCCTGCTTTGGATTCTCTCTCTTCCTGTCTCTCTGTCCCTCAGGGTGCTCTGTCTCTCTCTCCTCTCTCAAAAATCAATAATCAAACATTTGATTTTTGAGAGAGGAGAGAGACAGAGCCTGAGCAGGGGAGGGACATAGAAAAAATTTAAAAAAAATTTTTTAGTGTCTGATTATTTACTTTTGAGAGAGAGAGAGAGAGAGAGAGAGAGAGAGAGAGCATGCACAAGCAGGGGAGGGGCACAGAGAGAGGGAGACACAGAATCCAAAGCAGGCTCCAGGCTCTGAGCTGTCAGCACAGAGCCCGACACCAGACTTGGACTCAGGAACCTTGAGATCATGACCTAAGCCCGAAGTCGACACTTAACTGACTGAACCACCCAGGCACCCTAAATCAACACTTAAAAAAAAAAAAAATCATTTCCCTAAAGTTAAGAAAAACAGAGACCATACTGCCTTAGTTAATAAGAAATGAGAATTTTAATCCCATCAAAAGGGGATTACTGAGAAATGAACCAGGTGACTTTGGAGATGAGACTCCCAACTCTGGTTTCCATCCGTAAATTATCAGGGAAGGTCCAAACTATCTTCTGATTCTAACATATCATAAACATTTTAGACAATAGCTGCCTTCCAACCATCATGTACTTAGAGAAAGAAGCTGGGGGAACAGGCAAAAGTGTTAGTGTCAACAGAAGATCATGAAAAAAATGAAGTATAACATCACCAATGTGTACACTTGGTACCTGGCCAGAAGGTAAGGAGGACGTGGTAAGAAAACATCATTCCCGTGGCAAAATTCCAGTTTGCCAGTTTTGTACGAAAACATGGAGCAGTGATTTCAATCTACTCTGGAGAGCAATACTCTATTTGCTTGATGTTTTAATCCTTTGGGGCACATAAATATATATGCCATATACAATTTGATGAATTAAAGTAAAAAAAATTTTTTTTGAAAATCCTATCACCACTCCCAGGAACTCACCACCACTCACTCCCAGGAACTCACCACCACTCCCACCCAGCTCACTCCCAGGATAAACCAAAACCCAAACTGGGGGTGGTTTTGCGAGAGGGCCCTTGTAGCAGCTCTTTTGACCCAATACTGCCATCTAGTGGCACTGAATGTAAACACTATGTTTTATGACGGATCCAGGAACGAGAGGTGGAGCTCAGGACGTTGGAACCAGGTAAGAGAGAAGGGAGCCAGACGCCCTGTATCTACTTCCTGCCTGGAGTGAGTGGGTGAAAAGAAGCCCTCTTCTGTTGTACGTATAGCTGCAAACCCGAGTCACAGAAGCTGGACCAGGGGCCACCTCCTCCACGAGGTGTTGGGTTTGACTCCTGAGCCCCAACAATCTGGGCCGAGCCACGCTTGGGCTTGCTCCCTTAGATAAGCGCTTCTCATTTGGGCTGTGCGTGTCCCTCTCCCTCTGCTCCCCACACTGCGGGGTCCTGAAGGGCAGAGGTCTTGTTTTATGTCTAGAGCCTGGCCCAGTGCCTAGAACTTTGTAGGTGTGCAATATATATGGAGTATAATTACACATCATACACCATATGTATAATTATGTATCAGCATTAAAATAAAAAATGAGTGAATGGCAGAGTAAATGTCTATCACCTTCATGAAGTCAGTCCCAAGAGAATGAAACATCTACCCCTCTTAAGTCATTTTCTAAATGGAGTGGATGCGTGACGCTCGGCCCATCTCCTCTTTCAGGAAGAAAGAGCTTCTTCCCCAGCTGCTGGGAACTGCTGGGACAAGGCCTTCAGGCCACAGCCTTCTTTGGGGATTTGTATCAGCTGGAGATACAACTGTGGGCACTGACTGTACCATTCAGGCCCAAGGTCACACCTCCTTCCGGGGCAGCCGTATCCAATGCTTAACCCATGTGGGAGTATAAAGGCCCACATTTGTAGAATCGCATGAGATTCCTGAAGATGCTGTGCTGTTCCTAAGGTCTGCCCCCAGGAGCCTCCGTCTCTTTCAAGCCCTGACTTACTTGCCCCATTTCTACACTGGGGGGGAGCATGCCGCTCTCTCCTCCCTTTCCACAGCTTGGGGTACACGTTGTCAAGTGTCCCCAGTCCTCCTACTCCTTTCAGGCAAGCTCAGCTCAGTATCTATGTTTTTTAAATGTAGCCTGCGCTTTAAAGTGTTCTCCTTGGGTCGCCTGGGTGGCTCAGTCGGTTAAGTGTCTGACTTCGGCTCAGGCCATGATCTGATGGTTTGTGAGTTCAAGCCCCGCATCTGGCTCTGTGCTGACAGCTCGGAGCCTGGAGCCTGCTTCGGATTCTGTGTCTCCCTCTCTCTCTGCCCCACCTCTGCTTGTGTGCTCTCTCTCTCTCCCTCTCTCAAATATAATAAACATTAAAGATTTTTTTTTTTTAAATGAAGTGTTCCTCTTGCCTCTGTGTCCCTATGTGACTTGCATTGTTTCCTGGTCCCAGCGCCTGCCTGCCTTCCCCTTAGCAGGTGATTTCCTGAGTCTTCTTGTGAAGTCCTGTCGTGAGACACAGAGGCAACAAGTTCTGAGTCTCCTCCAGAGTGTTCACATAAAGACTGCCCACCTTTGCCCCCATGACTGTAATTCTACATAGGAAAAATCTTTTTTTTTTAACGTTTTTATTCATTTTTGAGAGAGAGAAACAGGGTGTGAGCAGGGGAGGGGCAGAGAAAGAGGGAGACACAGAATCTGAAGCAGGCTCCAGGCTCCACGCTGTCAGCACAGAGCCCGATGCGGGGCTCGAACCCACGAACCGTGAGATCATGACCTGAGCCGAAGTCGGACGCTTAACTGAGCCACTTAGGAAAAATCTTTTAAACCAGGGCAGGCAACCTTTTTCTGTAAAGGGACAGATTTTAGGCTCTGCCAGCCATATGGTCTATGTTGCAGCCTCCACAGTGCAAAAGCAGCCATCTGCAATACTCAGATGAATGGGCACAGCTGGGTTCCAGTAAAACTTTATCTACAAAAACAGGCAATGGACCAGATTTGGCCCATGGGGCATACTTTGTGGACTCCTGTTCTAGAAAGTCGGCATCTGCTCCCAGCCGAGGCTTAGTCTACCAGACTCATGTTTTCTTAACTTCCTGTCCTATGTTGTCTCAGACTTGTTCCGTGTGACCCAGACCTATGCCATCCAAATGGCCTGTGTGACACCTGTGTCAAATTGAAGTTCACCTATAGTTTTCTATTCCCCTGAAGGAATAAATTCTGTGCTGACCTTGCCCTATTTTGTCTCTCTCAGATTTGTCAAAAACCACACGTAGCCACGCTCAGAGTAGCATTCGTCATTAAAGACTGTTAACTGCTTTTTTTGTATCCACATCAGGGTGGTGGTAAGGACTTTTGGGTCTGGAGGCACCAGGAGTAATTAAAGGTATTGGGGTACAGAGAGGGGCCAAGATCTCCAATATGCAGCCATGGCTTCCTTGACCCTGAAGCAAATATTTTATTGAGCATGTATCATATGATAGGCACTGTTCTAAGCACTGGTGATAAATCAAGGGAATGGAACAGAGCTATTCCCTGCTTTTCTGGAAGCTTTTCTTACGGTGAGGAGAAACCAATGGCCCTCTACAGTGTCTAGTGGTGATAAGTTTCCGCAGAAGAGTAAAGCCAAGCAGGGGGATAATGAACCATTGCTTTAGACCAAGGGATTACGGAAGCCCTTTGTAATTAGGACACCTGACTGCACCAAGAGGGAAGGACTCTCTGGAAAGAGCATTCTGGGCAGAAGAAGCAAGTGCAAAGGCCCGAGCACGAGGTCATGCAATGTCTGATGCACGGAGGAGCTGTCAGGTGCCACGGTGGCCGGAGCAGAGAGAGCAAAAGGGAGTGTGTAGGGGAGGGAGTTAGGACTGAATACTCTGATATTTCTCACTGCCTGTGAAAGAACTGTCGATCAGTTTTTTCCCTCGGTACAAACCCAGGCCCATTGTCATGAATGATGCCATGCTCGGTATCAAGATTTCACTAGCCCGTTCCTGAACTTCAGTTAGACATTTTCAGGTGTCTCAGCAAGGACCATTGGCAAAGACTATATTGTGAGCGTTATATTCCGTCACTCTTCCTCACCACCCGTGACAGGGTATCCATAAAGAGCCCCCTCTCTACCCTTGCCCAAAGCCTTTTCCTATTTCTCCAGCTGCCATTGGCTACTTTTCTTGAAGGCAGCTTGTTAGCTCATCACTCTTCTTGAGTTTTTTTCTTACAATGGTCAAATGCAAACTTTCTCTAAATATATCAACAGACAATTTGAACCAGAATCACCTGAGCCACTTGTTAAAAACAAAGATTCCTGGGGGGAGCCTGCGGGGCTCAGTCGGTTAAGTGTCTGACTTCGGCTCAGGTCATGATCTCATGACTCACGAGTTCAAGCCCCGCGTCGGGCTCTGTGCTGACAGCTCAGAGCCTAGAGCCTGTTTCGGATTCTGTGTCCCTCTCTCGCTCTGCCCCTCCCCTGCTCATGCTCTGTCTCTCTCAAGAACAAATAAACATTAAAAAAAAATTTTTAAATAAAATAAAGATTCCTGGGCCCCTCCTACTGACCTTGGGAATCAGGATCTTGGAGATTGAGCCCAGGAATCTGCATTTTAAACAAACTTTCTAGGTACTTGCTATCCAAAGTGTGGTCCTCAGACCTGCAACATTGGTCTCACCTGGGAATCTCAGCCCCATCCCAGATCTACTGAGTTAGAATCCACATTTTAAAAATCCTCAGGTGAAGCTTTTGCATGTTCAAGTTTGAAAAGCATAGGCCTAGATGATATTTATACACCCGGGAGTGTAAGAACCACTGATCTAACACTATCAACAGGTAACAGTATGTATTCTAAGAATAGGGTCTACACTCGGATTGGGGCCACAGGAAATGGTTGTTTGGTTCACCCAGAGGAAGAAAGTTATGCAGCTGCAGGTTCCTTTTCTACATTAGAGACCACTTGAGTCTATGCAGATTTTCTAGTTCTCGATCTGCAAAGAAAAAAGCAAAAAAAAAAACCCAAAAACGTGTTCTCATTCTGAAGCTTGAAAATGTCTTTGCTAACCACTGTTTTCCAGGATGGTTAGCTTAGCCACCAATTATGGGATTTTTTTAAAGTTTATTTATTTATTTTGAGGGAGAGAGAGCATGTAAGCAGGGGAGGGGCAGAGATAGAGGGTGAGAGGGAATCTCAAGCAGACTCCCATGCTGTCGGTGCAGACCGCAAAGTGGGGTGAGATCATGACCTGGGCGGATACGGAGACTGAGATGCCTAACTGACTGAGCCACCCAGGCGTCCCCAATTATGGAATTTCATATCAGTCTCCAATCAACTTTTGCAGGCTGGCCTTTACTAAATGAGTAACCAATGACATTTAGGTGGCTGACAATTCAAGCAAACCTTTTACTTTCTAGCATTTTCTTCATTCATCCAATAAGCATGTACTGAGTGTGGCTGGTGATTGTTCTAGGTGCCAGGGAGAGACTGGTGGATACGACAAATAAGGTCTGTGTCCCCGAAGAGCTTCTATTAGAATAGAGAGAGGAGAAAACAGCCAAGAAGCACATAAATCTGATGCGGTAAGTGCTACGAAGACAATGGAACAGGGCGATATGATGGTGACAGGGGGAGGGGTGAGCTCTGAGGGTGCTCGGAGGCCATTCTGAAGCGACAAACAGTATCTGCCATATCACTCCTAGAAAAGAGAGGTGGCTGTCACACCTACCCAAACTGGCAAGTATTAAGAGCTTGAGTGGGTGGTGCTGGGCCCAGGGTCCAGGTCAGAGAAACCTCTTGGGCCATGTGGGCTCAGAACTAAATTCTAATAGTGACGAGAACTACTGAGGATTAATGAGTCATCTCAATGGGCAGATGTGTCAACGGCCTATGAAACGCCTAATTTCAGGGCTCCTCTACTGTGATGCCAACCCCATGGCATGTGCAGTAACATCGGGTTCTGGCCATGTCCTCCCCCGGGGGTTGGGGGTGTGGGAACTAGTGCTAAGATGCTGCTCTGGCTGCTTTTTCCAGGGAACGATCAACTGTTTCTCTGATCCAGAAAACCCCATGTCTCCCGTCAGGAGATATACCTAAAGTGTGGCAGGCCAGCCTGTGAGCTTCCGGGCAGGGTAACGTCTCAGACCCTTCGTGGTTTCTGACTTAACACCAGGCTAACTAACAAATGAGTACCAGGGGCACTAGTTGGGTCTATTCCTTATAAAAGCTGTCCTGGAAACTGTCCCAGAGCTTTTAGCTTGTATCTCACTGGCCTGAACTTGGCCACTGGGTCACCCCTAAAGGCAGAGAAGTTTGAGGCACACGTGACGTTTCTAACTGCACATCTTGCCACATCAGAGGAGTAGGTGAAAGTGGGTGTTGGTCAAGCATCTCGCAGTGGTCTGTCCCAGGATGTTTGTAAGGTAGCTCTTACACCGCTATCTTTCCCAGACTTTCAGAATTTCTCATCAATGGAAAACATCTTTTCCAAGTCCCAAGCAACTTAGAGTGGTGGCGGGATGAAAGGGAAATTGGATGCTGAATTGGGGGTGAATCCCGGACCTGCTGTTGTCTCATCGCGTGCCCTTAGGCAGGCCACAATCTTGCTGAGTCTCAGCTCCTGAAAATTGGAAATGACGTGGTGACTGGGTGGGTAAATGGGCTAACATATGTGAAGATTCTTAGGAAACGTGAGTCCAGCTGAGAGAGTGGAGGAGCAAAGGGCAGGTCCAGCACCTGTCGGGCAGCACGGAGCCAGGTCCCCTCCCAGATCAAAGCAACAAGAGTCCGCTCCCGTGACGTGACGTATCCAAGTACACGTACAGCGGGCACAAGACCTGCCGTCCTGACAGCCAACGATACCCATGACGGCGGAACTGTACAAGCAATTTATAATTATTACCACTCTGAGAAAATATGCAGAACACACAGGGTCAGTGTGGGCAATGGTCTCGAAATAATGGAACATGAGTCCGGGCTTTTACTTAATTCTGCTTCAGTGGAGATCATTGGGTACGCATGATTTCCTATTTGCATGAACAAAAGTACCTTTGAACTTGGCACAGATGCTTTCATGCACACAGAGCAATGCTCAGCACGGGCCAGGGGGAGGGAAAAGACACGACCGAGAAACCAGCATCCAGTCCTTATAACAAACATCTCTTATAAATGCACACTCTGCTCAGATGGTAAGAAAGTATCACCTGCAGTGACATTAACTGCAGAACTATTTGTACCCTTTTCAGCATTTTCTGCAGGTTTCTCAAAAGTTATGGAGTAAGACCAGATATCAGAGTGGTAAAAGGTATCTCTGACCTGCATTAATTATGCCCCATTGACTGCTATTCCAAGTAAATTAGCAATGGAAGACTATATTTAGAAGAGCAGAAAAGAGTGCATACTAACTACACAGAGGAAACTTCCAGCATCAGAAAAGGCTTGCTTGTTCTTTTCTGAGTTTTTAGAAATGATTTCTAAAGTTGTTCGCTGATGGATTAGATTATGTCTGGATCAAAGCTCTGATTGTCTTGTACTCCCAGTGGGAACAGCGTGCCCCCTCTCAGGGCTCAGTCTGCCCTGTCATGCCATCAAAGCTTTTCTCTCTGGGCAGCTCTTTTGGATAACGTGCCCTGACTCCTAGCCAATTAGTGTTTATGTTTTTTTGCATTTTTTTTATTATGATATAATTCACATAGCATTAAAATCACCCTTTTGGGGTGCCTGGGTGGCTGAGTTGGTTGAGCATTCGACTCTTGAGTTTGGCTCAGGTCACAATCTCACAGTTTGTGAGATTAGTGCCCTTGACCGTGGAGCCTGCTTGGAATTCTCTCTCTCCCTCTGTCTCCGGTCCCTTCCCCGGCTTACACATGTGCTCTCTCTCTCTCAAAATAAATACATAAACTTTAAAAAACATCACCCTTTAAAGTGTACAATTCAGTATTTTGAGCATATTACAAATTTGTGCAACCATCACCACTGTCTAAATCCAGAACACTTAAATTATTCCCTAAAAACACCCTGTCCTCATTAGCAGTCACTCCTTATTTTCCTTTCATCCAGCTCCTTGAAACCACTACTCTCCTTTCTGTGTCTATGGATTTTCCTATTCTGGACATCACATGTAAAGAGAACCATACAAGATTTGGACTTGTGTGTCTGTCTTTCACTTAGCATAATGTTTTCAAGGTTCATCCGTGTCATAGTATGTTCATCCATGCTATAGTATCTCTTTTTGTGCTGAATAATATTCCATTGTATGGATATACCACATTTTGTTTATCCATTCATCAGTTGATGAACATTTGGGTTGTTTCCATTTGGGGGTTATTATGAATAATGCTGCCATGAACATTTGTGTTCAAGATGTTGTATGAAGATATGTTCTCAATTCTCTTGGGCATGCACCTAAGAATGGAATAACTGGGTCATCAGGTAACTCTTTTAACATTTTGAGGAGTGCCAAGTTGTTTTCCAAAGTGGCTAGACAGTTTACATTCCCGCCAGCAATGGGTCTCGGTGTGTGTATGAGGATTTCAATTATTCCACATCTTCACCAACACAATTTCTCTGATGCAAGCCATCCTAGTAAGGTATGAAACAGCATCTCATTCTAGTTTTGATGTGCATTTTCCTAATTACTAATGGTATCTTTTTATGTGCTTGTTGGCCATTTGTAGATCTAAGTCCTTTGCCCATTTTTAAATTAGATTGTCTTTTTATTATTGAGTTGTAGGGGATTCTTATATATTCTGGAGACTCAACTCTCCAGAGTTGACTCAACTGTTGAGTCTGGAGACTCAACAAATCACAACAGATTTGTGATTTGCAAACATGTTCTCTTATTCTGTAGGTTGCTTTTTCACTTGCTTTTAATAGTGTCTTCTGATGCACAAAAGGTTAGCCCAATTTGTCTGTTTTGTTGTTGTTGCATTTGATGTTGGTCTCATATCTAAGAAGCCTTTGCCTAATCCAAGGTCTCATGAGGATTTATACCATAGTTTTCTTCTAAGATTTTTACCATTTTAGTTCTTACATGTATGTCTTCTGTCCATTTTGAGGTAAATTTTGCATACGGTGTGAGATAGGGGTCCAAATTCACTCACTTGCATGTAGATGTCTAGTTATCCCATCATCATTTATTTAGAGATTATTCTTTCCCCACTGAAAAGCCTTGGCACTCTTGTTAAAAATCAGTTGGCCATATGTGTATGGGTTTATTTCTGGACTATCAGTGCTATTCCGTGGATCTGTATGTCTATTCTCATGTCAACACCACACTGTCCTGACTACCACAGTTTTACCAGGTTTTCAACTCAGGAAGTATAAGTCTTCTGCCTTTGTAATTTCTTTTCAATACTGTTTTGATTATTCTGAGTCCCTTGCGTTTCCGTATAAATTTTAGGATCCACTTGTCCATTTCTGAAAGAAAGGTAGTTGGAATAATACTCGTCAGTTTTCTGTCGATAATTTGAGACTTTACTTGAAACTCTTAGTTACAGAGTCAGGAACTCAGAAGAATGAGGGTGATTCAGAGCACTTGGGCTTAAATATCACCCCCTCTCCTCAAACAACTATTGCACACATTAAGTAAAACAATTCTCAATTTAGGAGGGCAAAATGCTCACAGATACCAGGCATGTGTCTCTGAATGCCATCTTTTCTCCTCTTTGCCTTGCTGCCTTGCCTCACCAGAACTCCAGAAAAAGCCTGAGTGCTCACCTGTGCTCTGCACAAATGGCTGGCAGGCTCCTGACAGGTCACTTGCTCCTCCAGCATCTTGTGTGTTCTCTAATCTTTACAGAGGGCTCTGGCCCCTAGCTCCTACATCCCACTGCATGGAGACCACGGTAAATCTGCTGTGCTCACAGTCTTGTAGAAGCTTCCCTTAGAGGACTTTGTAGGGACACATGGAAGAAAATGGCACTGCAGGGGCCCTGGGGCTCTGCTTTGAAAATCATTGGCTTCAAGGCCACAAATGGCTACGCACTCAAATCTGGAAGGTCAGAAAGCAAAATAAATAAATAAGAACAATTTTTCATCTCATAAAAACTAAACGGTGGTCTAGTGTAAACGTCTCCGAGAACGCCACATTCCTACTATTCCCGCTTAGAATTCAGAATTCTGTTCTCCTCATAGTCTGCACAGAAGTTTCTATTCTCTGTGGCTGCATTGTTCTGAATGTCCTGGGCCAGGAATTCCTAACAAATTAGACCTCTTCTTCCCTGAGCAAAAGGCTTCTCTCCTTTCTTAGGGAGTCAGACGATTTATAGAAGAGCTTCTGGCCTCCCCTTCTGCTTACAGAACAATGAAGAAGTCTTGCAGGTCTCTGGGAGTCTGGCCTGGTGGGAGAACCCTGTGGAAGCTACTTTTGTCCTTGTGGAGTTTTTGAAACTCCATCCTGGTTGGTCACGAGCATTGTAACAAACATAGCTGTGTCTTAGGGCCTCTTTGCCAGGTGCCTCAGTTTCCCTGGCCTTTGTATACCTGATATAAGGGATGGATACCCTTGGGGGTTTTGCCTGGCCTGTATCCTTCTCTGGGAATGGCTCCCTGGCATATATGTGAACTCCATGACCACCGTCCATTAGCTGAACAGGGACTAGTCAGACTCTCTCTTTCTGGAATCTGAGACCCATCCAGACTAGAGTTGGCCAATGGCAGGTACGTGGACTCGTGTAGATATGTCAAATGAGCACGTGTGGGCCCAAGTTTGGAGAGAGGTAACTTGAGTAGGCAGAGACCACAGGGTTAGGAGAATGTCATAGATAGGAGGAAGAAAGGAGGAGGGCAGCCATCCAAGTCCACTGTCCCCATGAGTCCCAGCTGGGCCTGCTACACTGACCAGGCCCAGCCCAGAGGCACAGACTAAATCTTAGCTGACATCTGTCCAGCTCGGCAAACTTTGCCTCCAAAGTGGCTTGGGACCCAGAAGCACAAATATGAATCCAAGGGCATTTGCCATATCTGGAGGACAGTTTTTCAAGTGTCTTGCTTCTTTAAAAAAAAAAAAAAAAAATTCTTTGGGGAGGCACTTCACTCTAGACTAGATCTGTCCTTACTAAAAAGTGTTTTCTGACAAATAACAGTCGAGCTAAAACAATGCCATGTGTCCTTGTGGATTCCGAACTCCTAATGTGCTAGCCCCAGTCTCAGGAACAAGGAGTCTGTCCAGTCGTCTGATTTTGCAGGTGAGAAGCATAAAGCCCAAAGAAGATAAGGGCTTCTTTTTTCCATCTTGTTCTGTTTTCTAATCTGAAAAAATAAGGTTCCAGGGCTGCGATGAAGATTAAGAGACTGAATGTAAGTGATTAGCGAGGTGCCTTAAAAACATGCCAAGTGAGCTGCTCCCTCACTGCCGTGCCCTTTGGCGCCCTCCTCCCCCTCTTCCCGCGCCTCTTTCTTCCGCGCTCGGCCTCACTCCCCCGCGGCCCTTCTCACTCGCCCGCAGAAGCCTGAGGCCTGCGGCCGAGTCCAGCGCGCACGGCCGATCCCCGGCCCCGCCGCCCGCCAGCCGCCGCCGCCGCCGCCGCCCGCGTCCTGGACCCGGTAACCGCCCCCCCCCCCCCCCCCCACACACACCCGGCCCAAGCCAGCCGATTCCGGGCCGGGATCCGGGGTGGCGCCGCTCGCTCGCCGCGGTGACCAACCCCCGCCCCAGCGGCCGAACCTCCCCCCTCCCAGGCCGGATCTCCTCCCCGCGTCGGCTTCTGGCGAATTGAGGCGCCCTCCCCGCGGTAATCGGTAGCGGTCTGTCTGCGCTTTTGAACTTCTCTCGGTTTCGCTCAACCCTGACTTCCGCGTGGCTGTGTCGGCCTCCCTGCCCCCTTCCGTAGTCTAGTTGGGGCACTGTGCTCAGATTTGGAGGACCTGGGAGGGTCGAGGGTTTCCGAGGCTTGGAGCCTTCCGTAGGGGCTCTGCGGTACTCGGACACTGAGAAGTGTTTTCAGAGGCTGGGAGTGTGCCTTATCCTGCAGACCTTATCAAAACCTCCTTCCCTGACCCACGGCCTGGATAGCGGAAGACTGGTGCCCGGTGACCTTAGACAGGCAGGGGCCTACCTCGAGCCTGCTAGAGTCTCCACCTTGAGGGGCCCAGTCTGGGCTCGGAGGGCAGAGACTCAGCTGCTGGGGTCCAAGTCCCGGCCCTGCCCCGCCCTTTATCAGAAATTTCTTTGCCTCACTGGGCCCTTCCTGAACTGTTTCCTGGCCTTGGGGCTTTAAAATCAGACCTCCTGAATTCACTGTCATGGTCCAGAGAAAGGTATTCAGAGCTCAAGCTCAGCTCCTCAACATGACACCCGGCTCCTGAGAAACTAACTGATGTGACATTGTAACCAGAGTTAGGCCTTGGGTGCCCTTGGGCACTCCCCCTGGCCACAACCCCAGTCAGAGTCCTGAACCCACCCAGGGCCAGTCAGCCTTAGCTAGACAGTATTAAGGGTAGCTTTTCAGCACTTCTAACTATTCCAGGGTTAGGCTGAGAAGTAGGGCACTGGTTTTCAATTAGCTTGACCAAATCCTAGTTTGTCTACCACTGAGGGGTTTCCTGGGACAGGGGACTTCCGGTTTTAAAACTGGGAAGGTCGTGGGCAAAGTGGGATAAGTTGGTTCCTGTATTCTTAACCCTGGCTGCACGATAGACTCACCCAAGGAGTTCTCATATAGGGGTTTTAATTTGATGGATTCAGGGAGGGTCCCAGATAGGAATATTTTTTTATAGCTCCCAAGTTGATCCCAACAAACTACCAGAGTGAGGAACCACTAGGTTATGGGCAACAATGCTGTAAAACCATTGAAGGTGGCTATTTTTTGAACAGAAGTGGACCCAGACATTTCTCAAAATGGTGGTCCTCTCTTTATCAAGAGGGCTATCAAAATGGCAGTTGCTTTATTATTGCTATTATCTTTCCCCAGTTCCTTTATTCCTCAACAGTGAGGACCCACAAGCCTTCTCCTTTCCTCGAATGCCTCAGGATCCCCTTTCCCAAGGTCAGCGAATTTGCCTCATTTGGATTGGAGAGGCCATGATGTGGACAGTTCCGGATGAAGCTGGCATGAGACTCAACAGGGCTCCAGTCTCTCAGTCTGGGATGCCTACCCCAAATGAGTCATGGTCTAGGGGCTAGCCAAGGGTGCTGTGTATGCTTCAGCTTCTCTCTGTGGGGTACTGAGCTTGGAGAGCAGGTGCCTCTGGGACTTTTCCCTCTGCAGGCCACCAGGGATGCGGTACATCAGCACTCGGGGAATGGCCCCCCGGGTCGACTTTGAGGGAGCCCTCTTCTCTGGCTATGCTCCTGATGGGGGTCTCTTCATGCCCGAGGAGCTCCCCCAGCTGAGCATAGAGACCCTGCGTCAGTGGAGTACGCTGTCCTACCCCGGCCTGGTAAAGGAGCTGTGCACCCTCTTCATTGGCCCTGAGCTCATTCCAAGAGATGTCGTAAATGGTGAGCACCCCCCAGCCTCCCTACTCTCCCACCTAACTCCCCAGCCAAGCCAGCTCCCCCACAGAGCTGCAAATCCATCACTTAACTCCTAGGAGGTTTCTAGTCCTATTTCCCAAACTTTGGATTTTTTTTCCAGATTCTGGAATCCCAGAAATGGAAATCTCCCCAAAGAGTTCATCCATTCCATTCCACCTTCCATCTCCAATAAAATGAATGCCCTGTGGCATCTGCAGAGAATTTTTCCCTTTCATTTATTGTTCAAAACCCTTTTCAAGACTAGGCATTTCACCAACATCCTGAGATGCTTGAATAGTGGGATGCTTCCTGCCTGTATGTAAAGCGCTTAGACCCTCAGATTGCTGTTTTATTGCCTTGAATGGTAATTTTAGAAGGGACTTTGAGAGTATCCCGGACCAGCTCCTCTCAAAACTGGAATATACCCATGGGTTGCCCTAGGGATCCTGTTAAAATGCAGATTCTGGGGGCGCCTGGGTGGCGCAGTCGGTTAAGCGTCCGACTTCAGCCAGGTCACGATCTCGCGGTCCGTGAGTTCGAGCCCCGCGTCAGGCTCTGGGCTGATCAGAGCCTGGAGCCTGTTTCCGATTCTGTGTCTCCCTCTCTCTCTGCCCCTCCCCCGTTCATGCTCTGTCTCTGTCTGTCCCATAAATAAATAAAAACGTTGAAAAAAAATTTTTAAATGCAGATTCTGATTCAGTAGGTCTGGGGTAGGCTCAAGAATTCTGCATTCCTACCAAATGTCCAGAAAATACTAGTGTTGCTGGTCCATGGGTCAAACGTGATATAATCACAATATAATGGTGAGAGCTTGGGGCTGGGAAGAAGAGGGCCACTCAAAATGTGGTCTCATGGCAGTGATGGCATTGCCTGGGCACTTAATCAGAATTCTCAGACTTCTTCAGGCCTACTGAACCAGAATCTGCATTTAAAGATCCCAGGTGATTGGTTTGCTAATGAAAAGTTTGAGAAGCATTACCTAAGATGGCCGGCCTTAGGTAGGATTATATGTAAACCATCCCAAGGTTCCGGTATCACAGATGTGAGATTTAGTATAGGAAAAACAAATAAAGAACAACCTCTCTTTAGAAAGGAATATTATGGGGTGCCTGGGTGGCTCAGTCGGTTAAGCTTCTGACATCAGCTCAGGGTCATGATCTCCCGGTTCATAGGTTCGAGCCCCATGTTGGGCTCTGTGCTGATGGGAGCCTGCTTCCGATTCTGTGTCTCCCTCTCTCTCTGCCCCTCCTCCGCTTTCCCTCTGTCCCTCTTTGTCTCTCAAAAATGAATAAACGTCAAAAAAAATTTTTTTTAAGGAAGGAACATTAGAAAAGATGAGACATGGATTTGTTTGTTGCACAATTGTTTAATCAAACTTCTGTTGGCATTCATACACACACACACACACACACACACACATACACACACACAGAAGAAATCCAAACAATGAAGTTTACACAATAAAAAATGGAAGTCTGATAGTGTCATTTCTCTTCTCTGGGGTGCATCACTATGAGGAATCTATGGACAGTGTGGCTCACGTCTTTTCAGACTTCTTTCTCAGATTATGCAATTATATCCATATACAGTATCATTTGGGGTAAACATTTTTTGTCCTCTCATCTGGTAGCAGGAGATAGGAACTTCAAATTCAAAAGTGTAAAGAGACAAGAGAGAGAACCTGTAGAAGAGATAATGCCCTTCTTCCACCATCCAACCCCTCTCCCCTCACAGGTCTGATCGACCAAGCCTTCAGCAGATTCCGCCATAGAGAAGTGGTCCATCTGTCCAGGTTGAGGAATGGGCTGAACGTGTTGGAGCTGTGGCATGGCGTCACATATGCATTTAAGGACCTGTCCCTGTGCTGTACAGCACAGTTCCTGCAATACTTCCTGGAGAAGAAGGAGAAGCACGTCACTGTGGTCGTAGGTGAGCCCCTTGGGGGCCCTGACTTGCCCGCATCCATCCACAGGATGCCCGTCATTGATGTGTCTCAAGGAGGGTGTGTTACTGGTTCTTCTAGAGCAGGGTTTATAACCTTTTCTTGGGCCATTGGCCCCTTTGACAGTCTGAGGGAGGCTATGGAGACTTCACAGAATAATTTTTTTAAGTACACAAAATATGTAAGATTATATGGTACCAAGTGCACAGGTGCCCTGATTTCTATCCCTGGATCTCTAGGAGGTTAATGGACCCCAGATTAAGTACTAGGTTCCTACTCTTCAGGTATTTGAAATAGACATTGTCTCACATGGCAGCCATGCTTTAGGGGCCACGTCTTTCCTTTTCTGTCTCCCCTGTTCTAAAGAAGAGGGTTATTTTTGCTTCCTACCCAGGAACGTCTGGGGACACAGGGAGTGCTGCCATTGAGAGTGTTCAAGGGGCAAAGAACATGGACATCATCGTTCTGCTGCCCAAGGGCCACTGCACGAAGATTCAAGAGCTCCAGATGACAACAGTGTTGAGGGAGAACGTCCATGTGTTTGGAGGTGAGTGCTGGGATGGGAAAGCGTGGCCCTGTCTCATAGGGGGGTCTGTTTGGGGAGATGAGCTGGAATAAAATGGTCAGTTGATTGGTTGATCATCCTTCCTCCTGCCTTTTCTCTGTCCTTTCCTTCCTTCAACCGTTATGAAGTTGGTATATGCCTTGGCTTAGCTCTGGGCAAGCTCTTGGCAACACGGTTTCATAAGCTGTTGGAGGTGACGAGTGCACAGACCAATACTGTCAGTACAACCTAAGAAGTGTAGGCTGAAAACCATAATCCAAAGATTGCCACCTTTATGCAGGTTCAACCTCCTGGTGCCTTATATACAGGCAGCCACCAGACCCATTCGCCTGAGCCAAGTGACTTGGGTTTTGTTCCAGGACACGGGAAGAGGGCACAAACATATGTTAAATAATTATTTCTTAAATGTTTATTTATTTTTGAGTGCGAGAGCGTGAGCGAGCAGGGGAGGGCAGAGAGAGAAGGAGAGAGAATGCCAAGTAGGCTATGTACTCAGTGCAGAGCCTGATGTGGGACTCAAACCCGTGAACCGTGAGAACCTGATCTGAGCCGAAACCAAGAGTCAGACGCTTAACCGGCTGAGCCACGCAGGCACCCCAGCAGGTCTAAGTATTTAAAATAGGAAATCAGTTAGTGGTACCCATTGCTAGAGACGCCCTTTCCTGAGCCACGTCAGGAATTTGGGCATTTTGTATTTGCAGAAACACAAAAAACTTATCTCCTTTAATGTCAGGACATCTATTTTTTAGAAATCGAGACTGTGGAAGGGTGGGGTGAGCTTGAGTGGAGCCGAACACTTTTATTTCCACTTCTCACACCTAGCTAGACCCCAGGTAGCCCCAAAGTAGGGGCGGGGATATGAGCAGTAGGGGTCTTGGTGAGGTTTTGCATACTGTATACACCGTGGCCTTGGGGAAGCTGTCCCAGTGGTCTGGTCTGGTTTGGTCACTCACCCGGCAGGAGAGCAAATGTGGTGGCAGAAGACAGTCCTCCTACAACTCGCCTGGTCTCCTGGTATGATCCCATAGAGCATGTTTGCATAGGACACGGGCTTTGTCAAGGAGCAAAGCGTAGTGCAAAGAAACCTTCCCCATGGGAGTAGCATGAATAGCCTTTGTCCATTTGTTCAGAAGTAAGCAAAAAGCCCCTTCTACTCTTCCCTTTAACAAGCACATCCACATCCCAGTGAAAGGTTCCGGGTTTAGCTAATGCAGGTGTTGGCAAAATCTTACACATTAGCCTTGGTGGTTGGCCGTATTTGGCGCGTTTTTCTGCAGTCATTGCAAAACATTGATGTATGATATTTGGGCTCCTAAGGTCTCTGTTATACCCTAAGCACTGAAATTGCTAGTGATGGGTCCAGGGCTGTCTTTGCCTAGAATCAAAGCAGAGAGTAGCCTTTTGTATTTCTGTCTGCCACCTACTCCCTTCTTGCCTTGTACCAGATTTTGGAAGACTTTTATCTAATGGGGGTTAGGGAGCCTGGGTGGCTCAGTTGGTTGAGTGTCCGACTCTTGATTTTGGCTCAGGTCATGATCTCACCATCATAGTCTCATGGTTGTAAGATCGAGATCCGCGTCAGGCTCTGTGCTTGGCAGGGAGCCTGATTAAGGTTCTCTCTCTCCCTCTCCCTCTGCCCCTCCCCTGCTCTCTCTTTCTCTCTCTCTCTCTCTGTCTCAAAAAAGAAAAATACATTTAAAAAAACGACTCGTATGTAAGCTTGGTTCCTGACGATGGGGTGGAGAATGGTGCCCATTTGTGAAATAATGGTAGAAATGTCAATGGTATTGAGTGCAAATCTGTCATAAATGTATTATTGCTGAAGCTCAAGAGGGCATTTCTGTCGTGCCCATGCTCTGAGCTTCAAGAAAATAAGGCAGCAGACTTTAGAGAAATTAATTTTTATTTCTAAATAGCACCGTTCAGGTTCTTCCTTTCCTTTCTGGAGTCTTCTGATTTGGTTTCTAGGAGGATGTGTGTTAGTTCCAGAGCTAACAGTGGATACGTATTTTTCCCTTAGACCAGTGAGCTCAGGGAGTAGGGATGGACCACCTGGATTGTTGTGAGTTGGACACTGATGTTTTATAAAGTCATTAATTTCCAGGGCACCTGGATGGTTCAGTCGGTTAAGCTTCCAACTTCAGCTCAGGTCATGATCTCGAGGTACAGGAGTTTGAGCCCCTCATAGGGCTCTCCTCTGTCAGCACAGATCCTCTTTCCTTCTCTGCCTCTCCCTGGCTTGTGCTCTGTTTCTCTCTCTCAAAAATAAATAAAACATTAAAGAGAATAAAGTCATTAATTTCCATATACATTTCATCCTTGGTTCTTTTTTTTTTTTTTTTTTAAAGAGAATCTCTTTTTTTAAGTTTACTTATTTGAAAGAGAGAGAGAGAGCATGAATGGGGGGTGGGGAGGGGCTGAGGGAGAGAGAGAGAGAGAGAGAGAGAATCCCAAGAAATCTCCTTGCTGTCAGAGCAGAGCCCAGCGTGGGGCTCGATCCCAGCACCCTGGAATCAT
This sequence comes from Herpailurus yagouaroundi, assembly GCF_014898765.1. NCBI lineage: Eukaryota > Metazoa > Chordata > Mammalia > Carnivora > Felidae > Herpailurus > Herpailurus yagouaroundi. The sequence goes on along the minus strand of NW_024412419.1, from coordinate 39,489,462 downwards.
GACCTGAGGCAAAAGCAAGATTTGGATGCTTAACCAACTGAGCCACCCAGGTGCCCCTCTACTTGGTTCCTCTTAGGCAGAGAGTAATCAGCAAGTGCTAGCTACACATTATTTGGGATGTTTGGGGCCAGATGTAACAGAAAATCTAACTCAGACCAGCTTGAACAAGAGTATTTTCCAGCTTACGTAACTGGAAGTCTAGAGGTGGGCTGGGCTCCTGAATAGTTGATTCAGTGACTCAGCAGTCCCTCAACAGGGACCCAGATTCTCTGTATTTTCTGCTCTGCCTTCCCCAGTCCTAGGGCTCCTTCCCCCTTGTGTATGTAGTGCTTACTTAATGTAGCCAAGTCTCTCTTCCTGTGGCTCTGTCTTGAGAGCAGTGAATTTTTTCTGGAACTCCAGCACACATCCCCTGGTGCATGGATCTAGAGTCAGCCCCCTAGCCTCATTGCTGCTACTCAGTGCGAAGGGTGGGATGAATAACAACCTCAGTGCCTACTCTGGCACTTCCCACGGTAAATCCCAAGTTTGGATCCAGAGGAGAAGTAGACCCAGGTTTCAGATAAGAGATCCATATTGGCTTAATTGCTAGTTGGGCTGGATTGAGGAATGCAACTTGGACTAGTAGCCAACTCACCCATAAATTTAATGAGCAATCCATCCATAAATTAAATGGGGTACACACCCAGCTCATGGAGGAAAGGTCCATGCCAGCCAGCTTCCCTACCACGTAGGAGCAGGGAACAGAATGCCTCTCTGTGATCTGAGAGAAGAAGGGCAGACCGTATGGCAACAGTGACTCTTTACCCCCACCCGCTGGTAGAGGACCGTGGAGTGAAGTAAGGATCAGCCTCTTGCCACCTCACGGCCTCATAAACCATCTCTCCTTGTTCCTAAAGAGCGGGGAAGGTGGGCACGGATTGCAAAGGGCAGTCATTTTCCCAATATCCCAGAAGGCTGACATTATATGCCTAACTTACATAGTGGTAGAAATGTTGGAAATCTGACCACAAGAACACGAGACATGGTTTCTTTCCTTGAGTTGCTTAATTTTGCGTCTAAGAAGCCAGGCCAAGACATGGGAGAGCAGAAACCGAAGGTCGAGTGAAGGTCCCGGCAGGATGGGCCCAGTGTGGGAGGGCCTTGTTGCAGGCAAGTGCTGACCACCTGGGGGTTCTTCATGCTCCTGAGAGCCACCCTCCACTCTCTCCCTGACAGTGGAGGGCAACAGCGATGAGCTCGATGAGCCGATCAAAGCTGTGTTTGCTGACGTGGCTTTTGTCAAGAAGCACAACCTGATGAGCCTGAATTCAATCAACTGGTCCCGGGTCCTCGTGCAAATGGCCCACCACTTCTTCGCTTATTTCCAGTGCGCGTCATCCTTAGACATGGACCCCCTGCCCCGCGTGGAGGTGGTTGTACCGACAGGGGCTGCAGGTAACCTTGCAGGTAAGGAGACCCCTGGGCAGAAATGGGCTTTCCAGAAAAATGCCTGTGGCCCTAGTCCTTCCCGCCACCCCCTCGGCTGCAACTATGAGGAGGAAGATTGAGTCCTCGCTCTGGCTCTGAAGGTGACAGGCAAGCCCTCAGCAAACTTCCCCCTAATTCCCCGAGAGGACATCCCGGCCTCTTGCTGCAGGAGGGAAAGATGGGCTCACCCCGCTCAGGAGAATGTGGGAAGATGAGATCAAAGTTCACCTCTGTGCTGGCCTGGCAGCTCCCTCTTCCAGAGATACGGACTTTGCTCCCAGCCTCGGCCAGCTGCCTACAGTGAGGGCACCTGGCACACCGTGTTCCCACTCCTAGAATCACTCCCCAGAGACCGTGTGAGATGGAAAGAAGGCTGGACTTGGGGTTATGGCCCCAGCTGCATGGCCACGGGGCCGTCCCTTAGACTCAGCCGCTCCGCTGTAAAAGCAACATCGGATAGCTTATCATCTCTCAGGACTACTGCGAAGTGCACATGAGTCTTCACGTGTGTAGGTGAACTTTGTAAGGGTGAAGGGCTGTACCGCTGCGTGGCATTAAAATCGTCTTCCGGAATAATGATAAACATTTATCCAGCACTTACTACCTAGCAGGCTCCGCTCTCAGTGCTTCTCATGTAGCAACTCATTTAATCCTCACGTGCGCCTCTGAGGAGGACAGTCCTGTTATCTCCACTGTATAACGAGGCAGTGGAGGCACAGAGGGCTCGGCCAGCTTGCCCCTGCTTACACGCTGGTCAGCGGCAGAGCCAGAAGTACCGTCCAGGCAGGCTGGCTCCAGAGCCTGCGTCCTCATGAGCTTGCCAGGCTGCCTCGTAACGGGCACTACAGTCTCTGATGGTTCGGTCGGTGGCATCGCTTCTGATGGGCGCCAAGCATGACACCATGAAAGCGTCTTAGTGGTCGGGAGTCTTCCTGACTTCGTCCACTCACACGGGGATGGGGAGAACGGGGAGCTGGCAGTCAGGCAAGGATCGGTCAGCCACCGTGACCACCCACGGGGTGAAGCCCACCGTGCTCCCCATGTGCATCCCCCTCCGGTGAATGATGCCACCTGCACGTGCCCCAGTGCCTACCACAGTAGCTCCTACCTACCTCTGCTTCATCGGGAACCAGCTGTTTCAGCTTAAGCCCCTGGGTCCTACTGAGGGTCCACGTCTCCTCTGCCGTACACGGATATCATGACGTCTACGTGCAGATCCAGTGAAACAGAATGTGAACATGCTTTCGCAAAGCTCAGGGTGACGTTGGGGTGGGGTGGTGATCCCTAACTCCTCTTGACGACCTGCCAGAGATAGGCCACCCCTGGAAGTATGTCGTTACCTTTTTGGGCTCTCCCTCTCTCAGGGTGAGGGATTCCTTATTTGTTCCGTGCAAATAAGGTGCCGCTCCGTCCTCCCAAGGGGCCTCTCCAGGAGGTGCCGTCTGGAGGCGCTGCTTCCAGGAGGCTGATTTCGGGGGGCAAGACCATGTGCTCTGGACATAGACCTCCTTCCAATCCTTGCTGTGCCACTCGGCAGGCTTGGGGTGGGTCATTTCTACTTCCCAGAACCTCCATTTTCTCTTCTGCAAATAGTAGTGAGCATTTAGGGGCACCTGGGTGGCTCAGTCAGTTTAAGCACCTGACTTCGGCTCAGGTCATGATCTCACAGTTCATGAGTTCGAGTCCCCAGTTGCGCTCTGTGCTGACAGCTCAGAACCTGGAGCCTACTTTGGATTCTGTTTCTCCCTCTCTGCCTCTCTGTCTCTCAAAAATAAAGAAACATTTAAAAAATGGAAAAAAAAAAACCCCAATTCATCCATTTAGAGTATACAGATCAATAGTTTTTAGCATATGTGCAGATTTGCGCAACCACCCCCAGTCAACTTCAGAACATTTTCATCACCTTGGAAAGAAACCCTATTCCCATTAGCAGCTACTCTGCATTTCCCCTCACTTCCCCAACTCAACCACTGATCTCTTTTGTCTCTATCAATTTGCCTGTTGTGAGCATTTTACATATGATAGAATCATACAATATGTGACCTTTTGTGTCCAGCTTCTTCCACTTAGTATGTTTTCAAGTTTCGTCGATAGTATAGCACATATCAGTACTCCATTCCTTTTTCTGACTGAATAACGTTCCATTGTGCGCATGTACCACATTTTGTTTGTCCGTTTATCAGTTAATGTTGATATCTGGAATGTTTCCATTTTGAAACTGTTATGAATGATGCTGCTATAAACATCGGTGTCTAAGTTTTTGTGTGGACCTATATTTATTTCTCTCGAGTATATACACCTAGGAGTGGAATTGCTGGGTCATATGGTAACTCTATGCTTAACTTTTTGGAGGAACTGTCAGACTTTTCCAAAGCAGCTGCACCGTTTTATATCCCCACCAGCAATGTATGAGGGTTTCATGTCTCCACCAATACTTTGATTCTAGCCATCCTAATGGGTGTGAAACAGTATGTCATTATGATTTGGGGTTGTGTTTTCCTGATGACTGATGATACTGAATTTCTTTTATGTTCTCATTGGCCATTTGTATAGCTTCTGGGAAATGTTTGTCTAAGTCCTTTGCCCATTTTTATTTTTTTAATTAAAAAAAATTTTAAGGTTTATTTATTTTTGAGAGAGAGACAGAGTGCGAGTTGGGGGAGGGGGCAGAGAGAGAGGGAGACACAGAATCCGAAGCAGGCTCCAGGCTCCGAGCTGTCAGCACAGAGCCCGATGCAGGGCTCAAACCCACAAACTGTGAGATCATGACCTGAGCCGAAGTTGGACGCTTAACCGATGCAAGCGCCCTGACATTTGCCTATTTTTAAATCGGGCTATTTGTCTTTTTATCGTTGAGTCAGAAGAACTCAACTGGGAAGCGTTGAGTCAGAAGTCAGAAGTCCCTTTTGAGTCAGAAGAGTTATTTACATATTCTGTATGCAAGTCCTTTATTAGATATATGATTTGCAAATATTTTTTTTCTCATTCTGTGGGCTGCCTTTTTGTTTTCTTGATAGTGTCCTTTGAAACACAAATCTTCCAAAGCATAAAAGTTTCTCAATTTTGGTGGAGTCCGGTTTATCCGAATTTCATTTTATTTCTTGTACTTTGGGCGCCATCTCTGAGAAAACTTTTGTTCTTCTCTTCACTTGTCTTAAGCGGGGTGCATTGCTCAGAAGATGGGCCTGCCTATCCGCCTTGTCGTGGCAGTGAACCGCAATGACATCATCCACAGGACTGTCCAGCAGGGCGACTTCTCTCTTTCTGAGGCCGTTGAACAGACCTTGGCATCAGCAATGGACATTCAGGTAGGACCTGTGGGAAAGTGTGCAGGTCTGGCCCAGCTCTTGATTGGTTGGGAATGGACAAGGACTGAGATCAGTGTGGCCCCTGGCACCCTGCGTTTCCAGGTGCCCTACAACATGGAGAGAATCTTCTGGCTGCTCTCTGGCTCCAACAGTCAGGTGACAAGAGCCCTCATGGAGCAGTTTGAAAGGACCCAAAGCGTGAGCCTACCCAAGGAACTGCATAGCAAGGTCAGTCCCCGGTCGCACCCCACGGGGAAAGCAAAGGGTGTAACCACGAAACCCAGTTGTAGGCTTGAAAATCTGTCTAAGGCAAGAGGACACCTGTTTCTTGAGCACCTGCTATGAGCCTGGCCCTTTTGCAGTCTCTTTACAGGGACTGATTTGTTGAATGAAGAGAGGCAGTAGAGAGCATTGGTTCAAATCAGACAGGGGTTGGCTCTAAGCCAGCTGTGAAACCTTGGGCCAGTTTCTTAAACTCGTCTATAAAGTAGGGCTAATGAGAATGCCTGTCACAGCATTGTTGAGGATTTACGTCAATTAATGCCCATGAGACACGTTGGATACTGCCTGGAAATATAGGGCTTAACACATTCACTGTTAATTGTTTTAATTCATTATTGTCGATTTTCAGTAGTAGCAACAATTGGAAGCCACTTTGCCCATCCAGTATGAACAGAGGCCTGTTGAGCTTTTTTTTTTTTTTTTTTTTTTAAGGAAAAGGAGAAATTTTATTTCTTCAGAGTGGTAGGAATCCGGTTGGGAAGGATTGCTTTTATTTTAATGTAGCCTAGTGATGGTCCACTTATTTTACGTAAGAGAAAGGATTTCATATGTTGACATTGCCTTTAATTTTCTCTATCACATCCCACCAAGTCATCCAGACCATGTGTATATCCAGTGACCAGGTCCTCACTGGCTCACATCAGCTCTAATCATTACAAAGTTCTTTATGTTGAGCCGGAGTCTCCTGACTTGTGCACTGGGGAGCAGTCCGATTCCCATACTTGAAGAGAATCTTTGTTTCTCTGCTGAGTCTTCCCGGTCCCTTTAGCTGTCCCTTCCGTGACCTAATTTTGCATAGTCAAAGTCAGTCTTAAAGGGTTGTTCCCAGAACTGGATACAATTTTCTGGGTTTAGGCACCCACGCAGACCAGAGTGGAATTTCAATCTTTCTTGTGCTGCAACTTGTCGTCGTTTGCACTGCCATAGCAAAGTACCAGAGACCGGGTGGCTTATAAACAACAGACATTTATCTCTCACGGTTCCGGATGCCAGAAGTCTGAGACCACAGTGCCAGCCCGGTTGGGTTCTGACGAGAGCAACTTTCATAGAAGTGGCGGACCGCCAGGGTCTTGTATCCTCACATGATGGCAAGACATTTAGCTAGCTCTCCGGCCTCTTCTTATAAAGGCACTCATTCCACTCATGAAGGCTTCACCCTCATGACCTCGTCACCTCCCAAAGTCCCACCTTCAAACACCATAATGCACCATAATGTTGGGATTAAGTTTTTAACATACGAATTTGGGAGAGGGAGGACATAAACATTCTGACCATAATACAACCAAAGGTCAACTTACTTGGTTAACAGTTCGTGTTGATATCCCCAGTCCTTCTCCTCATGTAAATGAGGTGCTCCATGGAAACAGACACCAGATCCCACACTTCTTCATTCTCTCCCTGGCTGTACACGTACAAAACATCGCATCTGCTGGAACAGCATTCATTCATTCATTCATTCATTCAAAATATCTACTGTAATCCAGGAACTGTGCAGGTACTGGAAATACAAAGATAAAGAAAATACTTTCTCTGTCTTCTGTGAACCCTAATGGGACAGGTAGCTGTACAAATGATTTATAACACCCTATGGCGGCAGTCAAGTATATGCAAGGTGTTTGGCACCTCAACAGCATGCAGTAAATTTTCAGAGAATGATCAGATCAACCGTCCACACTGAGGGGACAGTGAGAAGGGAGTCTTCTGCTGTCTGTGGGTGGAAGGGGAAGGCTTCCTGGAGGAGGTGCTACCTGAGCTGGGTGGGAACTGACTGGAAGATGTTTCTTACACCCACAGGAAAGGGATGCACCTAAGACAGGGCACCAGGAATGTTTGATTACCCTTAACCTTCTGCGTTTTGTCAGTTTGTTGAACAAGAGTATATACTAATTTGCTGATTCATGAGCTAATCCTTACTAAATTTACTGACTTGAAACTCAAACGGTCCTTCCCCCAAGCTGAGTGAATCAACTTAAAACTGGGAAGCCTGGGGAACCAGCTTTTTCTCTGAGCTGAAGCTGAGCTACTTAGTCTGAAGAGTTCATCTGAATCTCTCATGTTGCCTGGCTATGTTTTTTGTTGTTGTTTTTTTTTTTCAGTATATGAAATTTATTGTCACGTTGGTTTCCATACAACACCCAGTGCTCATCCCAAAAGGTGCCCTCCTCAATACCCATCACCCACCCTCCCCTTGCCTGACTATGTTTTGTAGTGAGTTTTTGGTCGCTTTCCCTGGGTTACCCCCAAACCTGATTCCCACCCTCCCCCTCCTCTGACCCTGGGCCCCATCAGCTTTCAGGGGCAGTGACGTCTGAGTCAGTGTCGGATGAGGCCATCACCCAGACCATGGCTCGCTGTTGGGAAGAGAACAAGTACTTGCTGTGCCCTCACTCGGCCGTGGCCGTGAGTTACCATTACCAACAGACGGAGCAGCAGCCGCCCAGGTATAGGCCATGGGCTCCTGGGTCACTGGGGTACTCTGGTTTTCAGGGGCCCTTCTTTCCCCCAAGCAGAGGAGATGGGAGTCCGAACAAATGGCTGTGCTGAGCATGACCGGTGCTGTGTGGAACAGTGCCCCGGGAACAGGGATCCCAGAGGAGGGTGTGTGATATATTCTGGGGACAGCCACTGTGACAGGTGGTGGTTGAGCTGGGCCTCCAACAAAGAAGAGCAGTTTCCCTAGCAGTGTCATTGCAGAGATAAGTTCAAGGTACCAAGCGCCTGTCTCTTTCTCTTTCTTTCTCTCTTGTTCCTCCTTCTCCTCCCTCCTCGCCTTCTCCTTCCCTTATCTGTCCCTCTCTTCTCCCACCCGCCCTCCTGTTCCCACCTGCTCCATGCCATAGCCTTCCCCGGTGTTGTCTGGCCCCCGCCTCTGCAGCCAAGTTCCCAGAAGCTGTCCTGGCTGCCGGGCTGACCCCAGAGACCCCTGCGGAGATCCTAGCCCTGGAGAGCAAGGGGACACGCTGCACCCCGATGCGGAAGGGTGACGACTGGACTCTGATGCTTCGGAACACCATTGAGGACATAAGCTGCCAGCAGAGGGGTCACTTCCTGAATGCTCTGGAGTAGCCAGGCTGGATTCGACTTCCTTCAGGCTCCAGACCGCAGGGAGGCATGCCCTCTAAACTGCTTTGCACACCTTCTCGTTAAGAGTTGGTGTAGTTGGTTCTCAGGAGGTTGCTCAGCATGGCCTGGGGACCAGCTGGCTTTGCTGTGTTCTGGAGCCGCTCTGTGTCCTCACCGTGGTGGTGGTGTGCCTGCTTACCGGAGATGCTGGCTGGGGATGTGTGTGTGTGACGGGGCGTTCCGGATGGTGCAGGAGCGTCACTGCTGCGGCATGCCCACTAACCGTGCCATGGTTCTCAAAGTGTGGCCCTTGGGTCTCCTCAAAATGCACACTTCCGGCCCCTACCCCCTACCTTCTCAGGCAGATCTCTGGGTGGGGGGTGGACGTCTGCAGTTCTTACAAATTCCCTGAGTAAGTCCTCTGTGCACTCCATTTTGGGAAGCCCGAGCTGGGGAGTTTAGGTTGATACGTAATTTCTTATTTATCCATTTTGAGGTGTACTTTCTTTTCACGAGGGCATGCTTTATTGCTTCTACTATTTTCATGATCTAGCCCTGCCCTGTCGGACTCAGTAGCCGCCAGCCATATGGTCTCTGAGCACTTGAAATGTGACTAGTATGGCTAACACACTGAATTTTTCATTTTTTTAAATTTTAATTGATTTACATTTAAATGTCTTGACTTCTTACGTTACTTGATTCCGTTATTTAAAAAATTTTAAGTGTGGTTAGAAAAATGCAAGTATTGGGGCGCCTGGGTGGCGCAGTCGGTTAAGCGTCCGACTTCAGCCAGGTCACGATCTCGCGGTCCGGGAGTTCGAGCCCCGCGTCGGGCTCTGGGCTGATGGCTCAGAGCCTGGAGCCTGTTTCCGATTCTGTGTCTCCCTCTCTCTCTGCCCCTCCCCCGTTCATGCTCTGTCTCTCTCTGTCCCAAAAATAAATAAACGTTGAAAAAAAGAAAAATGCAAGTATGTGAATCGGCTTTTTCAGCTGTCAATTTTATGAAGTCTAAATACAGGTAAGTATGTCCAATGAAAATGTAGCGTTCTAATTGAGAAACACCATAAGTGCAAAATATATATTGGATTTCAAAGACGTCAAACGAAAAAAATCGGAAGTATCTCGGGAATAATTTTACACTGACCACATGTTGAAAGGATAATATTTTGACGTATTGGGTTAAATAAAATAGATCATCAAAATTAGTTCCATCTGTTTCTTTTCCTTTTACTAGGATGTTTAAAGTGATATATGTGGCTTGCCTTTGTGGCTCACATTGCCTTTCCATGGACAGAAGTGATCTAGAACCTAACCTTGAACATGCTACAGATAGTTGCAGGTTTAGTTGTATTACTGGGTTCACATCCTGTCTGAATCGAGGAGGGTGAAATGAGACCAACACAAACATGTGAAGGTCAACACAAGCCTTCTGCCCTGGATGTGATGGCGGGGGGGTGGGGTGGGCTTTGGAAGGCAGGTGAGGCAGGCACATCATGGAGGGGGGTACTAGAGCTCGCTGTTGCTACCATTTTGAGGGCTGCAGGGAGAAGGCATCCTGCCTCCCGAGCCCACTTCCCATGCCCTGAGATCTAAAGGAGCTGGTCACCCAGGTTGATCTCTGGCTGCCATTCCCACAGCACGGCATGCCGGCCCCACCTCTCTGTGATGCCCAGGGAGAAAAGGAAGAAGCTGGAGGGCGCCCTCCTACTGGAGAACTTTTCATTGAAGCATGGCAGTCAGTACAAAAATGGAAGGGCAGGAATGCTGGACCCACAGGAGGATGGATAGAGCATTCCTAAAGGAAAGACAGTGATCCTTACAGGTCAAAGCCCTGAGCAGTTTCTGAGACACTGTAATATCTATGTTAGCAAACATGATGGAGTCCCAGGGCCCGTTTACCCACCAGGCGCTAGAGGTCTGATGCTTAGGAGTCATGATACATTGAAAGACCTATGAAAATGCTTTCATTTCTTTTAAAACCGAAAGAAACAAGAGTATAACCCAGCTTGGCTTATATTCATCTTTATACCAGCACAGTTGTACAATAGAATTTTAAACATTTTTTATGGAAGAAGAGGCCCATGACAGCAAAAGTGCCCAGGGCCCGCAGAAGTCATCATGTGGGTCTGATCGCGCCTACTATGTGCCAGGCAATGCTTTACAAAGTAACTCCGGGAAACCTTGGATTGGAGTGACTTGTTCTGCGAGTGCTCCATAAGACGAGCAGACATTTCTAATAAATTTTGACTTGATAAACGAGCGATGTCTTGCAATATGAGTGGTATGGGATGCCGAACATCACGTGATCACAACCGAGCCAACAGTTCTTGAAATTCACTCTGACAAGTGCTTTGGATTACAAGCATGCTCGCAAACCAAGGTTTTACTGTAATTGAATCCTCACAGCCTGGGACGTAGGTATTGCTATTACCTGCATTTTACAGACGAAGAAACCGAGGCACGCTGAGAGGTGAAGACCTTGCTGGGGTGGCACCACTAGGGGGCAGAGAGGCTGGAACTTGAACCCAGATCCTGTGGCTTCAAGTTCACCGTATAGTTTCCATCACACCGTGTCTTATGTAGCTGCTCTGTGGTCCGCCGGCTCTCCATCCTCCCCCCCGCTGTGGCCCTGCTTCCGGGGCCTCCTCCACCATCCCTTTCATGGATGGATTTGGGAGCGTGGCTTTGCTTCTCTGAGAGGCCCGCCGGGGGCTGCTACAACCCCGCTTTGTTGGTCTGTCTAACCAGCACTGACCCTGGCACCCGGGGCCCACTGTGGGCCGACCTGAGCCACACTAGTTCCCCATTTTTGCTGCCTTATTTCTGAGGGGCTCAGGGCGGTGTTGGGGTCATAAGGGTAACAAAAATCCCTGCCCTCTGGGTGGTTCAGAGACCTACCTATCCAGCTCTGAAAGGTCACCACACCTAGAAGAAGGGACCCAGAATAAAGCCACTGGACACAGCACAAACAGATGTGAAACATGTACTACAGGATGGTCTGGCCACAGGGCATCTTGGGGGTGAATGGAGGAGCAGGACCCGGGTGAGGGAAATATCCGAAGACGCACCCACCACGTAAACATACACACAGCCCCGCTGTCCTGACACACACATACATCTACACACACACACACACACACACACCCCACTGGCACCAGACCAGGTTAGAATCGGTTGAAGACGTCCTTCCTGAGTCAACCGCTCACTGGTGGGGTGATCACAAGCAAGTCATTTCACCTTCGTGAGCCTCAGTTTCCTCATCTGCCGATTACAGTACTTCCCTTGCTGGTTTGTTTTCAGGATTACCTGAAACAATGTATCTCCCAGTGCTAGGTAAATGCTAAAATGCTGCACAAAGGGTTCTTCTTAGTAACACAATTATAGTCTGCACTGAACAATTTAGTACTTTTAAGCTACCTTGTATTTTTTTGCCAATTGCTTTGTGAATTAGTCTTATCTTGCCTGTGAGGTTGCCTCTTCCTTGAGGACCGAGTTCTCCTGTGGCCCCACTGTGCTGGCAAAGCTCCGGGCGCACAGAGAGCTGGAACTGCCCTCACCCAGCCAGTGTGCCAGGCTTGGCGAGGCTCTTTTGGGGGCTGAACCGCATGGATCGAGCAGCAGTGGCTCTGTTAGCTGGTTAACAAACCTCACTAATTCGCAGTGATGATAGTGATGGACTGATTCCCTCTCTTGAGCACTGAAGGCTGGCTGAGCCCTTTGGGAAGCACTTTCCAGACATCGACTCCTTTAATTCTCACGAGGACTATGTGAGAAAGTACTGTTAGGATCTCCACTTTAGAGATGAGGAAACAAAGCTCAGAGAGGTTAAGTAACTTGCTGAAGACCTCCCAGCCTGTGGGTGGTGGAGGAGAGATGTGAGGGTCTGTGAGCTTACACATTGTGCTAGGCTGGGAGAGGCACTTTGGGCCAGATGGCCTCCAGGTTCTCTTGAAATCAGAGTCCGCAGTCATCCAAAGGTCAATGTGTCTGAGGGGAAGAGGGCCAGATGCTCGCGGGAGGGGGCAGGGAGCCAGAACCTTTGCTGGGGGCTTGCCTCTGGCCCGGGCTCCCACTTGGAGCTGGGTTCCTCACAGGGGAAGGTTGGGAGCAAGTGTCTGCTAAGTGGGGCCCGTGTTGTCGTGGGAAGAGAGTGACGTGGCAGAAGTTCTGAGGGCTTTTCAGCTGCCGGCAGGGAGGCCCGGCCCGGCGGGCCCCACTGGGAAGACTCACACGCATGGAGCTGGGGAGACTCTGTTGCGTTTTCTGTGTCCCCAAATGAACAAAGCATGAGCAACCCGAGGAGGGCTGGGCCACGAGCCCCCTGAAAGAGGAGAGGGTCGACTTCTCTCTGTCCTGGTCAAGAAAGCTTTGCTTTAAGGCCTGCCTATCAGTTTATCCATCCACAACCTACCAGGTGCGGGGCCCTGTGTTGGGTTCCAAGGGAGAGAGAGTAGGAAAAGATGGGGTTGGGGTTGATTTATGTGGAAGGAGAAGAGTTTGGAAAACACTCAGGGCCTACCCCAAGGCTGTGCGCGACTGGTTCCTGGATGCTGAAGCCCCGGCAGCCCTCTGGTGGCCCAGTCTTCCTGGTCCAGCTCTAGCACTGAGCCACGGTGCTGCAGTGATTGGTTTAGGGGCCTGCCCCCTGAATACTTGAGCATTTCTGCAAGATTGTTGTCCAATACCCCATAAACCGACACCTAACCCCCAAACCCAGCCTTCCTACGTGTGACCTCCACGAGTGCCTGATTGGAACCCATCTGGCACGAGGGCTACAGGGCCCACCAGAGGAAGGAAGGCAGCAGGAGAGCAATGGGTAGGGGAGAAACAGGCTGCTCTGGGTATCCAGGGGTCTGCTAGGTACCGAGGAGGTCCTCCTAGATTCAGAACTGTTTCTTCTCCTCCTCCATAGTTTGGGCGTCACAAAGATCTTGAATAAGAAGGCGAAGGGACTTCCTTCCCTCTGAATGAACGCTCAGGAGCTGAATAACCAAGGCGAAGTTCCTGTAACAGTTACAAAACCAAGAACCCAGGCAAGGCTCTGGGTCCTTCAGGCCAGGGAGAAGCCGCTAGAGCCTTCCCCCAGTTTGGCCGCTAGGGGGACCCACGGAGTGTCACCTACCCCGCCCCCCGCTTCAACTCCTCAATCGCTTGGATCACTGCCTTCCTTCCAGAATCCCTTATCCAAGCCTCACCCCCCAAGCAGAGACAACGTTTGCTTGTAGAGTGGATTCAGTTTAGGTCTCCAGGGATCAGAAGGGTCCAGGCCCAGCTCTGTGCAATGCTCCTGCCAATAAAGGTCGCTTTCGCTCCCTTTCCCCCAACCTCTGGGCAAAAGCTCCCTCCAAATTCTCTGGGCCCAGGAGGAGCGAGCCTGTGATTCACATGGCCAGCAGAGGGCAGCAGAACCCCCACCACCAGGCCCTCTCCCTCCAAAGGCCATTGACCCCAGCCCCACCCTCGACCCCGCCCCCTACAAGCATGCCTGTCTGACTTTGTTCTCCAGGAATTAGAACCCCTGAAGGTCGGGGTGGGAGCGGAGGCAATTTTTTTTAGTTCATCCTCAAATTTAATATTGGGACCTCCATCCTTTAAAAATGTGTGTGTGTGTGTGTGTGTGTGTGTATGTGTATCATAGATGCTTCCAATGTTGTCTTAAGTAGTTTTTGTTTTGTAATAATGCTACTCAAACATGTACAAACATAAAACCACCTGTGAACTCCTTATACTGATAACTCCCATACAAAGATAAACAGAAATAAAAATTCAAATTAAATGAGAACAAATCTACAAACAAAATCAGAGTTCAAAGTAACCTCATTAATGTATGTGATACGTCACATGCTGCACTCAAATCCCTGGTGCCCGGTAACCATGGCACTGAACTCTTCAGGCATGATTTTCCTTGTCTGTTTAGCGTATTTATCCCCTGTTTGTGATGGAATAACTTCATTCTTTCATTACTTTTCGTTTCTAACTACAGGGAAACATCCTGAGCATAGCACATTGTAATGTCATATAGCCTTTGCTAAATGCAACTCACCATGCATTTGTCACATGGTCTACCCTCCCTTATTGCTTTGTGACAATTGAGACAGTATTGTTGCTAGTGATTGTAAATACAAACACAAATGCAGACACTGGAATTACACGTAAGACTTAATTTTAAGGTGGCCGGACAGATGATCCACAAAATGTTCTTTTACAAAACTTATGAAATCACATACAAAAAAAAAACCAAAAAAAACAAACAAAAAAAACCCACACCACTGACTAAAAATTCTTAAATACCAGGAATGGGTGTCCAGAGGCCCATGTGACAAATACCATCTCCCCCAACCTTCACTTTTTGCAAATGAGCACAGAAACTCAAAGAGAGTTGGCTTAGCCAAGGCCATAGGGCCAGTCAGGGCAGCTTGAAAGCTATGGGACTGTCTTACTTTGCATAGCACTACCTCCTGTGAACACACTCCTGAGGAAAGGAATCCTGGGAGTTCTCTTAAGGTTAGTCATTGATTACAGTTGGGGTAGTTCCCTGCAGGTTTCAAGCAGCCATCTTTTGAAATTTGGAATATGAAAGAAATTGGATATACACAGCCACTGCCACATGCGAAAAAAATTTGCTTAAAGCCCTTCCAGATTCTAGTGTCTGAAAAGAAGGCCCAGTTTGCACCTTTCCATATGCTCTCATTTTCTGTATGTTTGTGTGTGTGTGTGTGTGTATATGTATATATATATATATATATACACACTAAGTATATGTGTGTGTTGTATACATATGTACTAAGTATATGTGTGTGTGTATATATATATACACACTAAGTATATGTGTGTGTATATATATATATGTACTAAGTATATGCCTGTGTATACATATACTAAATATATGTGTGTGTACACTCATATGTGTGTGTGTGTGTGTATATATATATATATATACACTAAGTGTATGTTTGTGTATATATATATATATATACATATATATGTATACATGTATGTACATACATATATATATAGGCAGGCTTGTGTAAAAAAATCACAGTATTCCATTCCCCATGCCAGTTTCAGAAAGAGCCTGTCACCCAGTTTTGGCCCATATGATGCAAGGAAAAACTCATCCACAACTGATTCTGCTTCTTGACATTGGAATGGGAGGCACAGATGCTTGGAGCCACTGCAGCCACCTTGTCCCCATGAGGATGGCAGAGCTGGGACAAGGCCCTAGGCTCTCAGTGATGCTGTGAACCTCTGAACTGAGCAGCCTGCAACTTCCTGCTTCTGGACTTCTAGTGAGGGGAGATAACAAGGGTAGTTATATTTATTTATTTTTGAGAGAGAGAGAGAGAGAGAGAGAGAGAGAGAGAGCATGAGTGGGGGAGGGGCAGAGAGAGAGGGAGACACAGAATCCGAAGCAGGCTCCAGGCTCTGAGCTGTCAGCACAGAGCCTGACGTGGGGCTCAAACTTGGGAACAACGAGATCCTGACCTAGGCTGAAGTCGAATGCTCAACCAACTCAGCCACCCAGGCACCCCACATCCATGCTCTTCTAAGGAGCTTATGGTTTATCCTTGGAGGCGATGATGTGGTGGGCAGGGTCGGGGATTAAATGATTGAAGGAAGGGACTGAGATAGTGTGATTTATACTCTAGAAAGAATACTTTGGAGGCAATGCAGAGGATGGGATAGTGGAAAATGGTTAATAAATAAAATGGTAAAATAGTGCAAATATGGTAAATAAGCCATCTGGGCTGGGGGCCTTATTCTGCTCTCAGCTTGACGGAAAAGAGAAATGGAGTAGGTAAGCATGTTAACATTAGAACTTCATTGTAGGTGTCAACTTCCAGGGGACCCCAATCTCACAGAGCTCACAGAGGACTGGCTGCTGGGGATGACAGGATGGTGACACAGAGGCCCTGTCACACCAGTGAGGCCACCGGCATCACCAAAGAAAGGACTGGTCTTCAAGGTCCCATCCTGGTTTCAGGAATCTTCCCTACTAGTGTATACTATTGTTTGAAAATTGACAATCTTTCTGATTTAAGCACTTACTCTCAATGAACCAGAATACCTCCTTTCCCTACCCCCCCACCCCCCGCCCAAACAAGAGAAAGCTTGCTATGCTTAGGTGTGTGGGTCTGTTTCGAGGCCTGTCCTGGGGACAGAGGTGGTGCTTGTGGTGGACAGAGGAGTGGACAAGGACAGTGTCCTTGACTGAATAGTGGCACTGGCCTCATGTTCTCTGTGTTTCTTCCTGGTCCCTGCACCCTTAGACTCACAATCCCCCACTGGGCTGCATCTTTTAGTTGCACGGAGTTGGGGATGAGATTCCTCAGGATAAAATATATTGCTGTTGGTCTCAGGTGTGGTGCCTGCGACCAGTCGAACATTCGGTATTTATAAAGCCCCTACTGTGTGCTTGGTACCATGCATGAGGAGGCATCCTGAGGAAAAAGTAGGCCCCACTCTCTAGTAGTTGCCAGGGACCTGTGTACGCTCACACACTCACTCACACACACACACACACACACACACACACACACCTGCACACACACACAAATGCACACGTACACACACAGATGTGAAATGGTGGGGGCAGTAGGTAATTTCCTGTGGTGGTTCTGAGAAGGAGGGAAGTCACTGATTCAGTGTCAGACAGCTCATAAAATCTTCCTAGGGGGAATGAGTCAAGCATCTCGTGAAAGGGTGGTAGGTTTTAGCTAATGGTTTATGAGTGATTGTGGACTGAATTGTATTCCTCCCAATATTCCTATGTTGACACCCTAAACCCCATTCTGGAGAATGTAATTGTATTTGGAGATAGGGTCTTTCAAGAGCTAAGTCAATTCAAGTGGGGTCATTAGGCTGGGCCCTAATCCAATATGACTGGTGTCTTTATAAAAAGAGAAGATTCTGGCAGACACATACAGAGGGGAGACGATGTGAAGACACAGGGAGAAGACGGCCATCTTCAAGCCAAGGAGATAGACCCTGTAAGCCAGGCATGGTTTTAGGCACAGGGATATGACAGATAAGATACCCGCTCCTTGGGAGCTTTCATGATGAGGAAGCAGCGAGCAGGCAACCAAGAAACAAACAAATGAGCAAGGTCAGCCCAGACTGTGATGCGGCTGGGAAGGAGAGTTAAGCAGAAGGTGAAGATGTGGTGGAGATGGGGGAGGGGCAGGGCCAGCTTTAGCTGGGGTGGTCAAGGGAGGGTCGCTGGGGAGCTACCATGCCAGGGATGACAACTAGGGGAGTCAAGAATACTCTTGGGGGAGGGGTGCCTGGGTGGCTCAGTAGGTTAAGCCTCTGACTCTTCATTTCAGCCCAGGTCGTGATCTCACAGGTGGTGAGTTCGAGCCCCACGTCAGGCTCTGTGCTGACGGTATGGAACCTGCTTGGGATTCTCTCTCTTCCTCTCTCTCTCTCTCTGCCCCTCCCCTGCTCTCTCTCTCTCTCTCTCTCTTTCAAAATAAATAAATAAATAAACTAAAAAAGATATATAAAAAAAAAAAAAGAACATTCAAGGGGGAAGTCACAAGCCAGAGCAGAGGCTTACAGGTAGGGTGTGCTTGGGTGTTTGAGAATCCCCAAGGAGGCAAGTGTGGCTGTGTCCAGTGTGCGAGGTTACAGTGGGATGAGATGAGTTCCCTAAGCCTGGCAGGGACCCTGTCACGCAGACCCTTGAGGGCTCCAAGAGAGACCATTTAAACAAAATGGTTTAACTTGCATGTTTAAAAGATCCGTCTGGTCCATATGATCTAGTAATTCTACCTCTGGGTATATACATTAAAGAACTGAAAGCAGAGAATTGACCAGATACTTGCAAGCCACATTCATAGCGGCATTGTTCACAAGATCCAAAAGGCAGAAGCAACCCAAGGGTCCAGCCACAGAAGAATGGATAAATAAAGTGCAATATGAGGGGCGCCTGGGTGGCTCGGTCGGTTAAGCGTCCGACCTCGGCTCAGGTCACGATCTCCCGGTCCGTGAGTTCGAGCCCCGCGTCGGGCTCTGGGCTGACCGCTCAGAGCCTGGAGCCTGTTTCCGATTCTGTGTCTCCCTCTCTCTCTGCCCCTCCCCTGTTCATGCTCTGTCTCTCTCTGTCTCAAAAATAAATAAACGTTAAAAAAAATTTTTTTTTTAAATGCAATATATCCTTGCATTGGAATATTATTCAGCCTTGAAAAGGAAGGAAATTCTGATACCTGCTGCGACACGGATGAACCGTGAAGATGTGACACTAAGCGAAAGAGCCAGACACCAAAGCACAACTATGTGATTCCGCTTCCATGAAGTACCTAGAATAGGCGAATTCACAAGCAGAACAGAGGATGGTGGGGGGGAGGGGGGGAGGGGGCGGGCAGGTCAGGGGAGAGGGGAATGGGCAGTTAGTGTTTAATGGGTACAGAGTTTCAGTTTGGGAGGATGGAAATGTTCTGGACGTGGATGGCAGTGATGGTTGTTCGATACTATGAACGTACTTCATGCCACTGAATCGGATACGTGAAAATGGTTCAAGTAGTAAATTTGGGGTTACGTGTATTTTACCACAATTAAAAAAAAAGATGGGTCTGCTTGCGGCTGAGGCGGGGAGTGAGGCGCAGGCTAGAAAAATGTGGGCAGGCCAGGCCGAGCCATTTCCCCGTTGCTCTGTGCCTATCCCGGCTGGCTCCGGGATTTCCATTGAAGAACCTTCCCATGCCCCAGCAGAAGCCGGGACTTCAGACCCTCAGTCCGAGGCTCCTGGCTTGGGAATCACACTGCAGCCTTGCATCTGTCTGGGTGTTATCTGGTTGCTGAGGTGGGAGGCTGAGGAGTGGAGGGAGGCCTGGGGCTCGGGACCCTTGCAGCCTCCCCAGAGCAGAGCGTCCCCACGATCCGATCCGCAGCAGACAGCTTCTGCAGGCTCCTTCCTGCGCCCGGCCGGTGGGGCTGCCTGGGCAGGCCCTCACGGGGGAATCACCCTGCCCTGGAAAAAAAAAAAAAAAAAAAAGGCAAGAGAGGGAGAAAAGCAGCACCATTAAAATCTTAGTGCATGAATAATTACATTTTAAAAATCCCCACATTTTTCTTACATCAAAAGGAATTCTGTAATCAGAGGTTTAATTTGCAGATTTAGTGGCATTTGGCAGGTTAAAAGTAGGTGCTGTGAAGTGAGTAAGCGTGGGATTTGGGGCTGGAAGCAAAGAATGGGGGAATCTGCTCAGCCAGAAATCCTGGCTTTGAGCTGCCTCTGAGCTTTGCGGCCGCACTTCCTCTGCCCACAGCCACCCTCGGACGTGCTACTTTGGGGGCGGGCGGAATGAGGGAATGGAGAGGGAGAAGAATCAAGCCCTCCAGCCCTGTGTCCTCGCTTCCTCCTTCTCCTTCAAAATAGCTTTATTGTGTGTGTGTGTGTGTGTGTGTGTGTGTGTGTGTTTCCTGGTTATTTTCTCATTGAAAAAAAAAAAATTCTGATAATAGAGAAAAGCAAAAAAGGAAAACAAAGATCACCTGTAGTTTCAGTGCCCCAAGGTAGGAATGCCTCTTCTCCTCTCTAAAATAATATGGATAAAATCCTTTTGCCAAGTGTCTTGGGCTTTACAGATGTGCAGGTTTATTATTCTCACCCCTCTCCACTTCTCCCTCTTCTCTCTCCTCCGGGAGTCACCCTGTCTTTCCTTCCCCATGAGGAACAAAACAAAACAGGAGCTTGGACATCTGAAGTTCAGGAAGGGAGATCTGGGCCCGAGAACCTTTCCAAAGCAGGTGCTGTGGCACAGCAGCCTGGGAGAAGGGGCTCGGAGCAGGGCAATCCCGGCTGGAGGAGGGGTGGCCTGGGGGAGGGGTAACAGTAGGGCAGCCGTCCTGTGGAAGGGAAGGAAAAGAAGCAGGAGTGAGCTGTTTTTGCCCCCCCCCCCCCCATCGACTGTATGTGGACACACCCCAGAGGGGGGGACATCGGATGAGCTGACTGTCCTCAGCTGAGACAATTTCTACATAAGTAGGGCTCAGTGCTGCCTGCAGCAAACCCCTAACAGCTGGGGCGGGGGGGGGGTATGCCCTTCACTTCTGAAGGGTGTTGGGGGTGGATGGTAGAGAGACAGAAACACAGACTGAGAAGCTGAGACAGGGAGACAGAGTGTTGTTGGAGCTCATCAAGGCAAAACTCTAAAACCAGCACCAGGCAGCTGCTCCTGGAGAAACTTCCAGTTGCCAGGCAGTTTCAAGAGGCATCGAGGGGTTCCTGAAGTCAGTTAAGTGTCCGACTTCAGCTCTGGTCATGATCTCACAGTTCGTGGGTTCAAGCCCCGTGTCGGGCTGTGCATTGACAGTTATGGAGCCTCCTTGGGATTCTCTTTCTCTCTCTCTCTCTCTGCCCCTCCCACTGCTCCCTTTCTATCTCTGGCTCTCAAAGTAAATAAATAAACATTAAAAAAAAAATGCTTCTGTGAAGACAAATGTAGGAAGGAGACAACAGCTAAGCTGTCCTGCAGCTCACCGAGATAGGACCAAAGCCATGGGATGGTCTGGCAGTTTGTGGGGAATAAGACAGGTGCTTTCAGGAGACTGGAGGCAAAATCCAAAGTGAGAACAAAACAGCAAGACTTTCCTGAGGGTGGCCGAAGCCGCTGGCCCCCACCGCCCCTCTGTCAGCATTCCTGGGTGGAATCTTCTTATCACAGACAGTGCATCTATCTGGCAAATACTAATGCCTACCATTAATTTAGTGTGACTGTCTTGTCCCCCAAGAAACTGGGGTTTTGCTCTTGTACCAAAGCCAGAAAATGAAGACTAAGAGAGGTTGAGGAAGTTGCCCAGGCTTCACAGGTAGGGAATGGCAGAAAGTGGGTTCAAACCCAGATGCTCTGACCCCAAAGCTCTACACATATCCACTGGCTCTTGTGACCATGTTTCTCCAACTTATACCATCGTGAGATACTTTATGAAAATATAACAGATTGGAAGGACACCAAGGTGATTAAACTCGTGTGCTTGGATCACGCCAGACGGAAAGAACATGGTCTTACATATTAATTGTAGCAAGAAATTACCAAAAAATTATAGCAAGAGATTATGGCTTTTTATTCATTTATTTTTAATGTTTATTTATTTTTGAGAGAGAAAGCACAAGCAGGGGAGGGGCAGAGAGAGAGGGAGACACAGAATCCAAAGCAGGCTCCAGGCTTCAAGCTGTCAGCACAGAGCCCGATGCGGGGCTCGAACTCACGAGCTGTGAGATCATGACCTGAGCCGAAGTTGGACGCTCAACCAACTGAGCCACCCAGGTGCCCCAAAGAGATTATGTTTTTAATTTAGAATAAAACTGCCAAATTGTATACATTAAACCAACTTAATTTCACTCATAATAGATCAAGATTTTAAATATTTATATTCTACGCATTTTTTTAAAGTATGACCCTCTCAAAATTATTTCAATTGGAAGAATTCTTTTTGAATTATTTAAAAACCACCTTTTCACTTAATAATGGGGCCATGGGGGCTGGTCAGGATCTTCCTTACAAGGTTCAACATCAAGTCTATTTGCATATTCTGGTTTCTGTCACCAGTAAAATGTAGCAAAGGAGAAAAGAACAAATTCCCATTTTGCACTGTTTGTGTTGTGTTTTACTGTTATTATGGTTGGCAATTAATGTATTCATTTTGAACAGCTCTTCTAACTTGTTACAAACTCTCTTCATGTGGAGGCTGCCTGATTGTGGTTCTGTGATTCAAACCTAGCTTGGGAACATGTGATTCTGCTTTTTATTTGAAACTTCCTTCTTCTGGATCCACGGAGATGATATGAGGCAGTATCTATGTTTAGGATACAGAAAACTTGGAATCACATCAGGAATATATTGGATCTTGTATGTCTGAACGCGTAGCGAGGCTGATCATGATCAGTTGTTAAATACCACACATCAGTAGAGGCTATTAGATGTCACACGTGTGTACTTAGGCAATGCTTCCTTCCATTCTTCAATATGGCACATAAGAAGACTATCACGTAATAATATCAATGGAACCTATATGAATGTGTCTAGTGTTTTCCTTTTTTATTTTTTAAATGTTTATTTATTTTTGATAGAGAATAAGAGCGTGAGTGGGGGAGGGGCAGAGAGAGAGGGAGACACAGAATCCGAAGCAGGCTCCAGGCTCCAAGCTGTCAGCGCAGAGCCCGATGTGGGGATCGAACTCACAAACCGCGAGATGGTGACCTGAGCCGAAGTCAGATGCTCAACCGACTGAGCCATCCAGGCGCCCCTCTTTTCCTTTTTCCAGGTTAGTTAACATATAGTGTAATAATGATTTCAGGAATAGAAATTCGGGATTCATCACTTACACATAACACCCAGCGCTCATCCCAACAAGGGCCTTCCTTAATGCCCATCACCCATTTAGCCTAACCCCCAAATCTTAGTATTTTTCTTAAGTGGATATTTTAAATATTTTTAGAGCAAAATTATGGCTAATAGAGCTTTGAGCTTTTCTGGTGCCACACCTATTAACACCCCATAGCACACAGGCTGCACCTTAATCTCCATAATACATTAGTAAATCATGCTAATTTGATCCAATGTACAAAACAGTAACACATGCTCGGGATGCCATGGTAAAAGACTGGTGCTTTGGACATGCATTCTAGAGAAGAACGATACCAGGTTCAGAGACAGACTATACTGATAAAGTTTTTAAGGGTTCAGTGGTTTGAGCCCCAATCAGATTAAGCCTCCAAAGTAAGGACAACTTATGCACATTTAAACTCCTACTACCGAGAAAGAAACAAAACACTTGGTGGCCTTCTTTGGGTTTTGGAAGCTACATATTCCGTACTTAGGAATCCCACTGTGATCCATCTATCAGGTGTTCCAGAGGGCTGCTATCTTTAAGTGGGACCCAGGGCCAAAGCGGGCCCTACAGTAGGTCTAGACTATAGGACAAGCAGAGCAGCCCTGCTCCTGGCTGGTGTGACCCAGGACATCGCATGGCATCAAACCTGTCTATGGTTGAGAACGCTGCCAGGTGGAGCTTCTGCACAACCCAGGAAGAGAGCAACAATCCAACACTCGGGGTTCTGCCACAAGATAGAGGCATTTGCAGCAGAGAACTATGTACCATTATTGCAAATACAGCTGCTGACATGTTAGTGGGTTCTTGTAGAAATTTAGCCTCTGACCGACCCTGGGGAGTCAAAGGGCTGTGAGGCGGTGATGAGCTGGATACTATTAGAGCCACACGTCCTAAGGCTGGGGAGGGAAGCAGCAGAAATCTATCATAAAAGTGATACACTGGGGACTGGGCTGAAGTGGGTTCATGGGGGAGAAGGGAGCAGCACACAGGGATGAGTCAGACACCCATATTAGTCACCACGTTTGTACCAATACACCTCTGGTCTTTGTGTGATCTTGACCTGTTTCCTTACCAATAAAATCCGGATAATCATAGGGAATGTTGTGAGAGTAAACGAAGATAACAGACATGGGGAAAGATAGAAAAGTTAAAATTACTAAGCAACTAAAATTAAATACGATCTATCATAGATGAGGCTCGAACCAGGGTGTAGAGGTGGGAAGAACTTGCCCTAATCCCAGCACTGGAAGGCTCTCTGGGACTTTGCAGACTGGGCTCCATGACTCTGGAGGGGTCCTCAGTGTCCCCGCAGCGGCCTTGGTGGGAAGCAGGCTTCTGGATCTTGCTCTTGCTGTCTCTAAAGCAATTCTGTTTGATCTGTTGGCTATGATGGGCACAGGAGTAGATTAAGACTTTAAAGTCCCTGCATACTGAGAAGACCAGGAAACCCCCATCCCTATGTACAACTTTAATTACTGACATTAAAGTGGCTCATTTCTGGTTTTGCTGATGGAAAAATTCTAGCTGCGTTTATATTCAAATCGAACGTTTCTCTCTCCCTCTTCCTATTCGCCTGCTGTTCTAAGCATATGCTTAGCATGCCTTTTGAGTAGTCACAGCATCGCCTGGATTTTCACAGAAAGATCCATTTAAAAAGGGAGTTGTAGCAATGTGGATGGAACTGGAGAGTGTGATGCTAAGTGAAATAAGCCAGACAGAGAAAGACAGATACCATATGGTTTCACTCTTATGTGGATGCTAAGAAACTTAACAGAAACCCATGGGGGAGGGGTAGGAAAAAAAAAAAAGAGGTTAGAGTGGGAGAGAGCCAAAGCATAAGAGACTCTTAAAAACTGAGAACAAACTGAGGGTTGATGGGGGGTGGGAGGGAGGGGAGGGTGGGTGATGGGTATTGAGGAGGGCACCTGTTGGGATGAGCACTGGGTGTTGTATGGAAACCAATTTGACAATGAATTTCATATATTGAAAAAAAAAATTAAATAAATAAATAAATAAATAAATATAAAAAGGGAGTTTCATTGTTTAAACTCTTGATCAAATCTAATGTCTATTTAAATCTCCTTGCCAATAGCTCACCAAACATTTTCCCAACTCTGGCTCAAATACCTTCCATACTACTCACCATCCACCAAGTGACCCTGGCACATGTTCAGATTATTATTAGAAAGGCTGGTAGCGAGGCCAAATTCACTACCTTTTGGCTTCCAACATTGGGTCTCC
Organism: Herpailurus yagouaroundi; assembly: GCF_014898765.1. NCBI lineage: Eukaryota > Metazoa > Chordata > Mammalia > Carnivora > Felidae > Herpailurus > Herpailurus yagouaroundi. Next base: position 39,464,761 of record NW_024412419.1, on the reverse strand, counting down.
CTCTGCCCTCAGGGCTCTGCTGAACATGTTTAATCCCCCTTCCACTGTTTGCCTCGGCTTAGCCAGGTGCTTGGGTGGGGTTCTTGGAGTCAGCCTGTCTCTCTCTTTCTCTCCAACCTCGACTCCTCAAATAGTCTCCCCAGGTAGTGATGATGATAATAATCACCGCAATTAGCTGGACTCGCCATATGCTGGATGCCAAAGTCACACAGCTAGAGGATCTTAGAGGCAAATGCTAGTTTGTCTGATCCTGGGGTCTGTGTTTTTAGCCTCTACGTTATGGTTTTAACCTCCCACCTGGTCTGAAACAGACAAATGTTGTCTCTTCAGAACATTCAGCACAATTGGTTTGGAAAAAAAATTTCAAGTACCACCAGCCTTTGACACGGAGCATTGTCTAGAACCTGAAAGAGTGAATCAAGGAGTGTTAATCAAAGGCCCTGCCCCTGAGTTGAATCTGCTCACGCTTCTCCATATGAGGCATCTCTTAGGTGTAGGGGCAGAGATGCCGCTAACTACGGCCTTTGACCCCAGGGAAGAGTCATTGGACCTACTGAATGTTCTCTGGATGATCACAGAAACCCGCAGTGATCTCCGGTTCATCTGGGTGATATTGTCCCCATAAGGAGTTCGTGGCTCAAGTGTCCCCGGCACCTCACTAAAGGCCAAGGCAGGTAGGGGCTTCTGGGCAGGTAGCTTTGGTCCCATGCCAGTGTTCTGTCTGTAAGGACAGTTGGGTAAGCAATTTCATGGGTTCTGCTTCCTTAGCGTGAGGCAGGTTTTTCCTGTCACCAAGATTTATACGTAGGGAATTCTTCCAACGTGGGGAGAGAGATCAAATGTGCTGAACCAACACGTGTCCACATCTCTGTAGTTATGAAATTCCCCAGGTCTTTTCCTTTAATAAATCAACTCCCATTTCACTCATGTTTATCAAGTCCAAGGTCCCTGAAAGGCACAGCGAATGGGAAGGTGACTGCCACATTTAGGTGAAACCTCAGATCGCCAACGGGCTCAAGGTCTTTCAGTTCCTGTATGCACCAAGCCTAAACTGGGCTCTTTATTTACAAGACCCGAGGTCAGATTGGGGGGTGAGGAAGGATTCAAATGCCCGGCCTTCTCCTCTTAGATTTAAAACACCCAGCCAAAATCCTCAATCTCTCCTCCTACTGCCAAGGCTTCCACAGGGCTCTCTGTGATATTCCTAAAACCTATATAAAACTGTCACCTCCACAACCCAAAAATCATTGATTAATCTCCGTTACTCAGAGGCTACCCCATTCATTCCTTTACCCATCCAATAGCCACGTCTGTACCTATTATGTGCCAGGTAGAGGGCTCGACACTTGAGAGACAAAGGTGAAAGCCACGGGCCCACCCCGCAGCGAGCTCAGAGTGTAGCCAAGGAGCTGGATATGAGCACAACTACGTTGGGAGAGACAGGAGCACGGGCCGCTAACGGTGTGCCCTTAGCGCTTCTTGCTGAGATGCCCTCCCCAGCAGGCAACCCCCGCCCCCCAAGCCCATACCTGTATCCTGTAAATCCTGTGCTTCCTTCAAATCTAATCTAGACATCTCCCTGGGAGATCTTCCGATGTTTCTCTGTGTGTTCCGAATGCTGGAATCTCCTGGAGAGCTGTGTGGGGTGGGGCCGGAGGGCCCATGGCATTTTTACTGTGTGTTTCCTGGACCGCCCTGCAGCGCACACCCTTAGCACCTAACAGGATGACTCCTCTGGTATCTCTTCCCTCAAAATCAGTATGTGTTTTGGTGATGCCTTTCTGGAAGATGAAAACACATTTTCGTTGTTCAGTTCCTGAATGGGATGGGGTTGCTCCTCAAAGTCACATTCACCGCATGCTCTGCACCTGGTAGGCACTCAGTGACCATGTGGGGTCTGCTGGGAGGCTCATCTCCAGCCCCCATCAGGTCTGCACAGGGCAGGGCTCCCCAAGTTGGGGGCTCCCTGAGACAGCTTTGCTGCTTGGGGGATGTTCCACCTCCATCAAGTCTAAGTGAGGAATCTGGGCCCCAGAAGATAAAATGGTTTTGGGCCTGACGGAACTTGCCGCCTCTCAGATTGGCCAGCGGAGCTTTGGTTTCCGGCCAAGTCCATGGTGGGCTTCCCGGCTTTGATGTGGTTTTGCAAGGAAAACATCCGCAAACGAGCAACAACCAACAGAGTCTCTTTCTCTCTTAGTCCACCTTGAGTTTTTTAAAAAGAAGTGCTAATTAGCTTCTTGGAATTGGTTGAAGCTGGAGGCCACCGCCCCTCTAGAGGAGAGATGGGTACAGGCTCCAGAGTCTGAATACTGGGATCTCCAAACAGTTACTCAAACATGTGTCATTGGTGGAAAAGGGGAAGCGAGGACCTTTGGAATTAGGGGACCTAGGTCCTGAGTCACTCAGGCTCTACCTCTTAGTTAAAATATACCGTTTTGTATCTGAGCCTCGGTTTTCTCATCTATAAAATGGAGATACCAATCAAAGTACCACCTTAGTACCAATAGTCTCCAGTAAAATATGCCTGTGAGAGCCCTGTGTGGTCTGTCAAGCTCTATCCGTGTTAGGTAATAACCAGGGATAAATACCTAACCCCAAAATAAGACAAAAGAATTGTCTATGAATAGTAGAGGCAAAACATGTTGATCAATTCTTTTTGAAAAAGGCTTTTAATTGAGCTAGATATACGTTGTATCACACTGGCAATAACAATAGAGCCTATAGGAATAGATTTAACATCAAAAACATTCAAAACAGGGTGGCTGGGGGGCTCAGTTGGTTGAACATCTGACTCTTGGTTTCGGCGCAGATCGTGATCTCAAGGTTCGCGGGTTCAAGGGTTCGAGCCCCACATCAGGTTCTGCACTGACAGTGTGGAGTCTGCTTAGGATTCTCTCTCTCTCCTTTGCCCCTCTCTGTTGCTCATTATCTCTCTCAAAAATAAAATAAAAATAATTTTTAAAAAAACATTTAAACTCTTTTTTTTCCCCATTGGTGCAGAACATTTTCTTAACTTTCTATTTTGAAACAAGTGTAGATTCACAGGAGGTTGCAAAAACAGTGTGTAGGGAGGTCCATGCACCCTTCATGCAGCCTCGCCAGGGTAGGGGCGGGGGGAGGCGGGGTGGGGGAGGTCTTACGTAACCAGTACAGTCTCAAACCAGGGAACTGACATTGGCGTAATCCACAGAATTTGTTCAGATCTCACCGGTTTTACAAGCACTCATTTGTGAGTGTGTGTATATATATACCTCTGTGCAATTATCACACATGTAGCTTTGTTTAACCACCTCCACCATCAAGATTCAGAACTGCTCATTCACCACGGGGTCCCTTATGCTACCCGCTCATAGATTCCCTGGACTCTAGGCCCCCACCCCTGGCAATCACACTAATCTTCTCTCTATCACTATTGCTTTGATATTTCAAGAATGTTATATAAGTGGAGTCATACAGTATATAACCTTTGGAAATTGGCTTTTTTCATGCAGCGTAATCCCCTTGAGGCCCTGTGTAAGCTGTTGCGTGTATCAGTAGTGTATACCTTTTCTTTGCTGAGTAGGATTGATGATGTGGACGCACCTTGGTTTGTGTAACGACCAAAGGATATGGGGATTGCAATTATTCCTTATGAAAGAAGGGAAATATTTTTTGGTTCTTTTAGTAAATATTTATGGAGTCGTCCCCATGAGCCAGGTTCTACCATATATGTTGGTGATGTAGCAGGAAATGAGAGAAAGATGATAAAGCCACAAAGAGAATGATTGTAGGGACTAATAAGGGATATGGAGGAACTAACAACTTGGCCGAGCAGAGTGTGTAAGACTCCTTCAGAAGGGAGATTGGTGGGGGCCCCTTGGAGGAGGTATCATTTAAATCAAGACCTGAATGAGGAGGCATTAACCCTTCAAACAGCCCTAGGAAAGAGCCTTCTGGGCAGAGGCAACAGCAAGTGGGAACACCCTGAAGTGGGCTTGTGCCTGGCTACTAGGGAAACAACGGAACGCTGCAGGAAACGTGTGAAGGCAAGGTTAGGAGAGGTCAAAGAGGCTCCCAGTGCCAGACGAGGCAGGGCCTGTGAGTGACAGAGAGGACTTTGGATTTTATTCTGAGGATATCAAGGGGGAGGCATGATGCTATTAATGTTTTAAAAGATCACCGTAGGTTTCAGAGACAAACTATTTTAAGCCCCTGGGTGTAATTTCACTGAGTAACTACTCATTTATTATTCACAAACCCTTGAACTAGAATTGAAAGCTAACAGCCTTTCTAGCTACTAGTCATGTGGGACTACACCCCTCCAGGTCAAAGGGGAGTCCCTGGAGGATAGAGAGGGTCAAACATTTTCTGCGGCTCCGAAGTCAGCAGCTCAGGAAGTATACATTCATACAGAAGAATATACATTTTTTTTTTATAGCTACCCATTGGATTTCACTTGGACTCCATGAGAACTTGCTGCCCACCCCCTCCATCCCGCTGTGCACCTGGCCCCTATCCCCTCCTCCCCAGGCAATGGTAGGGGTGAGAAAAGAAGGGGATGGGCAGGCAGGAAAAGGCGAGATAGGTCATCAGCCCTCAGAGAGCTGAGTTTACTGACCTCTGTTTACTGACCTCTGAGTTTACTGACGTTTACTGACCTCTGTGGTGGACAGACTCTAAACGGTCCCATGAATCTTGCCACCAGGTGTTCATGCCTCCGAGGAATCCCTCCCCTTGAGCGCGGGCAGAACCTGTGATGTACTTCTAACCAACAGAATGCAGCCAAGGCCGCCATGTTCCCATGACTTCACAGAGGACTGTAACTTCCAACTTGCTAGCAGACCCTGTCCCAGGGTAGCTTTGGTAAGGCCAGCTGCTGTGTTGTGAGCTACTCCACGGAGAGACCATGTGACAAGAAACTGGGGGTTGGCACTGGACAACTGCGGCCAGGAAACTGAAGCCCTCAGTCCAACAACCTTGCAAGGAATGAAATCTGGCCAACTGCCACAGGAGTTTGAAAGTGGACCTTTCCCCAGTCGAGCTTCAGAGACCCCAGTCTCAGGTGATGGTTTGCTTATAGTCTTGTAAGAGACCCCAAAGTAGAGGGCACAGCTTAGCTGACCAACAAAGGGTGAGATGATAAATGTGTGGGTTTAAAATTTTTTTTTATTATTGAAGTATATCTAATGCATAATGTTATATGGGTTTCAGCCATATGGTAATGTGATTCGATAATTCTATACACTATGCATTGCTCACCATGATAAGTGCCATCACCGTCTGTCACCATGCAACGTTATTACAGTATTATGGATCATATTCCATGTGTCGTACTTCCCATCTCTGTGACTTATTCATTGTGTAACTGGAGGTCTGTACCTCTTAATCCCCTTCGCCTTTAATGTGTGTTGTTTTAAATTGCTAAGTCTGTGGTAATATTGTTTCACAGCAATAAAGAACTAGGGGATTAGAATTCAGATTTCCTCAAACATGGAGCATTTGGTGGGATTCCCTTCACATACACAAGATTTCTACACGGCTCCTGGGGAGCAAAGCAGAGAAGTGAGGTGAGGCTCTGGCGGCCCTGGGTGTTGCCGGAAGATCAAGTAGATGGAGATTCTAAACCAAACACCACGGGGTGCCTGGGTGGCTCAGTAGATTAAGCATCCGACTTCGGCTCAGGTCATGATCTCACGGTTGGTGGATTCGAGCTCCACATCAGATTCTGTGCTGACAGCTTAGAGCCTGGAGCCTGCTTCAGATAGTGTGTTTCCCTCTCTCTCTGCCCTCCCCTGTTTGTGCTCTGTCTCTCTCTCTCAAAAATAAATAAACATTAAAAAAAAATTTTTTTAATCAAACGCCAGGTGCACCAGACCCTGGGATACTTAGAAGAGATTCCTAAGGATGATCCTATTTAAACGAACCACCAAAAAGCCTATCATTAAGGGTGCTTCCAAGTGGGCATGACTGGAACAATGTGAATTCCCTAGATGTGCTTAGGGTCCTGGGGTTCTGTGGCCCAGAGGCACACTGGCTGCTTGGCTCTGAACTGCTGCAAGGTCATGGCCCTGGTGAGCTGGGTGACCACTGAAATTTGAGAACCTCCTGCGGCCCATGACTTTAAGTCTTAGTTGGGGGTCAGGATTGTGCAGTCTACACTGCTCTCATCTATTCCCCAGGGGCCATCTCCTAATCCTGAAGCCCTTGCCCACTGCCCCCTCAACCAGACAGTCCTACCACCCAGAACCATCTATGGCAAGAAAGTAGAGCACAGACAAACCGAAGAGGGCAAGAAATGGGGACCTCTGGCCTCTACCCAGAAGTTAAAGAATGTAGATACATGCACATACAAAGAATGATTTGATTATGAAATTTAGGACAATAAACTAAAGATGCGATAGATTGTTTTTTAAGTTTATTTATTTGAGGGAGAGAGAGAGGGAGAGAGAGAGAACGTGCACATACAAGTGGGGGAGGGGCAGAGAAAGAGGGAGCGAGAATCCCAAGCAGATTCCACACGGTTAGCACAGAGCCCCATGCGGGGCTCGAACTCACAAACCACGAGATCATGACCCAAGCAGAGATCAAGAGTCTGACGCTTAGCTGACTGAGCCACCCAGGTGCCCCTGGGGTAGATATTTTTAAAAAGAAAGTTCAAAACCTTTGTCAACCCCCAAGTTAGGAAACATCACCCTGGGATGTCAGGAGAGAGTTGTCCTGGAGCCGATGTGTGCGGGATGTCTGGTGGGTAGTGAGGCTCACCACTCAGCTGCTACTGTAAAAGGGCTCCCCCTTCCAGATCGACCTCAAGGCCCTGCCGTCCACCTGCCACCCTTGAGGCAGAACCAGGAAGACTGATCTGCCAGGGTGTCTAACAACTAAAAGAAATCTTGATTATTAATTTTTGAACAACTAAGTATCCTTTTGCTTTAAAACTCTTGGAGCAGCATGATTACCAGGGCAAGCCATCTTTATGGTGAATATGTCAGAATCTAAATAGAGTCTTCATTCATTCTATCAACAGATATTTACCGAAACGTTCACGGAGTACCCACTGTACCCCAGGCACCGTCTTAAATGCTGGAAATACAAAAGTAGACAAGATGCACTTGCTTCCTGTGTAGGGCGGCCTCGGGGAGTTTCAAAATAAAAAAAATAGCAATAATAGCTTTTGTTCTTATGACTATTACTGTTATTATAATTTACAGCATACGTCCTTGATAACTGTCTTTTCTGTCCTTGCTGTTAAAATTTTTAAACACCTGTTAGAAAGAGTCCACCAGGAGCCCCATTAACCATTGAACTACGTGAACTCCCACCCAACATGTCCCAAGATTACTCATGGGTTTACAGAGTCTTCTCCGTAAAGGGTTGTCCCTGAGGGTGAGATAGATACTTCAGTGAAGACCAACTTAGCACACAGTCGACTGGAACTCTGAACTTTTCTCACTTTGAAAGCAAATAAAACTGTTTGGTGGCAATGCTTTGGGGTCTAGATACACATTTTCAGATAAAAATGTACCTTTATTACAAAACAAAACTCTGTAATGTAAAGAATGAAAGACCCCCATTGAGTCTTTTTAAACTTTCTGCATTTATTGTTTAAAAAATGAAAAATTAGAGAAAATGTAAAGAGCAAAGCTTGCCAATAACCCCCCTGACCTTCCCCAACTCCCCACACAGAAATAAAAGATAACCACTGTTGATAGGTGCTATGGGTCCTTTAAACTTTTATGTGCATCTAAACATAGAGATTTCTGGAATAAAAATGGGATATTATACCCAGTTTTAAAAAATGAATTTCTCCCCCACTCAACACTACATGGCTCAGCCAAACAGCAGACACATTATTCCTGTGTCTATGCACGAAGACCCCCACACTGTTTTGAAAGTGTTGTAGAATTCCATTAAAGGCTGTTCCACAATTTTTAACCAATTCTCTCTTGACGGACAATCAGCTGGCAAGTAATAATTTGTCAACAACGTTGCTATCATCACTCTTGTACACAAATGTGTGCATTTTTAAATAAATATCCTCATAGGGTACATTCTTTTTTTTTTTAAGGATTTTTTTTTTAATTTTTTTTTTCAATGTTTATTTATTTTTGGGACAGAGAGAGACAGAGCATGAACGGGGGAGGGGCAGAGAGAGAGGGAGACACAGAATCGGAAACAGGCTCCAGGCTCTGAGCCATCAGCCCAGAGCCTGACGCGGGGCTCGAACTCACGGACCGCGAGATCGTGACCTGGCTGAAGTCGGACGCTTAACCGACTGCGCCACCCAGGCGCCCCTTTTTAAGGATTTTTAAAAGTTTATTTCTTTTTTATTTTTGAGAGACAGAGAAAGAAAGAGGGAAAGCACGAGTGGGGGAGGGACAGAGAAAGACAGAGAGAATGCCAAACAGGCTCCATGATGTCAGCATGGAGCCTGACCCGGGCCCGGTCTCACAAACCATGAGATCACGACCTGAGCTGAAATGGAGAGTTGGACACTTAACTGACTGAGCCACCCAGGCTCCCCCCATAGGATACATTCTTAGAAGTGGATTTTTTTTTTTTTAACCTGGCATTAGTTCTGATAATGAGCTGTAGTAGAAAAAGCACTAACGGGGCGCCTGGGAAGCTCAGTCAGTTGAGCATACAACTTTGGCTCAGGTCATGATCTCGCAGTTCCTGAGTTCGAGCCCCATGTCGGGCTCTATGCTGACAGCTCAGAGCCTAGAGCCTGCTTCAGATTCTGTGTCCTCCTCTCTCTCTGTGTGCCCCTCCCTTGCTTGTGCTCTGTCTCTGTCTGTCTCTGTCTCTCTGTCTCTGTCTCTCTTTCAAAAATAAACAATAAAAAAAGAGAGAGAGAGAGAAAGAAAGAAAGAAAAAACACTAACCATGGATTCGGGAGCCCCCAGTACAAATCCATGTTTTCACTCTTGGACAAGTCACTGGACCTCTGAGCTTCAGTTTCCTCATCCATGAAATGAGAATACTAATCCCCCATTGGCCCATTTCATGGGGGGTGGGGGGGGGCGGTGCTGAAATCAATTGAAATAAAAAATGCAGAGGCACGTTGAAGGAAACGAAGCACTACGCTGAGGGGGAAACGGTGGTAGGGTCATTACTATCATCCCTTAGGTGTTATGAAATTCCCTGCATGAATTTAATTAACTCTAATTTTTAAACTGGGAGTACAGTGGGGGGTAGTTACAGGTGCCAGGGCCGCGGACTCACAACAAACATGAGACTTTGCTGGCAGATACCCAGAGGGCTCTTGGCCTAGACTTACCCTGGGGCCTCAGAGGCCAGAGCGAGACAGAAGGCTCGAGGTCGAGGAAGGCTGGTCCCGACATGCTCCTTGGAAGGGCCTCATAACAATTCGAGCCGTCCAACCTTCGGGAGTTTGCCCTGTGAGGGAAACTCCCAACACTGGAAGCATTCAAAGAGAGGCAGATGAACCCCCGTAGGGATCACACAGAGACGTTTCCTGCAGGAAAATTGCCACCAGGGTTACCCGGTTGGGCCCTCTTCTTTTCTGAGAGACCATCCGCCTCAGTCCACAGGTGGACAAGGGCTCTGACCGGTACCTGTGCCCTGGTACAGCCCCCAGACCTGGTCATCATTCAGAGTCTGTTTATTATTTAGCCACCACTCTGGGGGCTCCATTCCTCAGAAATGCTGCCTACCACCAAAGAAACCACTTTTACTATGAAACAATGATGCTCCACTCATTATTTATCAAATCAGAGACAATCAAAGCTATGAAATAGCCAGGGTTACCATTCTCACCTTACGTGATTACAGCCCCAAACAATGACACTTAATTCAGAGAAGTTGATTGACTTGTCAAAGGACACACAGCTGGAACACTGCCAAGCCAGGACTGGAAGCTGGGCCATCGGAACCTGTATCCTCCCTCCTGAACAGAGAGAGCGGGCCCCTCTCAGAGGCCCAGCGGCTCTAGCTTCACAGACCCTGCTTTGGGGACTCTGGTTCTAAAGTGCCCAGCACGGGGCACCTGGGTGGCTCAGTTGGTTAAATGACCAACTTCGGCTCGGGTCATGATCTCGCAGTTTGTGAGTTCGAGCCCCACGTCGGGCTCTGTGCTGACAGCTCAGAACCTGGAGCCTGCTTCCGATTCTGCGTCCCTCCATCTCTCTACCCCTCCCCTGCTCACGCTCTGTGTCTGTCTCTCAATAATAAACCTTAAAAAAATTTTAAAAAATAAATAAATAAATAAATAAATAAATAAATAAAGTGCCCAGCACTTGTAGTTAGAGGACAGGGTTCAAATCCCAACCCTGCTGCTTTCTAGCTGTGCAAGCTTCTGGAAAATGACAGCAATGACACTGTGCTCTTAGAGCGGCTTTGAGGAGCGGATGAGACCAAAACTGCTCTATCATTACGTAAAGGGGAGGCTTTTATTCCGTGATTGAAAACGAAAGGAAACAGCATGTGAGGAGGTAGAAATGTGCACAGGCCTTCAGCATTAGCATGACTGCTTTTCCTAGAGTCAGAAACCGCTAGGTGTGGGGTTGGCCTCTGCAGGCCGGAGACCAGGTTCCCCGAGTTGGAGCCGGATCTGTCCAGCTGCGAGGTGATTAGGGGTTTGATATTCCCTGCTGCCTCTTTGAGGAGCCTCAGGAGCAAAGTTGGCCATGCGGGGAGAGCCAAGCGATCTAGGGCCAAGGGCGCTGTGCTCCCTCCATTTGGAAGTTCATATTTTAATGTCTTTGACCCTGTTAGGATAGATGAGGGCGTGTAATGTACAGTTTTTGTTTCATGGTTGCATTCCCTGGAATGATCCGTTTTCCTCACTGTCCAACTGTCTGGACAGTTGTCAAAGCCCCGCCCCACACGGGGCCCAGGGAGACCTTGGGTTAACTCTGGGCACATCTCACCCCTTCTCTTTACAGGAAACTGAGGCTTAGGGAAGGTGAATGCCAAGTCCAGAGTCAGGGAGCCAGAGTGGGCACGAGCAGGGCCTCAGAGTCCCTATGTGCTCTCTAAAATTCAGGAGGCTGAGGCGCTCTACCCACTGTGAGCAGAGGAAGGACGGTGGGACACTGTCCCTCCCTAAGTTCTTGAGGGGGTCAGGCCTCAGGCAGTTAGAGAGGTGGCTTGCGTCAGTCTCTAGAGCCTCTCCGTTCCCCTTGCAGAGCCCTGGCCAGCCACAGCAATACCATCCGCCGGCCGTCTCGCCCTCACTACCCACCAGGCATGGTCCTGAGCTCACAGCACTCAGCCCTTGGAGGCGGAGGCACAGACACTTTATTTTACAGGTGACAGTGTGAGGGCTGTAGCTCGGCCAAGGTCACACAGCTAGGAAGTGGTGGAGTCAGGATTCGGGTCCAGGGCTCATCAGAAAATGTCCTCAGGAAAAAAAGGGCAAGGACATTATGCATCATCCTTGCAGTTGGTCTGAGGGTGAAACAGCTAAGGCTTAATGCAAGGATGCCTGGGTCTCAGTCCCAGCATTTCCGACTCAGAAAGTTTCTGACTCGGTCTGGGGTGGGTCTGAGAATATGCATTTCTAAGAGGGTAGCAGATGATGCTGAGGCCGTCCCGGTTGGACTACAAATTGAGAACCACTGCTCTGGTATGTTTCTCCTGCCACCACCCCGTAACTCACACCCCAGCCCCATCTGGGCTAAGACAGGGGGATTCAAACAAGCAGCAGCCTCAGACAGTGAGATGAGGAACGACCCCATAGTCTGAAAAAGTGGGTGTTGATTTTCCTGTTGGCTTTTTCATCTCCATGTGGACCTTCGTTAAGTAACCTAATTTGTCCGAGCCTCAGAGAATTCTCTAGAAAATGCAGATCCTAAGACCTACTTCGTAGATTGCTGAGATTATGACTATAAACCCACCCGGGATGTGGTAGGAGCTCAATAAGTTACCCTGCGTCTGGAACACAGTGGTTTCTCTTTGATTTCCGCTTCTCCACCAGGCCTCTGGACTCCTGGGCCAGGATGTTCAAAACCCTGGGGGCTGATCGTGTTCTGTGTTCTTTAAAAATTACTCCTAAAGGCAGCATCAACCTGCTTGAGAGGCCTGCAGTTGAAGACTGCCCCCATCCCAGAGCCCCCAGTAGACTACACAGCCAGGGAGGGCGGGGAGGCAACAGAGAAAAAGCCAAAGGAGATGGAAACTGCCTGTAGTTTAACCCCTTAGTGACCCAGGGCGGTGCAGTCTAATTCCTGACAGCTGTAGGCTCCAGGCTTTGTCACGTGGGAGGAAGCAGCTGGCTCTTGGGTCCCTACCTGCCGAAGTAGGGCTGGGCCTCCTGGGACACAGGTGCTGTGGCTGCAGGGTTTTGATCTTGCACAGAGCCTGGCAGTTTGCAGGGGGCGGGGGGGGGGGGGGGTGCCAGCATCTGCTCAGCGGACTGGGTGCGTGCCTGGCCCCATCTGCTCCCCTCACCTCTGCCTGTGTTTCCTTCCTCCTACTGGAGGGGCCCCAGAGGCAGTCTGGCTCCCTCCCACCCCAGCTCTGAGAGAGATGCATGGGCGGGGTGTCAATGAGCCCACATCCTCCGCCAGCGCAGTTCCTTTAATTCAGCTCGGAGTTCCAGGATTACCAGGGTCACCCTGTAGGCTGGTACAAGAACTTCCCCTCCAAATAACTTAGGCTTCAGTCAGAGAAGCAGAATGCTGCGATTTGCTATAGGATTTGAATGTATGCAATTACGGGAGCTGGTTCAGCACTTTCTGGAGGGTTTGTGTTCTCTGATGCTGGAGCACAAAGTCTGCAGGGCAGATAGTTGGGACAGGAAGATGGATGCAAAGTGAGGAGCATCACAGGAAGGCTGTGTGCCATTCGTACGAGCTAGAACCGTATCAGGCTCTGTATAGTTTGCTACCACTCCCATAACAACATACTGCAGGCTGGGTGACTTAAACAGCAGACATTTCTTTTCTTACAGCTCTGGAGGCTGGAAGTCTAAGATCAGGCTTTATTTCTCTTGAGATCTCCCTGGTTTGTGGGTGGGATGACTGCCTTCTGGCCATGTCCTCATATGGCCTTTCTTCTGTGCCCATGTATCGCTGGTGTCTCTTCCTCTTCTTTTTTTTTATTTTAAAAATTTTTTTTAATGTTTATTTATTTTTGAGACAGAGAGAGACAGAGCATGAATGGGGGAGGGTCAGAGAGAGGGAGACACAGAATCTGAAACAGGCTCCAGGCTCTGAGCTGTCAGCACAGAGCCTGACGCGGGCCTCGAACTCACGGACCGCGAGATCATGACCTGAGCTGAAGTCGGACGTTTAACCGACTGAGCCACCCAGGCGCCCCTCTTCCTCTTCTTACAAGGACTTCAGTCATACTGGATTAGGGCCCCGCCCCATGACCTGACCTTAGCCCAGTCACCTCTTTAAAGGCCTTTATCTCCGAACACAGTCACATTGGAAGTTAGGGCTTTAACATGAGCCAGGTGGGCAAGCCATAGTCTACAAAGATGCTACTCGAAATCAGGTGGCATTCACAGATACTGGTGGTTAGGAGTTCACCATATCTTTTGGGAGGCACCATTCAGTCCATAACAGGAGGTAAGCCTAGCTAGGAGGGGATGCAGAAGAGCAGTCCAGGCCAGCCAAGAGACAGGGAGACTGATAGGAAGCCATTGGAGAAACCCAGGTAAGAAGCAAAGATACTTGAATTAGGCCCTGAGGGCAGGGAGCGGGAGGCAGGTGAAGTGGGTGTGACTATGTTGATTTACAGGTGAGGAAACTGAGTCGCAGTGCAGCCCAATTAGCTTGTCTGAGGTCCCGCTGTGCACAGATAGGAGCCTGGATCTGTGATTCTCTGGTGGCTCGTATTACACGGTCGGCTCCAAAGCTGGGCCAAGGGCCCCGGTCCTCACCGAGGGTGAATGACTGCTTGACTGAGGTCTTGCCACTTAAAAGTCCTGTTCTTCTGCCTCCAGGTCCAGTGCCATGTAATCCCAGGAGATCTCTCCTCTGCCCTAAAGGGGAATTAGGAGCTCTCTCCCTTTCTATCACCTATGCTTCTATTTTAATGCAGGCCACTTCTCCAGGCCTGGTTTAGCCCCTACTTGGGCCATCCCTATGTCCTTAGATCCTGTTGATCAAGAGGCCAGCGTGACAAGGATGTGACAAGACTTCTCTGGCCCACACGCCTCTCTTCATGGCCTGCTCTAGTCCTCCCTGTCACACACAGCCAGCACCTTGGGCTTTTAGGAACTCCTGGCCTGAGCGATCTGAATTACCATCTTATGTGATCACAGGTAGGAATCTGATTTGAGAAACCTTCTGAATGCTGACTGCTTGGAAGGCGGGGGGGGGGGGGGGTTTACTCTTGCTGGACTGTGACCACGGCAGTCACACCACAGCATCAGCCTGTCGCCTGGCTCGCCTAAGCGGTGGTGCAAACTGCAGCTTGGAAGACAGGAGACTCAGCCTCTGAGTACCAAGCTCTTCTGGGCCTTTCAGAACTTCTGTATCTTTATCTGAAAATGTGAGTCCTGTTGCCTACTTCCCATGATCAGAGATTAAATTGAGTAATTTTGCAACAGTGCAAGGTGCAGAGCCTGAGCTAGTAGAAACTCAGTAAATGCCAGATCCCTCCCCTTACCCCTTTGAACCACTCAAGCCTAGGCTTCAGTGTCAGACCTGGGTTTTAACCTGAGCTCCTAGGGCAGTTGGGCCGTGTATGACTGTGGGCGAATGCCTAGAGCCTCAGTTTCCTCTTATAGGAAGCAGTTGTAGAAAGGTGGTTAAAAATAAAAAGTCTAGAGCCAGAGGGCCCAGATTCAGATCCTGGCTCCTCTTCTCATGAGCTGTGTGACTGGTTAAGTTCCACAGACTTTCTGTGCCTTGGCTTTCCCCTCTGTAAAGTGGGCATCGTAAGAACACTCAACTTAGTACATGATTTAAGGCCAACTTTGAGTTTTTCCTTTTTCCTGCATCATTTTTTTTCCTTTGTGCTTCAATTTGGGTAATTTGTATTGATCTGCTTTTGAGTTTCTTTTTTTTTTTCCAGGCGCCCCTACTTTTGAGTTTCTGATTCTGCAGCTGCAGTTTACTGATTTGGCAACTGTTTTAGATAAAAAAGAAACAGTCAAGCTAAAACAGTGCCTTTATGAGATGACAACAACAAAGGGCTTAGGAGACAAACTTGAACATGAAGTCAAATCATTCTTTGCCTGAAAGAAGAAATATCAGCACCTTGGCCATTTCATTAGCCACTCCAAAATTTACAAGGAGGGGTCTGTGAAAACATGTTGATTTGTAAAATGATGGATGTGGAGGTTAAATGATGAAAATTACCACATTCCTCCCATTCCCCACATCTGGAAAACAGTAGTAACAACATCTTTTTTTTCTGCTACAGTAATAAAATTTTTGAAAAGGACCCATCGTAACCGACAATTATTATGTATGCGCCAGGCACTATGTTAGGAGCTAAGTGTTCTCATCTTTATTTTTTTTTTAATTTTTTAAATATTTATTTATTTTGAAAGAGAGAGAGCACACTCAGGGGAAGAGCAGAGAGAGAGGGAGACACAGAATCTGAAGCGGGCTCCAGGCTCTGAGCTGTCAGCACAGAGCCTGACACGGGGACTTGAACCCACAAACCATGAGACCATGACCTGAGCCAAAGTCAGACGCTTAACTAACTGAGCCACCCAGGTGCCCCATAAAGGAGTATGACTTCCTGTTTAAGCTGTTGAGAAGATTCAGTAACATTAAGAGTGATCTCGTGTGTGTGAAAGTGCTTTGCAATATGAGGCCATGTTATAGATTGTGAGAACTAGAAGGGGCTGGAGAGAGGATTGGATGCAAGTTCTCACTCCATCTCCCCATGAGAAAACTCAGAAAGGTGACAAGACACAATAGATGGTTAGAGCAGCAGAGCTGGAACCGTTCATTCATTTGTTCTACAAATGTTTATTAAACACCTACTGTGTGCTAGAGCCATGTTTGGTGCTAGTATTGATGTTCTCAGATTCTCTTACTGGTCACATATGTTGCTGATGTGATCTTGTGAACTTGACAGGTGGCTCTACAAAGGGCTTTACCTCGGGCCTCCTTTAGTCCCCTTTTAACACACTTAACACTAGTTATGGACAGCCGGGGTGACTCATGAGTTCTACTCTTTTTGAAAAGAACTCCTTCATCACACCCAGAGATCCCATGCTTCAGTACCAATGTTCTCAACCTATTGGTTGGGGCATAGCCTTCTCCAGTTTTCTTATAACCATATAAATAATCATTTAAAAATAAAATAATCATGAAAATCAGCAGTTACCAAAATGTTTATCTTTCTGTACACTCTTTATTTAGAGACTTCTGTTGTGCCAAGGATGTCAAGCATAGAAAGAATAGTATTCACTGAAACCTAGGACCATAGATTTCATCTTGGTAGAGTGTTCTATAAATGTCAATTAGATCTTGTTGGTTGCTGATTTCCTGTCCAGCATTCCTACCAATTGTTGAAAGAGGGGTGCTGAAGTCCCAACTATCATTATGGGTTTGTCTATTTCTCCTTTCAGGTCTGTTAGTTTTTTGTTTTTGTTTTTGGTTTTTTACATGTTTTGACGTGCTATTGTTTGCATATTTAGGATTGCTATGTCTTTTGGTGGTGTGATCTTTAATCATTATGTTATGTTCTTCTTTCTCTGTGGTAATATTATTTGCTCCAAAGTCTACTTCATCTGATATTAATATAGCCACTCCTACTTTCTTTTGAGTAATATTTGCATTAATTTGCATTGTATTTTTGCTATCTTTTTACATTTAACCTATCTATATCATGATATTTGAAGTGAGTTTCTTGTAGACAGCATATAGCTGGGGCATATTATTGTATCCACTTGCTCTTGTTACTTTCAAGATTTTTCTTTGTCTAGTTTTAAGAAGTTTGTTTACGATGTGTCTTGGCATGGATTTCTTTGGGTTTATTCTGTTTGAGTTTCAAGCAGTTTCTTCAATCTGTTTATATTTTTTGCTAAATCTAGGACAATTTCAGCCATCATTTCATAGAATATTTTTCAGTCCCACACTCTTTCCTTTCTCTTTTGTTCCACAGATCCCTGAGATTCTGTTCTTTTTTTTTTTTTTTTTTTTTTTTTGTCTATTTTCTTTGTGTTGTTTAGATTGGATAGTTTATTTTGCTTTATTTTTAAGTTTATTGATTCTTTCCTCTGTCACTGCCATTGAGTCCATCTAAAGACTTTTTTTTCAGTTAGTATATTTTCAGTTCTAAAATTTCTATTTGGTTCTTCTTTCTATCTCCTATTTCTTTGCTGAGGCTTTCTGTTTTTCATTTGTTTCAGCTGTGCTTATAATTGCTTGTTAGAGCACTTTCATGATAGCTGCTTTAAAATTCTTGTCATATTATCCCAACTTCTGTGTCTGTGCTTTTTTTTTAAAAGTTTTTTTAGTATTTATTTATTTTTGAGACAGAGAGAGACAGAGTGTGAGCAGGAGAGGGGCAGAGACAGAGGGAGACACAGAATCCAAAGCAGGCTCCAGGCTCTGAGCTGTCAGCATGGAGCCCAACGTGGGGCTCGAACTCATGAACCTTGAGATCATGACCTGAGCCGAAGTCGATGCTTAACCGACTGAGCCACCCAGGCGCCCCTGTGTCAGTGCTTTTTGATTGTCTTTTTTTTTTCATTCAAGTTGAGATATTCCTGATTTTTGGTATAGAAAGTGTTTTTCTAATGTAAACTGGATATGTTAAGTATTCTATTATGAGACTCTGGATATTATTTAAATATTCTATTCTAGCAGGTCTCACGGACTCTGCACCAAAAGATGAGGCCACCTCATTACTGCCAGGTAGTGCAGAAGTCAGGCTACCCACCTCAGTCTCCGCCGATACTGCAGGTGGTGGGGATTGGGAGTGGGGAGGTAAAAGAGGAAACTTATTGCCACTGGGCAGGGATAAAAGCCTAGGCTCCCACTCGACCTCAGTTGTTGACAGGTACTTGTTTTTCTCATGGTGTTTGGCTAGAGTAGAGTGAGTATTTTCAAAAATGTTTTTGATCTACTAGGCCTCTTTTCTTCCAATCCTTTGGCTAGAGATTTTCTTGGAGATTAGTTTTTGTTTCTGTTTTTGTTTTACACCTTTTGGTGTTTCCAGAGTGAGGGAAGCCATAATATACATAAGAAGAGAGAATAAGAAAATCTAGGAACTTATTACCATGTCGTTCCTCAAATCCAGAGGTTCCTATCCAACTTCCCTTTTCACCTCTCAGAATTTTCTTATATTTGTCTTATTTATTATGTCCAGGGTGTTTGGTTTACTTGGAGGAAGAGGGAGAAATGTATCTATTCCATTTTGTCTGGAATCAAAAATCTCTATTTGATAACATTAAAAATTATTAGGGCTTTTCCAAATTTTATTGAGATATAATTGATGCACATTCATTTTTTTGAAGTATAATTATGAAACTGTGCTTTTTAAATAGTTCTTTTTGGGGTGGCTCAGTCAGTTGAGCATCCGACTCTTGTTTTCGGCTCAAGTCATGATCCCAGGGTCATGAGATCAAGGCCCATGTCAGGCTCTGTGATGAGTGTGGAGCCTGCGTCTCAAGATTCTCTCTCTCTCTCTCTCTCTCTCCCTCTGCCCCTCCCCCACTGCATTCAAGTGTGCATGTGCATGTGCTCTCTCTCTCCTCCTCAAAAAAAAAAAATAGTTCTTTTTGAGGTACATACTGAAATATTTATGTATGAAATAATATGAAAGCTGGAATTTATGGCAAAATAATTCAGTGGGGATGGAGGCTGGTAGGGACATAGGTGAAACTAGAATGTTCAGAAGTTGGTAATTGTTGAAGTTGAATGATTCATTTAAAGTGAGAATTCAGGGGGCGCCTGGGTGGCGCAGTCGGTTGAGCGTCCAACTTCAGCCAGGTCACGATCTCGCGGTCTGTGAGTTCGAGCCCCGCGTCAGGCTCTGGGCTGATGGCTCAGAGCCTGGAGCTTGTTTCCGATTCTGTGTCTCCCTCTCTCTCTGGCCCTCCCCCGTTCATGCTCTGTCTCTCTCTGTCCCAAAAATAAATAAAAAACGTTGAAAAAAAAATTTTAAGTGAGAATTCAGGGGCACCTGGGTGGCTCAGTCGGTTAAGTGTCCAACTGTTGATTTCAGCTCAGGTCATGATCCCAGGGTCGTGCTGAGCATGGAGCCTGCTTGGGATTTTCTCTCTCTCTCTCTTCCTCCATCCTCTCCCCTACTCACACTCTCTCTTTAAAATTAAAATTAAAATTAAAATTAAAATTAAAATTAAAATTAAAAAACGAAAAAAAAAATTAAAAAACGAAGTGGGGAGGGGCACCTGGGTGGCTCAGTTGGTTAAACGTCTGACTCTTAGTTTTGGCTCAGGGCACGATCTCACAGTTTGTGGGTTTGAGCCCCACATCCGGCTCTGTGTTGATGGCACAGAGCCGGCTTCGGATGCTCTCTCTCTCCCTCCCTCTGCACCTCCCCTGATTGCTCTCTCTCTCTCTCTCTCAAAATAAATAAATAAACATTTAAAAAAATGAAGTGGGAGTTCAGTGTTCTATATCAGCTTAATTCAATAGAAATTTAATGTGAGCTATATGTTTAATTTAAAAATTTCTGGCCACATTTAAAAAGGAATGAAAGGTATTGTTAACTATAATAATACAGTTTATTTACCCCACCAACCCCCCCAAAAATAATATAAAATTATTAATGAGATATTTTACATTTTTATACTGTTTTTGAAATCGGCAGGGATTTTATACTTACAGCACATTTCAATTCAGACTAGTCACATTTCCACTGTTTAAGAGTCACATGTGGCTAGTGGCCACTGAATGAGACAACATGGTTTTTTCTTTTTTTTAATTTTTTTTTAATGTTTGTTTATTTTTAAGAGACAGAGAGAGAGCTCAAGTGGAAGAGAGGCAGAGAGAGAGGGAGACACAGAACCTGAAGCAGGCTCCAGGCTCTGAGCTGTCAGCATAGAGCCCCACACGGGGCTCAAACCCACAGACCGCGAGATCATGACCTGAGCCAAAGTCAGACACTTAACCTACTGATCCACGCAGGTGCCCCAGAGACAGCACAGTTTTATATTCTCTTCTTTTGTTAATGTTTGAAACTTTTCATAATAAAAAGTTTGTTTAAAAAATCTAGATCTGAATTCAAACCCTGTGCTCCTAACTCCTATTTTCTTTCACTCCTGCAGCCTTGCTCTATAATTTAGGACTCCTTTAAACACTGCCTAGCAAAGAGTGACACACATCGGTCTTGGGAGAGGCACACACCTCACCAACTTCGCGATTCTCTGCCGCTGCCCTTTGCACAATCCAGCATCCGGCTCTATCTCCTGCTGTGTTTTGTTTTTTGTTTTTTTTTTTAATTTTTTTTTTAATGTTTATTTATTTTTGAGACAGAGAGAGACAGAGCATGAACGGGGGAGGGTCAGAGAGAGGGAGACACAGAATCTGAAACAGGCTCCAGGCTCTGAGCTGTCAGCACAGAGCCCGACGCGGGGCTTGAACTCACGGACCGTGAGATCATGACCTGAGCTGAAGTCGGCCGCTTAACCGACTGAGCAACCCAGGCGCCCCTCCTGCTGTGTTTTTGAAGGTCAGACAGGTCAGAGTTCAGGTGCTGGCTCTCGCACCCAATACGTACTCAGCACAAAATTCACGTGTCATGTACACTGACTAAGCAAACGAATGTTAAGCAGAAGAGCTCCTGCGTATTGTGAAGTGGGTGACAGCAAAAGAAAATTGAACACTTGAAATGTGTTACAGGAGGGGCGCCTGGGTGGCGCAGTCGGTTAAGCGCCCGACTTCAGCCAGGTCACGATCTCGCGGTCCGTGAGTTCGAGCCCCGCGTCGGGCTCTGGGCTGATGGCTCAGAGCCTGGAGCCTGTTTCCGATTCTGTGTCTCCCTCTCTCTCTGCCCCTCGCCCGTTCATGCTCTGTCTCTCTCTGTCCCAAAAATAAATAAACGTTGAAATGTGTTACAGGCATTTTCACACATGAGATCTTATCAAACCTTTGCAAAATATACGTGCCTGAAGTATTATCATCACCCCCCTGCAGATGAGGAAATGACTCAGAGTGTCTAAGTTACCGGTCATTACGTGCGAAAGCCAAGCTTCTGGCCAGATGTGCCTTGACCAAAGCTCCGTCACACCATCTCCCTGGAATTTGCCCAGCAGCTGGAAGGGAGTGCACGATAATCCGCCCTCTCTTGCCCTCCTCACTTTTGCCCGGGTTGACCTTTCTCAGCATGTGGTGGACAGAATAATGGGCCCCAAAGATGCCTATGTGCTAATTCCCAGAATCCATGACTGTGTTAGGTTTGATGGCAATGCAGAATTAATACTGCACAATAAATTAAGGCTGCTAATCAGCTGACGTTAAAATAGGGAGATTATCCTGGATTAAGCAAGGGGGCCCAATATAATCATAAGGGTCCTTAAAAGTGGAAGAGGGAGTTGGAAGGGGGAACCAGAGATGTGGCAGCATGAAAAGGACTCAGCCTGGTGTTTCCTGCCTCCAGAGCAGGAAAAGGCAAGGAAACGGGTTCTCTTCTAGAGCCTCCAGATGGAACATAGCCCTGTGGTTACCTCAGTTTTAGCCTACTGAGACTGGTCTTGGGCTTCTGACCTTCAGAACTGTAAGACATTCTTTTTTATTGTTCAAGCCACTACATTTACGGTAACTTGTGATAACAACAATGAAGAACTAATACATAGCCCTTGCCCTGGCCCAGCCCCCCTCAAGGTCCAGAATGAGCTGCCATTCTCATTCATTGCCTTGCTTCTCTTGGACGCTGATAGGCCAGCTGGCATTGAGTCAGGCGCCATGGAGGTCTTGGTATCTCTGATACCTTCCAGCTCTTTTCTGGTCCCTCCTGCCCAAAGCTTTTGGGGTTTCTGAGGTGTCGTTGGCTCTCCTTTAAGTCAGTTGTGTCCTTTGTGGTGAGTCTTGCCTGGTGCCCCAACTTTCTGCAGACTACCTGGCATTTTGTTACTCTTTGCCCTGTGTTTCCGTGTGGATGGGTCCTATCCTGGCCTGTCTTTAGCAGGTGTTCAGATGAAATTCCTGCAATAACCTGGCCTGTATATCACAGCTGTATCCACTTGGCGCGGCACAGAGCTAAGCTGACTGTCTCCTCCTGGGTCAGAACCATTTTTTCCCCTGCAAAGCTGCGGAGGGTAGGAAAAAGGTTTTGGTGCCCCGTTTCAGAAGGTCTGGGTCAATGTCTGAGATTAACGTGGGCCAGTCGCCAATTCACTCTGCTTCCTCATAGGTAAAGTGGGGATAATGATAATAATACCCGTCTCACAAGGTTCAGTGTTCAATTTAACTCACAAACATTTAGAATTAGTAAATAATGACTAATCATAATTGAGTGATTTGTGCTCCAGGTATTATGCTGAGCATTTGACGTATTGTTTAATCCTCAAAACAGGTGTTTTATAGTTAAGGAAACACTGTCATATTGAAGTAAGAATGCTATGAGCCTACTGTGTACATATGTCCTCTGTTTTTGTTCTTCTGATGCTCTTTGCTTCCATTAAAAAAAAAAAAGAACAATACAAAGAATCAATCTTTGTACAATTAATTTACAGTGATAATCACTGGTGACATTCAGCCTTAGAAATAAAAAAGAGGGAAGAAATCTGACGTTAGCTAAAATGTGCACAGTGAAATCTGAAAACTGAAGCATCACATCGAAAGGGAAAACACCTCTGTTTATCTCTACTGCACTTCTGCGGTCATGGAATACTTCATTTCTGGTCACTAGGTGTGTGGGTTTTCCCCACCTAACAGCTCTGTAACACCCCCAGATGTCCTCTAATTCAATTCTCATACTAACTGGAATTAGTTCCGATGCCACAGGGTAAGGGCTCAGGGCCACAAGACTGTCTTCCTCAACTTCAGACACCAGCTGCAAGTGGGGGGGTCCCAGCTTACCTGCGACTTGTCCAAGTTGGCTCTAAATTGGAGGTTTGGGTTGGATCAAACCTTCCCTGGGCTTGACCATTTGCTAGAATGGCTCGCAGTAAACTCCCAAAAGGGTTTACCTATTAGATTACCAGTTTATTACATAGGATCTTGAAGTATAAGAATGAACAGCGAAGAGACACCTAAGGTGAGGTCCAGAAGGTTCTGGAGCACAGGAGCATCTGTCGCTGTGGAGTCATGGTGCAAGTGGATATGTTCTTGTTCACCAACCTAGAGCTTTCCAAACTCCATCCTTTTTGTTTTTTTATGAAGACTTCATTACATAGGCACAGTTGATTGAATCATTGGCCATTGGTGATCAGTTCAGATTCCAGTTCCCTTTCCTTCCCCAAAGATGGGGTGGGGGCCTAAAAGTTCCAACCCTGTAATCATGTGGTTGGCTCCCTGGCAACCAGCTCCAATCCTGTGGTTATCTAGGGGCTTTCTAAAAATCACCTCATTAACAAACTCAGGTGTTGTTGAAAGACACTCATTATGATCAAAAAGAAACATTCATTTACCCTTGTGTCTCTGGACCTATTTCAGGAACTGAGGACAAAAATCAAATATTATAACAAAAGATGCTCTACCACTCTAATAACTTAGGAAATTACAAGGTTTCAGGAGCCACAGACAAAGACTAAAATGTGTATTTTTTTTTATTATAGTCACAATGTCAGATCTTTTGAGTAACATCAAAAATGCAAAAATTGGTCCAAGAAAAATTGGTCTGTGTAAAAATATTCAACATATAATTAAGCTGTGAACGGTTCAAGCTATATACAGTAAAATTGGTTACAGATTAAAAATTGGCAGAATTAAAGTTTCTTGGTAAAACTGCAAATTTCAAGCCTGACTAGGAAAATTAGATTTGGTGGCAACAGAAACCACAAAGCAATAATCACAGCGCTGGGAGAATGGTGTCATTGTTTAATTTGACAAAAATTAAGTCTTGCCTGATGAGCAAGTCATCTGTCATTGTTTAGTTTTAGAGCAAGAAGAGAAAACACAGGATCCTGATTAAAATTCTTCTGTAAAATAAAAATGAAAATAAGGGGGAAACTGTATAACTGTGTTGGGTAGAAAATTGATCTAGAAATCATACCGACTTACTGAGACTTGCTCCTGAAAATTCTCTCTTGGTGAAAAGTGTATTAATATTGGCAGAGTTCTATTTCTTACATTTTATATTTACAAACCCAGAGTCCAAACACGTTCAGGTCACTATGAGGATGTATCACTGGGGTTTCAACACAAAAAAGAAGAAAAAATACTTTGCATATTTCAAGAAGGAGGGTTTACTGTGGGGAACCAGGAGCTAAGAGTGAAGAAGCCATCAGGGACCATTAGATTTTGGTCAGACTGCCCCTGCAAGTTTTAATCCAGAGGTCAGAACGTGCAGGAACTTGCTTCTGCCAGCACAGATGACCAGTGGACGACGGGAAAGCCAGCCGACCACTGCAAAAACTCACACCTGCAGAAGCTTAAGTATGCTCTAGTCCCCGGTGCTGGAGAGAGGATGCCTCTGCCTTGCTTCTGAATCTCCTGCAAGTTGGTCCTTTGGCAGAACCTTAACCGTATCCTTGCCGGCAAGGGAGACTGGGATATGTAGTTCTCAGGTTTCTAGCCTCTGCAATTTGCTGGCGAGGATACAAGGGGGGAGGAATGCATGGTGATCACCTTCAAACGACATCCAACACCGGAGGGGAGTGATGGCTAATTTTATGAGGCAACTTGTCTGAGCCACGGGGTGCCCAGATATCCTTATACATTGTTCTGGGTGTTTCTGTGAGAGTGTTTTCACACGAGATTAACATTTGAATTGGGAAGACTGAATAAAGCAATTGCCTCTTCCAGCTGAAGGACTGAATAGAACAAAAGGCTGGCTCCCCCGCCCCGCCCCCCCCCCCCACTGGCCCCCGGAGGAAGAGAACATTTTCCTGCCTGACAGTCTTCCACCTGAGACATTGGAAGACCTGATTCTACAGCCCTTTCCAGCCTTCACAGACATGAACTGGACCATCAGCTCTGCAGAATCTGGACTTGCCAGCCTCCATAATCATGTGAGCCTATTCCTTGTAATAAATCTCGTTATACGTATATATAAATATACATTCTCTACATAACTATTTGTGTATTAATATGCAATCTTTTATACGGATATAGAATGAACATCCCGTACGTTCGGTTTCTCTGGAGAACCCCGACTAATACAGGGGCCAGAACAGCTTGTTTCTAGATAAGTCTTAGAGAAGTTCACCTAAGATCACCGTGTGAGGTGTGGGGTTACGGAGCCGAGTGAGGACTGGGCCTGCCCTCTCAGAGCTTCCTGTGGGTGGAGGGAGACAGACACGGAGTATCTTGTCAAGCGTGGCCACAATTGCGCGCTCACAGTGGTGAGCTCACAGTGAAGCCGCGGGGAAGGAGCAATTCGTACTGTCTGGAACAAGTGGAGTCAAGAAAAGGTTTGAAAAGCCGCCAGTCTTTAGTTGGGCGTTCAAAGGGGGCTGCCTTCACAAGGCGGAGAGACCTTGGGCTTGCCAAGAGGAGGAAACGGCCCGAAGAAGGCCCGGCAGTACCTTCTGCATTTGGCCGTGCCGTTGGGCTCTGAGGAGTTAAGGCCTCAGGCACTCAGCTGGTGTGTGGCTGGAAGAGGACCGAGCATGGCCAGCAGGGCACTGATGGGTGTGCCCCTGTTGGCCGCAAGCTGTGGAAGGAAGGCAGCCGTCGAGTAGCAGCCAGAAGCCCCTTAGAACTCACCAACACAGGGCTGGGCCCTGTAACCATTCTGGGCCATGTTCCCCAGGGGCACGGCATTGCAGGACTGACTCCCATCTCTTCTTCCTCCCCCACACACAGATTCAGTCCTCTATTGTAGCTAATCCACCTCCCAGTACTGCTTTCTGCTTTCGGGCTCTAATTTCCTAAACTTCCAACAAGTAAATGCTTTTTATAATCTTCCAGATTTTCCAAATCCATCTACCAAATTAAGCAGTTCCTGGGGGGTGGCTGCTCCAGCCGGCGCAACACTGAGAGATGGGTTGGGTTTTTTCAGTCATAACTAGCTTTCCACAGCTCTCTGAGCAGACCCTACAGTTCGTGAGCCCTGAACCCTGGCCCAAGGGCCCCGCTGATTTCATGTGACCAGATATTCGACAAGGTTGGAGAAAAACTGGCACAGACGTAACTGAAAAGGTGATGCTGCAGAGAGCAGAGCCTACTAAGGCCATTCACTTTTGATACCCCTGTAAAGTAGGTATAATCATGCCCATTTTACAGATGAGCTGACTGAGTCCCCCCTAGGTAGAAAGAGGTACGGCAGAGACTTAAACTAAGCATTTTGCTTCCAAGTCTAATGCTCTTCCCACTGAACCACAGGGCAAACCCCTCATTTGATGGCCTTTTTCCTCTATCTTCTTTGATATTCATCCTTGAAGGATGTTCTATAGTTAATGTCCAGATGGGGATACGATTTGGTGACAAATGGTGAACTAGACAGGGTGCTAGGACAACAGATGCAAACCTGACTGTCCCAGTCAAACTGGGCTGCAGGGTCACACTATTTATAGTGAGCCGAGTTTGATGTGCAAGGTGGGGGGGGGGGGGGAGGGAAGATGTGGGCATGCCATTTACATATACAAACAAGAGTATGGGCAGATTTGCCTGAGGAACAACCTAGAAGGTGGAGTACAGGATATGGATAGCTCTAGACACCCCTGGGAAGGTATCTACTCCATCCCATCCTGCTTCTAAAATGCTTAGAGATCATCCATGGAAGGCCCCCACCTGGATGCCAAGCTTCCCTGCCAGGCACCTCCCTCCCTCCCCCAAATCTATTCTCCCTCCTGTAATCTCCATTAATATTCTGGTCTGAACTGTGTCCTGTTAGGAGGCAGCAGGAAGCTCTGCCTGGATTAGCCAGGCAAAGTGAGATTCTCAGGGGACAAAAGACGTCCAAATCTTGCAGGTGTGGCTGAATCCCAAGTCTGCTTGGCAGGAGAAGGGCTCCAGAGGTTTCCAGGATATGCACATTCTCTCTCTCTCTCTCTCTCTCTCTCTCTCTCTCACACACACACACACACACACACACACTCAATGTAAAATCTTCCCTTTAAGTTTGAGAAGTCAGTTGCACAAGAACACGATGGAGAATATCAAACCTCACTGAAAAACATCTGAAGGTTCTTACCTCATCCCGTGTGTCACCTGAGCTGGCTGGGTGATAGGCTTGCTAAAAACACTCCTCTGAGGTTCAGTTTCACCATCTGTAAAATAAGAATAATATTTAGAGGGCAGAGGGTAGAGGGGTGGGCAAAATGGGTGAGGGGAGTGGAAGACACAGGCTTCCGGTCACAGAATGAATAAGTCACAGGGATGAAAGGTACAGCACGGGGTATAGAGTCAACGGTATTGTAATAGCTGTGTATGGAGACAGATGGTAGGGACACTTGTGGCGAGCACAGCATAATGTATAGACTTGTCCAATCACTGTGTTGTACCCCTGAAAAGGCTGTAACCCTGCATGTCAACTGTACTCAGTTCTTTCAAAAAAGAAAAAAAAATATTTCGTTCAATGAATCTTTGATGGCTCCGCTGGTTGTACTTCTGAAAATACCTGATAAATTCCAGGGTTAATTCAAATGCGCGATGTGGTGACAATGAGGACAAGATGGTAATGAAAAAAGATGAAGAGGAAGAGGGTGCTGGGGAGGATGTTGGTGATGGTGATGATGGTGATGACGAAGATGAGGAGGAAGAGGAACGTACAAGAATGCTAATAGTCGAGGGACAGACCACTGGAGAGTTGTCTTCAGATAGTTGAAGAGCTGACAGAGGGGCAAAGAGTAGGTATAATCTTTCTAGCTCCAGCCTAACACAAGGAAGGTAAATCTGCATTTCTGGAGCACCTGCCATGTTTCAGGGCTGCAAGGAGCTTTCACAGCCATGCCTTGCTCACCTCCCAACTCCCCAAAGTCTCCACATCAGTCTTAATAGGCAAAGCGATTTGCCTAAAGTCATGTGAGCTAAAACAAACAAAAAGAATATGGTTGGGGTGCCTGGGTGGCTCAGCCAGTTAAACCTCCAACTTCGGTTCAAGTCATGATCTCACAGTTTGTGAGTTCAAGCCCCGCATCAGGCTCCGTGCTGACAGCTCAGAGCCCAGAGCCTGCTTCGGATTCTGTCTCCCTCTCTCTCTCTGCCCCTCCCCGACTTGGGCTCTGTCTCTCTGTCTCTCTCTCTCTCAAAAATAAATAAACATTAAAAAAAAATTTTTTTTTAAAAGGCAGAGCCAAAACTGAGGCATTTTGGGTTTTATAAATTCCACCTTTATATTCTATTTCCATTCCTATCTTCAAGAGAAGAGAGGAAAACATTACAGGAAAGTCCAGAAGCTGTACAAACATCTGCTTATGGGGGTTATCATCTGGTGAGTCAAGCCAGGTGTCCTCCTGAACTGCCAGCTCTGTGTCAGAACATACATACATTGGTGCCCTACTGACATTCTGTACCCCCTGGAATGACCAGTTGGGTTCATCTCTTTTGGCACTATAAAATGGTGGTTAAGGCCCAAGATTCTGGAGTCACAGAGATCTGGGTGCAGGTCCCAGCCTGCATTTTATAGATAGGCATGGAAGGCCCAGAGAGGGTAAGGCCCTTGCCCAAGAATGCCTACTGAGGCAGCAGCCAGGTGCAGAACCCAGGTGTCCTGGTTCATCATATTCTTCCCTAAGAGACCAAGCCCTCCTTTGTGGTTGCCAATCAATGCTGTCTACACTGCTTCTCAAAGTGGCACATTTAACCAGCTCTTCTGTATTTACCCAGCCAGTGGGCTGATGGTCACATGGGTGCCCAGAGGCTGTTACTGATTTCACCTGCTTCAAATAGCTCATCATGGGCCTAAACCAACCAGAATCCTGGCAGACGGACAAGGGTGCTCCTGTGAAGACAGACAGTGGTGTGTGTGTGTGTGTGTGTGTGTGTGTGTGTGTGTTGCGGTGACTGTGAGGGCAGCTGGTCTACCTCGGTGATTTTATGTACACCTCAACCACATCTCAGTGAAGCAGGCAGGGCAGGGATAATTATCTCTTGTTGACAGATGAAGTAACAGACTCGCTGGGGTGACCTGCCAGTTACTCCCCTCTGTGGGCCTCAATGTCTTCACCTGGGCATAAGGTCTTTTTCAATTCTATAGTTTGTCCAAGTCGACACAACTGTTTAGATGCAAAATCAAAACTAGGACACAAGTCTTGGGGCTCCGAGACCAGTGATCTTTTCAACGCTGGTTGTATTTGTTTCCTAGGGCTACCACAAACTGGGTGGCTAAAAACAAGAGAAATGTACTATCTCATGGTTGTGGAGGCTAGAAGTTTGAAATCAAGGTGTTAGCAGGGCCACGTTCCCTCCGCAACCTCTAGGGAAAGATCCTCCCTTGTCTCTTCTAGCTTCTGGTGGCTCCGGCTCCTTGGCTTACGGCCGCTAACTCCAGTCTTTTGTCTCCGTCTTCATGTGGCCGTCTTGCCTCTATGCCTGTGTCTTCAAGTGGCATTCTCCTCTCTGTGCACATCTGTGTCTCAATTTTCCTCTTGGCATAAGGACCCCAGTCATACTGGATTAGGGCCGCTCCTAATTTCGTCATCTTAGCTTGATTACATCTGCATAGACCCTATATCCCAATCAGGCCACATTCACAGGAACTGGGGGTTAGGACTCCAACATATCTTTCTGGGGGACTCAAGTCAACCCATCACACTAATAATGCCTAACATTTATAAAAAGCTTTTCCTTTATGCCAGGCTCTTTTACGTGGATTATGCCATTTAACATAGATGTGCTGTAAGCGTTATTATTATCTCCCTTTTACACATTAGGAGACCTAGCAGAGAAGCTGAGTTGACTTGTCCAAGGTCAAAAAGGTCCTAAGGGGCATAACTGGGGCCCAACCCTGCCTCAGCTGACTGCAGAGGCTGCACCCTTAGCCACCAGGCAACCCCGCCTCTCTGTTCCCTGTGGCCCTGAGGTCGCCGCAGTGTGGTTTCCTGTGGGGGTGGCTATGAGGAAGGTGCGTCTGGGTGGTAAAGAGGACCAAACATGGCTGGTAATTTTGTTTTCTCAGCTGAAACGCCAACACACAGTGAGTCGATATTGAGTCTGGCGTCTTCCCCACGATTCCCTGAGTGGCTGTGGGTTCCCAGAGCAGCCGAGGCCCGAGGTGAAGTCACCCCGGGTGAGTGGCCATGACGTGAGTCCTAGGGAGGCAGGAACTCTGGGAACTTCGTCTCAATGTTGGGCTTGGTGCTGGAGGGAGTGCAAAATGCATGCATAGGGGAGCAGCCCAAGCGAGGCAGAACATGAGTGGTTTGCGGCAGAGTGGGTATAAGCAGGGCCTGTGGATTCAGACAGCCCTGGGATGAGATCCTTGATCCATCACCTATTAGCTGTGTTACCTTGGGCAACTTACCTCAGTTCTCTGAGCCCAAGTTTCCTCAGTTGTTCAATGTAGATCGTAACTGTCTCTACCTCATGGAGTTGTGAAGACACACAGGAGTAGTATGAGAGCCCAGAACCTAGCACAGAAGAAATGCAGCAAATGCCTACACATGGTGGGTAGTAGCACAGGTTTTGGGTGTGCCAGAAAGTGGGAAAGAAAATGGAGTAGTGATCCCTTCAAAAAACTAACAGACAAGAGGTTGTACAAGAAAGTGGTCGTAGTACATTTAAAGGAAATTCAGATTAAATTAATGCTAAGACTTGGAGGTTCCATGGAGAAATGGACTCCTGAGAAAGCTCTTAAGGAAGGTAGGAGGAAAGACTGGAACAGGTGAAGTATACAGGGTTCAATAGCCCTGAGGGTTCTAGAACTTTCCACCAGCAGCAGCAGTGCCTGGGAGATGCTCATTCTCTTCCGGGGACCTTGTTCCAGACATCTCCTGAGATGGCCAAGCTCCTCCTTCCCCTTCTTCCTTCCTGCAAATCACACAGTGTACCACCCTCAACACACACACACACACACACACACACACACACACACACCCCTACCTTTCCATGCTGCTTTTTGTTTGAAGAGCCACAAAGCTCGGGTTTTCCCTGGGAAGGGCCTGTCAGTCAAGAAGTGTGTTACCCAGAACTAATGAGTAACTCAAGAGAGATCAAAAGATAGAAGTGATGCCTTCTATTAAGCTCGCAGATTTATTATAAGTGAGACAGCAGGACCACACAGGTCTCCTGTCCCGGTGCAGGAGAACGAGTGCGTGTGTGGTCTGCAGCAGTCGAAAGGCAGTGAGACGGCGGGTGTGAGCCCAATAAAGGCTGTAATTGGCACCTCTTTTCCCACAAAACCCAGCGACCACCTTCTCCCATTGCCAGGCTCTCTCCTGGGGAGGCGGGGGTAAGTGGGGGAGTTCGGCCCAGGGGAGGAGCCTGGAGTGGGCAGGGGAGGCTTCAGCTGATGGGCCACGGCTCCGAATGTAAGGGGGGCAGGGAGTGGGTGCTTCCTCCTGGGAGACTATCCATCGGGGGAGTCAGGAGGTGTTTTCAGGGACCCCCAGGCTGGACACAGTCATTCAATTACATGCCCCTCTCTCAGGATGGAGGACAGGGAAGATGAGTCATTTCTACAAACTCCTGTCTGGTACATTATTAATATTAATATTTCATTGTCATAAATATTATAACAAAATTATAATATTATACTATAATAAATATATGTTATGTTATGCTGTGTTTATTATAACATATTATAATAAATATATATTATGTTATACAATATTTATTATCACGTTATAATAAATATCATAAATATTTGTTGCAGTAGCAACAAAATTTTCTAAAAAGCTGTAACCGTTGGCTTCCACTCCCACAACCTCCATATTCCAAAAGAAAGAAAACAGCAACGTGAGTCTGTGTGAGTGTGGTACCCTCTGCCCAAAGGTGACGCACAAGAAGTTGGCATTGCCTCAAGACTTTCACGAGATGGGCTTAACACTTTGTGGACATCTATCCCTATTTTGGCCAAAGCAGGACACTGGACTTCCCTTCTCCGAATGAGCCCTAGAAAGCCAGGCCAATGCAATGAGGTTCTTCCCTCCTGAAACATGCATGTCCTTGGCCAAGTCAGAACATGGCTGGGCCTCAGTTTTGTCATCTGTACAATGAGAGAGTGCAGCCACTTGATGTGGAGGACTTTTCTAGCTCTGACATTCTGAATCTGAGCCTACTAGCAAGGCCCATCTGTCACTCAAGGGCACAATGGCTTCAGTGTCCCTCCACTTCCCATCATGACCCGGTGACCCTTTGCCACTGTCCTTCTAGCCCTCCCCTGCAGCCCCTCACCCCCGCCCCGGCTCCTGCCTTGCTTCCAGCAGTCTCTCCATCTGCACGCCGCCCACCTCACGCATTAGAGCCTGGCTAATTCTGCTTTGGCAAAGCCACAAGCCTGATAATTCCCCCCGACATTCCTTGGCAGGCTTTCCTTCTCCTCCTCAGCAAAGACTTAAGAGCCAAGAGCAGCCATGAGCTCATATTCTGGTCCAGCTTTATTACTTCTAGAAAGTCAGCTTCATTTACTAATGTGCTATTAATTATTGCTTCAAACAATTGCATCTAAGTTGAATATTCTGAGACAGCCATAAAAAAACTTCAGTCCAGGAAGTTTACTCTGAATACCTTCTTATTACTTACTCTGCCTTAAGATTTTACTTTTACAGCAAAAAAAAAAAAAACAAAAAGAAAAGAAAAGAAAAAAAGAAAAGAAAAGAAAAGAAAAAAGTTGCTACTGATAACCAAACAAGGGCACTCAAAATAAGTTTTGCTATATTGAGAGGCAATAGCAAGAGACTCCAGAGATGGAAAGGATAAAGAACACTAACATTAACTAGACATTTCATATTTGTTAGCTCATTTCAACACCAGAACAGGTGATCTTTGTTATTTCCAGCTTGCAAGTGAAGGGACGGAAACTTCAAGAAGGTAAGTCCTACAACCCATGGCAAAATGGGATTTGGAGCCAGGCCTGTCTCATTGCAAGCACTGTGTTCTTCTGTGATGCCCATGACCTTTATTCACCCGGGCTGAAGTGTCCCCAGATATAACTGCAAGGACATCAGCCCTCCGGAAGTGCACATAGGTAAGTCCTTTCCCTCCTACAAGCTATAGTACCTGATCACTTGTTTCATCCAAAAGTAGGGACTACTGAACATTGTTTGACCTTAGAGAAAATCACTTCACATTTTGAATAGGTGAGAAAAATTTTACATAAAATACAGGCATTACAGTTAGCAGGAAATGATTTTTACTTCATAACATAACACTAGAGAAAAAACTGGGTAGGCCTATGCTTTATAGAACTGAATTTTAAGTCGTGTTCTCCTCCACAGGCCCTACCACTCCCAGGTACCCTATTTCCATTATTATTTTTTTTAAGTAATCTCTATGCCTAATGTGGGGCTTGAACTCATGGCCCCGAGATTAAGAGTCGAATGCTCTACTGACTAAAGCAGCCGGGTGCCCCCCACTTACTCTATTTCTAAAACAACCTTACTCTATAGAAAACTCTACATGTTCCTTAATCCTTCAGCTATAGAAATGTGAATGTGTGGTTAAAGAATTTCGAATACTAATTTCTTGAATGCTAACATGAGTGTAAATACAACATTTAGTAGAGGAAGGCAAGGCAGGAGCTAAGAAGGAAACGTATGAATGAAGGAAGGTATGACTGTTTGCCTAGGGGGTAAAGTTAGAACATGGGGTTGTGGGGGTGGGAAGGGGAAGGCAAGAGGGAAGGGAGGCTTGGAGACCCGGCTTCTTGCAGTAATTTTCACTTATTCCTTTAGACCTGGGATCAGCGCCCTTCAAGCCATGTGCCAAATCTGAGCCACCACCTGCTTTTGCATAGCATATAAGCTAAGAATGGTTTTAAATTTTTTAATAGTTGAAAAAAGGTGTACAACAGCAAGAGTGAACCCTAATCTAAACCATGGACTCCAGGTGATAACGACGTGTCAATGGAGGTTCATCAGTTGTAACAAACGTACCCTCTGGTGGGGATGTTGATCATGGCAGAGGCTATGTATGTGCGGGGGGGGGGGGGGGCAGGAGATACACAGGAAATCCCTGTACCTTCCTTTTAATTTTGCTGTGAGCCTAAAACTGCTCGAAACAAATAAGTCTTTTTTAAAAAAATCAAAGGAAGGGGCGCCTGGGTGGCGCAGTCGGTTAAGCGTCCGACTTCAGCCAGGTCACGATCTCGCGGTCCGTGAGTTCGAGCCCCGCGTCAGGCTCTGGGCTGACGGCTCAGAGCCTGGAGCCTGTTTCCGATTCTGTGTCTCCCTCTCTCTCTGCCCCTCCCCCGTTCATGCTCTGTCTCTCTCTGTCCCAAAAATAAATAAAACGTTGAAAGAAAAAAATTAAAAAAAAAATCAAAGGAAGAATATTTTGTGACACATGAAAATGAAATGAAATGTAAATTTCACGGCCCATAAGTACGATTTTATTGGAAAAGAGCCTTGCTCATTTGTTTGTGCATTGTCTTGCCTGCTTTTCTGCTACAACGGCAGAGCTGAGTAGTTGTGACGGAGACTGCGTGGCCCGTAAAGTCTAAAATGTTTACCAGCTGGCCTTTCACAGAAAAAGTTTGCTGACCCCCAGCTTTAGCTAGTGCCTGCTCCCAACCATACTACCATTCTCCTTCTCTTTCCTTTTTCCTTCTCTTTCCATCTCCTTACCGTCCCCCTTACCGTCACCGAGGGAAAGAAGGATGGTGTCTGTGTGGAGTTGCAGGTTGCCTTCGGGGTGATTGAGGAGTGTGTGTGTGTGTGTGTGTGTGTGTGTGTGTGTGTTGAGTCTGATAATGCTTCATTTCATTTTTACTTTTTGTGGCTCAAGGAGCAAATTTCAGTCATCAGGAAATTCCGTCCCCTGCTCAGACACTTAGATAGACACTGTGTTAATCAGGTCCACATTGTTTCTTATCGGGCAATGCCCCATAGAGGAACTTGTAATGAGCGCAGAGGATTTTCAGGCTCACCTAGACATATGAGCTAGGGTCCGAACAAAAAGTAAAGGTGAAGTAATTGTCAGGATAATTTGAGCCCCTACCTCAGCTCTTTAAAGAAAGGAGGAAGCAGGCCTGCATTATCCAGAGAAATGGCACTCACTGGGAGATTACACCATCGACCCGTGACCCGTGTGTGGTTGGTACGGCCTTCAAAGTGCTACACTTCCACTGTCTATCTTATCCCATGCCCATGGGCAGGGAGGGCACTGGGAGACCAGTGTGAGGAGGGGACAGCCCACCCTGACCCATCAGCTCCAGGAGGAAGAGTCATCCGTGTGCCCTTCTCAGGGCCCCACACTCTGGTCTCCTTTTCTGCTTCCCAGCTCGGTGGGTACCACATCCTCCTTGGCTCAGTTGGCTCTGAGAGTCCTACCTCTTGCCACCTCTCAAAGACTTGGAGTTCCTTCTGATGGTGAAATGACCTTGGCATTCCAGGCTCAGTCACGCACCCCCTGTGGACCACTTCTCCTGGGTCCTCTTTCCCCCCTAGCTGCCAGCGGTGGGTGATTTCAAGTTTCATTTCATTTGTACATTTTTCTTGGAGAACACATTTCCGGGAATTCACACATCCCTTCCACACTGATGACTCTACCCTTCTCTAGAGCAACGAGCATACATCTCCAATGCATATATTTGTTCGTTCTCTTGTTAATTATTCACTGAGCGCTTGCCCTGCTCTGGCAGTGTGCCGAACACAGTGGTGCGGGGGTGTCCGGGCAAATAGGAGCCCCGTCCTCAGGGAGAAGGGAGACAGAGGTAAGCAACTGGTTGCACGCAGTACAGTTATTTTACACAAAGTGTCACAGAGCGCTGTGATAAATGCCCCTGGGAAAGGGAGAAAGGTACATCACGCTCTGAGGTGCACAACAAGGGAACTTAATACAATTCGGAGGCGGGTGGAGAACTTTACCAAGGAATGGGATTTCAAGCTGAAGTCTGAAAAACTCAAAAGAGTTAACAAGATAAAGGGGACGGAGCTCTGGCTAGCAGGACCGAGGTGGGTAAAAACCCAGAGGTGGGAAGGAGCGTGGTATGCTCAGGGGACGGAGGAAGGCCACGGTGGAGTAGTTTTCGAACAAGGGGGGAGTGTTTTCAGATGCCACTAGAGGCAGGCTGCAGGTCTTTTTATCAGTTGTGTGCTTCTGGCTGCGAGTAACAGAAACCTAACTTCCCCTGGCTGAAGAAAATGAGCAAATGTAATGTTTCACAGAACCGGAAGCCCTCACCGCAAGCACCCTTGAGAACTGACTTCACCTAATGACTCTGTGTTAGTTGACAATTGCTGCGTAACAAATTACCCCGAGACTTAGAAGCTGAAAACAACGTTCTCATCTCGCATTTCCTCCGGCTCAAGATCTTTCATGGGGTTGCAGCCGAGCCACTGACCGAGGCTCTGGTCATCACAAAGCCGTGCTTGGTGCTGAGGGATCTGCTTCCAATATCAGCTGAGCGGGTGTTGACAAGCTTTGGTTTCTCACAGGGTTAGGCTGAGAACCTCCGCTCTTCACCGTGGGGTCCCTTCCACGGGGACGCTGGCAGCCGGACTCGCCTCCCTCAGCGCAAAGAGCCGCAAGAGAGAGAAAGGGCCGTGTCTGCTTGCCTGGTAAATTCTTGGAGTCTAACAAGAAGCAGGACGGGTCAGTCACGGAGGCTGCGGGTTTGGAGTTAGCCCGTCCTGGTTTCCCATTCTGACTCTCCCAGTTACTAGCTGCATGAGTTTAGGTAAGTTACTTAATGTCACTGAAGCTCAGAGAGGTTTCCTCACTATAATGTTGTTGGCAGCAGGGGGGGTGAGTGTCTGTGTGTCCGAGTGTCTGTGTTTCTGTGTGTTTCTGTGTGCGTCAGGGTATGGGTCCTGACAAGAACTTCAGGGAGATGAGTGCCTGGCAAGGGACCTGGAGCCCAGTGGCTGACGTGATACCAGGCTTTTGGTAAATGGTAGCTGAGGGGCACCTGGGTGGCTCAGTTGGTTAAGCGTCAGACTCTTGGTTTCTGCTCAGGTCATGATCTCACGGTTCATGAGTTCGAGCCCCATGTTGGGCTCTGGGCTGTCAACACTGCTTGGGATTCTCTCTCTTCCTCCATCCTTGGCCCTCCCCTGCTTGCTCTCTTTCTCTCAAAATAAATAAACTTAAAAAAGTGAGTAAGTGGTAGCTAGTTACTATTAAAGTTTCTAATAAAATCACCACGGGAACATCCCCTTATTAAATCTCATCTGCTCCAGGCTACATGCCTTAAACATTTCATGTGGATAATTCACAGAGCCCACTGTGTTTATACTAGGTTTCCTTTGACTTCAGAGCAGAAATGAGTTTGGCAGTTCTCCCCTCTCCTTGTGGGAGACTCAGTGCCCTCTAGTGCGGGGGGGGGGGGGGGGGGGGGGCTGTGGGGCTTGAAGGCAGGGCTCCCTCCGGCTGATGTGGGCAGGCCATGGGTGTATCTTGGGTTGGCCACCGACCTGGATCACCTAGCAATCACCACCGGGAGGGCGGGGGGGGGGGGGGGTCCTGCAGCCCCTGGCAGAGACTTCGCAGGGCCTCCGGCCAGGCTAGAGCTAGGGGTGCTGGTAAGGAGCTGGGGACCCCAGGCTTGAGGGCAGAGATACCTCCCAGACCTCCTCCACGGCCACCTTGCCATCTTTCTTTGTTCCTTCAACTCCCACCCCAGCCGGTTCCAGACCTCATTACTGTTCTCTCCTTCCCTCTCTGCCATCTGCCGCTTTGGATAGGTTTCCTCTCCCCCTGTTATACTGTGGAACAGATGCAGGACACCTTAAAGGACGATCCATGCATGCTGCCCCAAAGCAAAACCCCAGTCCTTTGAGTTTCTAAGGCTTGTTGTGGCCAGTTACTCCAAAGATGAGGCTTCTGGGGTGAAAAGCCTGGGCTCTTCCATTTTCTTTCCCTCTCCCCCACTCCTCACTCCCTCTTTCTTTCCTTCCCTCGGCCCCCCTTCTCCCTACCTTCTTCCCTCCCTCTCCCCTACCCCTCTCCTCTTCCTCTCTCCCCCTCTCTCTTCCTCTCCACACTTCTAGCCCTAACCCTAACCAGCTTCTTTCCTCAGTCCGAGAAGAGGCATCAAACCCTTGTTGGGGTCCAGAGGAAAGGAACAGTGATATTTGTCTCTGTCCTTTCTCATCCGTGATTCTGGGATGCTGGGTGTGGTTTCCAGGTTAAGTAGGACAAGAATTGCTTTGCTTGCACAAAACAGGAAAACCTCTGCCAAGTGAGCCTGGCACACTTCTAGCTTTCACTCTGAAGACACTGGAAGGTGTGACAGTTCTCCAGCATGGTGTTTGAGGGCTTGGCTCAAAGTTCTGTTTCTTCCAGGAAATCTGGTCCAGGTGAGGGGCGGGGAGGGAAGGGGAGGGCCAGGGATATGTCTTAGCCTGACTTGGGGCTTTACTCCTGATTTCCGTGTTGGGAGAATCTGGACACACTCTTTATTTTATGACACGACTGGTCATGGATCATGGCGCACATCTGTTATTATGTAGTGATGTATGAACTCGAGAGAAGTAGATGTTTTACGCAATTACTCACAGTTACTGTGCCGTGGTAACTGAAAGGTGAACCGTGG
This sequence comes from Herpailurus yagouaroundi, assembly GCF_014898765.1. NCBI lineage: Eukaryota > Metazoa > Chordata > Mammalia > Carnivora > Felidae > Herpailurus > Herpailurus yagouaroundi. Next base: position 39,426,196 of record NW_024412419.1, on the reverse strand, counting down.
TGTTGGGCATGGTGTTATTCACCATAGGTGGCAACTGAAATCCACGTGTGTGGAACCATGCAAAACAAGGGCTTTGATTTGCCGCTAGACAGCTCCACCGAGAAACTCAACAAGCACCTAAAAACCTGTCATCTCTCCCTTGAAACCTGCTCCCCTTCCTGACACCCTGCTGCACCGTGCACCAAGGCACTCAGGCTAGGAGCCTGGGGATCGTTTCATCTCCTGACTCTCCTCACTCTACCTCCCAGCCAGGACCCAGCCCTGTGATTCCAGCTCCTAAATATTCCACAAATCTGTTCTAACCTCTCCGCGACCCTCTCTCAGGCCCTGTCTTGCTTACAGGATGCAGTGAAGGTCCTGTCTCACGGCCTCTGCCGAGGTCCCTTCAACCAATCCTCTATACAACTGCCATTAACTAAAACGTAGAGCTGCTGCTGTGATGCCCTTGCTCAACGCCTTTCAATGTTACTCCCTCGCCTAGAGAATAAACTCCAGCGTATCGCCATGGCAGACAAAGCCTTCCAGAAGCTGGTCCCTGTGGACATCGGTTCTCTCATCATTCCCCGTCAGTACTGAATGGTTAGAACCATGGAACTGCACTGGATTGGTTTCCATGCTTTTTCCAGAATGTCCCCCTCCCCAGCTACTCTCTTCACCTGGCTACCTCCAACACATTTAAGACTCAGCACAAATGTCTCCTCCTCCTTCTCACCTCTGGACTGGGTCAGGTCCCCTCCTCAGTTCTCCCATTGTTCTCTTGGATGAGCTTTCACTACCACACGGCTTTATAATCAACTCCTTCTGTGTGTATCTCCTCTACCAGGAGGCAGGAACCATACCCTACTCACCTTCGTGTTCCAAATGCAAGCTATAGAGCAGATGCTTAATAAATGCTCCTTATACAATGAAATTAAAAGTTTGGAGTTGTACAAAGTTTGGACCTGTACTGGACCAACTTGAATGGAATGTTACAGCATGCAAAATGATTTCATGTATCTTGCGGATGAGAAAAGTGAGGTTCGGGAAGCCTTAGTGGCTTACCTAACGTCATGTATCCTTCGTGGGGCAGAGCGCTCTCTCAAACCTGGACCTTCTGACTTGAAGTCCAGGCTTCTCTCTCTGATGGATCCCAGTCCCGACCTTGTCTGTTGGCTAAGTGTTAGGGGTGTGCTTCATGGAGACCAGGCATGTTGCTCATTTTGTTCACTGTTCTTCCAGTGAACATGGCCTAGAGCCCATGGTTGACACTCAATACATATTTGTTGAATTAATTAATTCATGAGTTAGTGAAAGTCGGCATGAGGTCAGGTTTTGTTGGTCGGAATGGAGAAGCCAGGCATTTGGGAATTGCAAAGAGTGGTATACAAGAGATATCAGAATAGCCTCAGTTCTAGGGGCAACAGGTAGAAAGAGGATAGCTTTCTCTCCTACACTCAGATAATTAAATGTCTGCAGGGTCCCTCAGGGCTGGAGCCCCCAACACTCCAGTCTCCGAACAGGTGAAAGGGAGCATTAGCAGGCAGCCGGCTCCTGCCACCCCAGGAGTGGGGTTCTTGGAAAGGTATTATCACTCCTGGCTGTCAGGATGGGACTGGAGCACACTGCCTTCCAAGAATGTGACTGACAGCAAATTTGAGTTCAAAAGAAGATTGGATTTCAAGGCAACTGGAAGCTATTCAGTCAAAGCCAAGTTTTATAGGGAGAATTTCCTCCCGTCTCCTCTCCTGTCCTCCTCCTCCCTCCAGGGCAGCCCGGGCTTGTTGAGACCTGAAAGAGAACTGACAGTGCCTCACTGTTTCCCTAATTGAGAAAAGGGGAGGCAGAAAACCAGACTTTGGACTTGTTTATGAGCCCAGGCAGGATCCAAGAAATACATCTCCCTGAGCATCCCTGGTGAAATGGCTACTCAGAGCGCGCCCAACATGGTGGCTGGCGAATGCCTGGGCTGGGCCTCAGCGCTCGTGTCCAGCATTCGGCAGCCTCCCTCGGGAAAAGAGGCCTTGACCATGCTTTATGCTGACTGTAAGGGGGGAAAAGGGGCCGCTAATAACACATCGAAATCTTAGGTTTGTACAGAATTTTCCAGTTTGCCATCACAACAACATACATAAGCAGCTACGCAGTTAAACACTTTCCAGTAAAGAAATCTGGGCCAAGAGAGGTTACAGGACCCGATCATGGTCACACAGCCAGCAGATGGTAGTGCAGGCTTAAAACCAGGCCCTTGAGGGAAGACCTCCAGCCTGGTGTGTGTACCTGTGCACTTTGACACATTAGACCCTTAATCCTCACAGGAACCCTATGAAATGGATGCTATCTTTATCCCCATTTTATAGATGAGGAAACAGAAGCTCAGAGACATTCAGTAAGTTGCTAAAGACCATTCAACCACTAATAGAGGAGCCAGCATTTGGTTTTCAAGCACAGAGAGCCTGGCTTCAAAGTCAATTATGCAACCACTACTTGATTGTAAATTTCTAAGCTCAGAGGAAAATCTCACCAACAGTTACTTTGGGTCGGGGCGGAGGGCACTGGGAGGCCCCATGTTTGAACTCGGAAGATATCACAGCTGCACCCTTCCCGATCCCAAAGTGGCCATCACCCTTGACCACGGCAGGTTGAGGGCCCTAGGAGAAGACCCCAACCAGTAGGCACCCAAATGTTAGAGCCAGTGTGCCAACGGTCAAAGGGCAGGTTGACAAACAGAAATCAAAGAAATGTAGTGAGGGGAGGACAAAGCAAGGAAGGATATATAAAGTCCACATGGCCTGAAGTCTGGGAGAGGAGGAAAGGACAAAGAAAGGGCCAGTTTCAGGGAAGCACATATTCGATTGGCTTGTTGATTTCAGACGGACTACTGAGTGTTGGTTTTGTGCACGATGCTGCCATGTAAACTTATTTAGACCTCACCGCAGATTTTTCATGGAAACTGAGTTCTGAAGGTCTGAGTTACTAACACCCGTCCTGCCATAGTCTTAGCAAAGATTTCCTGGCTGTTGATCTAAAATGATCTAAATTCTAAACCATCATTATAATTTCCCAAGATTTCTACTGCTCATGGCTCCCATGGGTCCCATCCGTGAAAAATCTATAGCCATTTAGCATTCAAGGCTCTTTGCAAGGAGTCAAAAGAACATAGCATATGCACCATTCTTGTCCACCAGGAGCTGGCAAATTCACTGCGGAAAGACTCCACTCAAGTTCATCTTTACATCTAGCTATCAACAGTGGGTGAACTGGCATTTTGTTTGGACAGCAAAGCAGAGTGTTTTTAGCATGGAAAATTCTAGATGTAAAGCCCCTGAAAACAAAACAAAACATAACAAACAAACAAACAAGTGGAAGTAACTTTTCATTCCCTCATTAGTACTAACTTTAAAACATCTATTAATAGTAATAAAACAAGAGGACTTAAAATATACCCTTCATTATGAAATAATGAAAAACATATGCCGTTCAAAAGCCTAGTGCAGAGGAGTGGGGACATGCCTTTGCATAGAAGTGATACTATCCTCTAACCTCATAGTTAATTAAACTTAATTTTATTTATGGATTCCTCTTGGCCTTTCCCTTGTTTGGGTTCTGTTCCCATCTAAACTCATCCAGTTCTCTCCAACCCGTCTGCTGGACAGTTTTTCTCCTTTGCAGCCCCTTCAGGTCTTCTAGAGAAGTCCCCCTCATTCTTCTCAAGCCCAGCCCAAGGGGAAACCAGGTAAACAAACCAACAAAACCCAGCTCGCTTCACAAGGACACACATGAGGAGATAAAACAGGAAGTCATGCAGTAAATGCTGTGTATCAAATGAAGGTTCTGGGCCTGAGGCTCCCAAACGTTAAGACAGAACCTTTAGGGGCGCCTGGTTGGCGCAGTCGGTTAAGCGTCCGACTTCAGCCAGGTCACGATCTCGCGGTCCGTGAGTTCGAGCCCCGCGTCAGGCTCTGGGCTGATGGCTCAGAGCCTGGAGCCTGTTTCCGATTCTGTGTCTCCCTCTCTCTCTGCCCCTCCCCCGTTCATGCTCTGTCTCTCTCTGTCCCAAAAATAAATAAACGTTGAAAAAAAAAATTAAAAAAAAAAAAAAAAGACAGAACCTTTAGTGCCTTAGTAACTTTTTGATGGTGCCCCTGGGCCAAATGAAATACCAACCGTTCCATTTATGAAGTAATTAAGTAATTAGGTCCAAACAACTTAATAAGTATTTATGGCTTAAGAACTTAGTAGCCACTTGAAAAATTAATACTCAAAAGATTGAAACAAAAAATATTTGTGTTTCATCATTAAATAATTACGGTTACTTATTTATGGGCATGGTACAATTTTTCAGACCATGGAATCAAGTCGGATACAACACTGTCACCCTCATTTCCTGCTGCACATTGATTTTCACATGAAACTTTTCTTTAATCATAGCAAGTGCAAAAATATATTACCAAGGGGCTCCTGGGTGGCTCAGTCGGTTGAGCATCTGACTTCAGCTCAAGTCGTGATCTCATGTTTGTGAGTTTGAGCCCCAAATCAGGCTCACGGCTGTCAGCCTGTCAGCGCAGAGCCTGCTTTGGATCCTCTGTCCCCTCCCTTTGCCCCTCCCCTGCTCACGTGCATGCACACACGCTCTCTCTCTCTCTCTCTCAAAAATAAATAAACATTAAAAAAATATGTTGTCATAAAGGATGTGGCGCAATAACGTGGAAACCCTAATCTAGTAGTTTGCATGGCATCTGACAGATGTTTCTTTGAGAAAATCTAAAATATTGTCCTGCACCCTGTGAACTTGCTGCAGTGGCCTGGGCACCCCAGCACAGTTTGAGGATCACAGTTCCACGCACTAAATGCCATGAGGGTTCCCACAAAGGTGGTTCACAGAAGATTTCTTGGAGGAGGAGAAATGGGAGCCAGCTTGCGGGGGTGGCTGGGGGGAAAGGAAGCCATGGGAGCACAGCAGCATAGAAAGGGGTGTCTGTAGAGGGGGGCATGTGCGAAGTGCAAGGGAAGCCAGCACAGTTCCGCCGGACGTGGTTTCCATGCAAAATCTCCTGGGCGCGCTGGAGGTAGACGCCGAGTGGAAAGTGGGCTGCAGCATATAGCTGAGGGTCCTGGGCATCAGTACGAGGGCTGCACCCGGCTCACCCTTCCCGTGAGCCACCCTTCACTGCCTCCACTTTGCCAAATCCTTACCAGTTTATCTCCTCAACAGCACTGACAGCTCTGGGGGCAGGGACTGTCTTTGTATCTTCCATACCAAGGAGGATAGAGCTTCTCGCAGTGTTCTTTCAAGTAGTGACCATACGGACACGCCCACTGTCACGGGGATGCTGATATCCAGGCCTTTGCAGACCAAGCAAGGCACAGCCAAGGATTCCAGCACCAGGCGGGGCGGCAGAGTAAGGTCCGATTCCTGCTACACATTCCCATGTGGCGAGTTTGCAGGGAAATAATAGGTGAGGAAACTCAGCCGAGGTTGTTTTCAAGAATAAAATGGAAAGCGCCAAGAATGCTCATTTCCAGATCTCTTATCTGCTGCATCTCCTAAGTTTCACCAGGAAGGCAGATCTTAGGGAATGTACTTGCTGCCAGCTGGGCCTCCCTAGCGTGTCTGTTCCCACGAGGCAGCCCAGATGTGACAGTAGCTCATCAGAGAGCTGTTTGTGTCTTTCTTATTTACAGTGTAAACAGCATTTAGGCTGCAGCTTTGGAAGGCCTCTGTCTATTTGTTCGGGTAAATCCATGGCCCTGGATGTGGTTTCTGTGCAAGATCTCAGGCCGTTAAGGCATAGGAGGTTTTGCGCAGGGGTTTCTGGATTGTTCCTCTTCACTGGCCATTACAGAAAGAAGAAGAAGTCCTTCAGCCCGAAAGGCTTTTGCACCAATTCTGTTTATTTACATTGCTCCTAAACAGAGTCTCCCAGGAGAGAAGATGGAGCCTGCTTTTCTGTACCCCTGTCCCTTCCTTCTGGAACACAGCACTGTTTATAATAACAAATCTCTTGGGAAGGTAGCTTTATAACAAAGTTCATTGTGTCAAAAGCAACGTCAACAATAACAAAAGAAATTTTCATAATCAAGGACTGCTGAGCAATCTACATCTGCTGCTACGCAACCAAAATGTCTGCTTCTGAAAGAGCTGTGTCCTCACAATTTGTTGGCTTCGGTATAAATATGGTACATTTGTCACCGGTGGTATCTTTCACTTTGTGAAAACCCTGAATTCTAGCAAAACTAACACATAATGGATTCTGTTTCAAGAGAAGCTGATTGCTTTCCTGCTAATTTCCTTCATAAAAATGAAAATACTTTCTCTGCTTCTCACGGTCTCTTTAAGGTCTGAGTTTACAAAGTAGCAATCAAGAGACATTTCAGTTCCTCCTAGGTATTTTGTCCTCAATTAGAGTAAATTACCACTAGTTGGATAGTAATGCTTCATGATTCAACCACCCAAGCTTCTCATGGAGTCCTGAGCCTAGAGAAAAATTCACATACTTGTCCTTTAAATGTGCCTTTAGGGACACCTGGGTGGCTCAGTTGGGTAAGCCTCCAACTCTTGGTTTTGGCTCAGGTCATGATCTCACAGTCCGTGAGTTTGAGCCCCACGCCAGGCTCTGTGCTGTCAGCACAGACCCTGCTTGGGATTCTCTCTCTCCCTCTCTCTATGCCCCTCCCCCTCTCCTCAAAACAAATAAACTTAAAACAATTTTTTTAAAGTAAATGTACCTGTGGGATGCCTGGGTGGCTCAGTAGATAAGCAACTGACTTCAGCTCAGATCATGATCTCATAGTTCATGGGTTCGAGCCCCACCTCAAGCTCTGTGCTGACAGCTCAGAGCCTGGAGCCTGCTTCAGATTCTGTCTCCTCTCTCTCTGCCCCTCCCCCACTTACGCTCTGTCTCTCTCTCTGTCTCTCAAAAAATGAATAAACATTAAAAAAAATTTTAAAGTAAATATGCCTTTAAAACAAAAAATTGTAGGGGTTTCTGGGTGGTTCAGTCAGTTAAGTGCCCGACTTCAGTTCGGGTCACCGTCCCATGGTTCCTGAGTTTGAGCCCCACGTTGGGCTCTGTGTTGACAGCTCAGAGCCTAGATCCTGCTTCGGATTCTGTGTCTCCCTCTCTCTCTGCCCCTCCCCACTTGTGTTCTGTATCTCTCTCTGTCTCTAAAAAATAAATATTTTAAAACATTTTTAAATAAATAATTAAATAAAAATAAAAACTGTAACATCAGTTGTGACCACTAAGCAACATTGCCAAAGAAGAACATGAAAGAAAGAAAAAGAAGAAAGAAAGAAGAAAGAAAGAAAGAAAGAAAAGAAAGAAAGAAAGAAAGTCCAGATAAAATTTGGAACTCTCCTCCAAATTCTTTTTGTCATTAACCGATGTGTAAGAGAATTCTGACTTTCATTTTCCTTCAAGGTGGAATAGGGGTTTCTTAACTCACCCTGGATGTTAACACTTGCTCAACTCAAAGCGTCTTCTGCTGGGGGTGATTTGAATCTTGGTCTAGCCGAGTATTAAAAAACAGTTACAAGCAGGGACGCCTGAGTGGCTCAGTTGGTTAAGCGTCCGACTTTGGCTCAGATCATGGTCTCACTGCTCAAGAGTTCAAGCCCTGTGTCAGGCTCTGTGCTGACAGCTCAGAGCCTGGAGCCTGCTTTGGATTCTGTGTGTGTGTGTGTCTCTCTCTCTGCCCCTCCCCTGCTCATCCTCTGTCTCTCTCTGAAAAAGGAAAAAAAAAAACAAAACCACTAAAAGAACCAACTGCAAACAAAACTCTGGCTTTTGTTCTGTTTTCCAGTTTCTTGCCCTCGTGAACTCCTCCCCAGCAGAACACAAGCTCTTCGAAGGCAGGGATTGTGCCTGTGTCATTCACTGGTTTATCCCGAGGATCCGAGAGGAGGGCCTGGGCACACGGGCTGTGCTCAGTAGCTTCTTCCTGAGGAAGGAGTGAAGCAGGCAGCACATGGAGAGAGGTGCTGTGAAGTGTAAGACGGACCAAACCCGCCGAGCGATACTCAAATCCAGGTTGTTTTCTTTCCCTCCCTCCTCTCTGGCAGCCTCTTAAATCCCCAAACATCAATCCTACTTCCCAGACTATTCACTGTTCTGGTCACCACACCTCTGCTTCACTGTGACAGTGACAGCTCATTTCCTGTGGCCACCGCAGGAAACCACCACCATCTGGGTGGCTGAAAATGACAGAAATTTATTCTGTCACAGTTCTGGAGGCCAGAAGTGCAAAATCAAGAAGCAAAATCAGAAGTGGGCAGAACTGCACTTCCTCCAAAGGCGCTAAGGGGTCGATCCAGTCATTCCTTGCCTCTCACAGGCTCTGGGGGCTCCCGATAATCCTCAAATTTCCTTGCCTGGCTGCTGCCCCAGGCCAGTCCTGCCTCCCTCTTCACACTGCCTTCCCCTATTTTGATAAGGACATCTGTCCCTGGATTTAGGACCCACCCTAAATCCAGATGATCTCACTTAACTTAATTCATCTTAACTTAATAATATAATAATAAATAAATAGGCAATAATAAAGAAATATTATAATTTATTTCTATATTAATAATATATAATAATTATAATAAAATTATTATATATAATAACTATATATATTTAATTTAAATATGTATATATAATAAAAATAATAATAAAGAGGCAAAGGACCTTTTCCAGGTTCTGAGTGGACATGTCTTTTGGGGGGCTACTACTTAACCCACTACAGTGAGAACCAAAGAGGTCTTGCTGGTGACCATCAATGGTCACCATTCTTGGATTCTGTGTGTGTGTGTGTCTCTCTCTGCCCCTCCCCTGCTCATCCTCTGTCTCTCTCTCTGAAAAAGGACATTTGACCAAGTGATGGCCATTTGGACATTTGACCAAGTGATGGTCAAATGAGACCATCACTTAGATGACCTCATGATTTAATAAATTCTAAGATTCTTAAATGTTTCAGTTGCCAAGACCATTACTGGCTCCAATGAACTTCGTTGTCACATGAACACAGACTTTACACGGCTATTAAGCCAGATCTCCCCACCTGCATTTACGTCCTTGTTCGTGCAGCAAAAAAGAGATCATCTTATTCCCCCATTGATTTCACGTAGAGAACATCTGGAGCCTTGACCTCATCATCCATCATTTTATCTAAGCTGCAAGTCTATATATCAAACACAAAGAAGCCAAAAGAGAGCTGTGAGGAGAAGTTAACTAGAATTCTATCCCTTTCCAGCACTCGTTTAATGAATATTTATGGTGTTTTCACACTGAGTGAGATGCTACACTGGGCTTTCTGAAGGACTCCAAGTTAAGGCGTAACTTATACAATATCACAGAAAGCTCACAAAGCCATCAATGACTATTTTTAGGCATACTTGAAGAATTCAACTAAAAGCATATGCTTTTGCATTATTCATAACAGTGAAAAATAACTTGCCAAATGCCTTGCTTGACATTTATGTCAAGATACATTTATCTACCAATTTGCCAATTCAATAACTAATCTTTTCAGAAAGAGGCTTTTATTTGCCAGGGCTTATTTTCAGCGAACCTATATCGGTTCCTGATGATCGCTGTTGGAAGATTGATTCTAAAATGATGGGGTTGGCACACACCAAGTTTATCAGTCTGCAGTTAGTAGAATAAAACTTAAAAAAAATTTTTCTCATATCCCATCAACTGACACTTCTTTAACTTTCCAGGAATTCCAAAAATTACCGACAGGGGCTTTTCCTGTAAGGAATTGATTCACCTGCGTGAAAGAAAATTTTTGTGTACAATGAGTCGTGTGTGTGTGTGTGTGTGTGTGTACAAGTGTGTTTGCAGAATATATGTGTGTGTGACTTCCTTTTGTCAAATTAATTCTCATCGCAACCCTATAAGGTGGAAACTGCCCATTAAACCTACTTTACTGATAAGGAAAATAGTTGAAGCAAAACTGGGTGACAAGAAATACTTTTTCATGAAAGCTGGACATGAGTGAGCAGGGGAGGGGCAGAGAGAGAGGGAGAGAGAGAATCCCAAGCAGGCTCTGCACTGTCAGCACGGAGCCCGACATGGGGCTGGAACTCACAAACTGCGAGATCATGACCTGAACTGAAACCAGGAGTCGGAGGCTTGACCAGCTAAACCACCTGTCGCCACTTAAAGGAAGCACTCTTTTTTGGAAGATGAATTTTCTGGTCCCGGACAATGTCCTTTCATCTGAATAAGGCCACCCATGCACACAAGTTCCAAAGATGGTGGGTGTCGCTGGTGCCACCTGAATGGGGATGAGTCACAGATGAATGAGAATCTTGCCCTTGCTATTGAAGGTCATTGACATTTAAATCAGGACACCATGCCAGTTACATTCATACCAGCTCATGTTTTCGTCTCGAAACAATTCCTTCTTAGTTGACCCTCTGAAATATGAACTGAAATGCTTTTTTTTTAATATTTATTTATTTTTGAGAGAGAGTGCCCACGAGTGGGGGAGGGGCAGAGAGAGAGGCAGACAGAGAATTGGAAGCAGGCTCCGCGCTGTCAGCGCAAAGCAGGACACGGGGCTGGAACCTACAAATCGTGACATCATGACCTGAGCTGAAGTCAGACGCTCAACCGACTGAGCCACCCAGGCGCCTCAAACTGAAAATGCTTTTAAACAATCAATCCAGGTCAACAGTTCAGATGAAAGTCATCAGAAAACCTTATACAATAGCAACAACAATAAAACTGTATGTAAGCCCTTCTCCAGACCAATTAAAAGGGGTCAGTAGGAGTGAGGCAGAGAATCAACATTTTTAAAAGCTTCCTGGGTGATTCTAATGTGCAGCCAAGGATTTGAGCCACAGATCGAAAAATATCTCACCTAGAGGGGTGAGAGCAGAGTCTCTCAGACTTTACTGTGGATAAAAATGACCTAGAAGTGTGTTAAAAATGAGGATGTACAGTTACCAATAGAGACTCTGACTCAGGGGGTCTAGTGAGGAGTCCAGGATCTGCAGTGCAAGTATCCCTTCATCACATTTTTAAAATTTTATTTATTTATTTATTTATTTATTTATTTATTTATTTAGAGCAGGAGCAGGAGAGGGGCAGAGAGAGGGAGAGAGAGAGAATCCCAAGCAGGCTCAGCACTGTCAGTGCAGAGCCCAATATGGGGCTCAAACTCACAAACCATGAGATCATGACCTGAGCTGAAGTCAGGAGTCTGACACTTAACCAACTGAGCCCCCCAGGCGCCCCTCCCTTGACCCCATTTTAAGAAACAACAAGATAGCAAAGAGGCATAGCAAGATGCCCTCTTTTGGCCTCTCTTGGACTAAAATGATTTCTCCTGGTCTTTCCTTTCCAATGTGAAGATCATCCTTATTTCCAAAAATATTTAAGTAAACTAGGCATCACATTAGCCAGGTTAGGTTCTGCTACAGTAACAAACTCTCACACCATAGGGGTTGTTTTTTGTTTTTGTTTTTATTTAGTTTATTTATTTTGTAATTTAAATCCAAATTAGTTAACATATAGTGTACTAATGATTTCAGGAATAGAATTTAGTGATTCATCACTTACATAGAACACCCAGTGCTCATCCCAACAAGTGACCTCCTTAATGCCCATCACCCATCTAGCCCATTCCCCTACCCAACACCTCAGCAGCAACCCTCAGTTCCTTCTCTGTATTTAAGAGTCTATCATGGCTTGTCTCCCTCTCTGTTTTTATCTTATTTTTGCCTCCCTTCCCCTATGTTCATCTGTTTTGTTTCTTAAATTCCACATGTAAGTCACACCTTAGGAGTTTTCTACAAAGTTTATTTCTGGATACATCACTGACTTTCCCATCACATCGGGAGGTCTACTCCATACGGTCACTTAGAGACCGAAGTCAATGGAGACACCACTCTCTGGTAACACAGCCATATCAACAGGTGAGGAGCAGAGGACAGAGAACAGTGCAGAAAACTCCCAATGGCTTGATGTCCCTCGGATGGGAAGTGACACTGGCACAGCCACTCACAATCCATTGGCCACCCCTAGTCACGTGACTCCCAAGAGGGAGAGGAGAGAATGAAGGGGAGCTTGGACGACAATTGATAAATGCAACTGTCTCTTCCAAGGGATTTGAACAGTTGTGCCTTATCTCTGGCTCCTTTCATCTGTTGACAATGTATTATCTTTCTCAATCAAGCAAGCATTTATTAAGCCCCAACTCTGTGATTAGTACTGTGCCAGAAAATAATCGAAGACAGGCTCCAAAAGAAATAAAAAAATAGGCCTCCTAGTTGTTGAGATTCTTGAGGGAGATAATACAGATAAGAAGGAGTTAGTGAACAATAGACAATATTGCACAACTGAGGGCCAAATTATGTGGGTGCCTCTGTGTGCAGTTGCTGCTCAGAAAGGGTGTGATCGTGAGGCCTGGGATGGTCAGGGGAGACTTGCACGGGCACTGGGAAGCTGGATCGGACTTGAAGGAGGTCTAGGTAACAGCTTAGAAGGCGTAGGAATCACGGAGTATGACTCTTCTAGGAGGATCAAGGTGTTACACGTCCAGGGAGACCCGACTGGTCCATTTGCTACTTCTGAGTTTATTTTGGTTTCTATCAAAGCCCATAATTAACTGAACTCAGGACGTCAGTGGAAGTCAGCCACTGGCAAAGCGCAAACTCCAAACAGTGGCTTGGAAATAGGACTAACTTCTACCCTTCCCCTACTGAAGAGGGGAAGGGGGGACGGCTCAGTCGGTCGAGCGTCCAACTTCAGCTCAGGTCATGATCTCACAGTTTATGAGTTCCAGCCCCACGTCGGGCTCTGTGCTGACAGCCTGGAGCCTGCTTCAGATTCTGTTTCTGTCTCTCTGCCCCTCCCCTACTCACTTTCTGTCTCTCTGTCCCTTTCTCTCAAATATAAAAAATAAAACATAAAAAATTTTTTTTTTTTTAAAGAGGGGAAGGGCCCTGGGAGAATCTGTAAACCTTGCCTGTGGTGGCCTCTCTAACATCCCCCAAAGAGTGGCTCCTCCCGTGAAGGCCACGGGTAGAGTCCCGAGGAAGAGCTGAGCGCTTGGAGTTCACCCTGTCAGATGTGATGTAGAGTCGTCTCTTAAGACTTGAAGCTCTCCTGTCCTGCCATGCTGCCACTAATGTCACTGCCACCATCTTTCGGATTTCAAACTCCCGAGGCTTTCCCACCAAAGGCAGGACTCCACCAGCCCAATAAATCAGCAGAAAAATAATAAATAGATGCTCTCACTGCCCGTCCAGAGGAGGCTTGTGCAATCCCCCCCACCCCGCCCGGTGCCCTGTGCTACTGTCACCACTCCTGCCGGGGACCCAGGGAAACTCGGGACGGAAGGTGTGGGTGCCTCCGTCCCTGCAGACAAAGAGCCAAGTCTCCGAGATGTGTGAGCGTGTGCTGGAGGCAGCGCCCGAGGATGGGGTGGGCTGGGAAGATTGGGATCTGCCGGGCTGTGTTGAAACCGAGTCTCGTGCTGGGCCTGGAGGAACAGAGCGTCTGCAGATAAGCGAGCCGGGCTGGAAGTCTGGGTCAGGAGGGGGCTCACCTCTGAGAACAGCCTGCTTGGCGGTGCGGTGAGAACCGTGGTTTGGACATGCCTATTTGCTTGTGGCTTTGGCCCCCACAGCAAGGCGCAGGGGGAGGGGGAGGAGGGGGGAAAAGTGTTGAAATGTCAACAGGGAGGCTGAGGAGTTCTCATGGGTGGCTGCGTCAGGGTGGCCCCTGGGGTAGGAAGGGAGGACTCGGGCCTGGGGTCTGGGAGGAGCTGCTCCTTAGGGACTGCGAAGGGAGAGACCGTACAGACCAGGTTAGCACATCTCCAACTCCTCTGCCTTATAAGTCAGCTCAGCGAAGCCCCGAGAAGGAAGCCGGCCGACCCCAGTCACACAGCTAATGGGGGCAGTCAGCATCGCCCAGTGTTCCAGGCTCATAGTCCAAAGCCACTTGTCCACCACGCTGTCAGGGCAAAGTCATGCACACACACACACACAGTTGTACAAACACACTTACGGAAAATCAGACAACAGAGCAGAGCTTAACTCAGGGTGGGCAAGCTTCTGCAAGATGGGGAGAGGGCCCCAGGAAATGCCCCCCACACCTCGTCAGCCTCGACGGCTTCCCCCTCAGACTAGACAGTGCCATCTTCTAGCAACAGATCCTTAACCTCCCGTCCCAGGTGAACTTCTGATTTTTCGTTAAGGCTCCTCATTCAAGAGGTAACCCACTGGCAGAGCTTTGATGGGACCACAAAGAAATCTCTGACACATCTGAACTGTCCACAGGACGCCTTGGCCTTGGAGCGAAGTTTTCCTGGAATTATTTTGGGGGAGGAGGGGCAGGAATTCTGCTCACTGGGTGGGATGCACATCATTTTCTGACTCTAGCGAAGTGATATGTTGAGTATCACACCCCTGCAGGAGCTGGGAAGTCACCGGAGGGAGAGGCCCACGGGCCTACACCACACTCGGCTGACAGACAGCCTCAGAGGGTGCCTCCTTCATGGGAGCTTCTCCGGGAAAAGGCCACATGCTCTGACCCTACACTCTGCCCTCCTGGCCAGTCCCTTCCAGCCTCACTTCACTGGTGTCTGAGGCTGCTCTTCAGGCGCTGGGTCGAGAGGTTGTGGGCCTAGTGGCTCGAAACACAAACTCTGGAGCCAGACTGCTCAGTGCAAGTCTCAGCCCCACCACTCAGCTTTGTGATCTTGAGCCAGTTACTTGACCTTTATTCTTCAGGCTCCTTATCTCTAAAATGAGAATAACAATAGTCCCTCCATTACAGGGTAGTTATTGGGGATTTTATTTATTATGTAAAGTACTCGGGGTGCCTGGGTGGCTTAGTTGGTTGAGCGTCCGACTTCGGCTCAGGTCATGATCTCGTGGTCGTGGGTTCGAGTCCCACATCGGGCTCTGTGCTGACAGCTCGGAGCCTGGAGCCTGCTTCGGATTCGTGTCTCCCTCTCTCTCTCTGCGCCTCCTCCACTCATGCTCTGTCTCTCTCAGTCTCTCAAAAAAAGACAAATGAATGTTAAAAAAAATGTTTTAATATTATGTAAAGTACTTAAAATCTAGTGCAATGTGTTCCTTTACTATAATCAGTATTCCCTCTTCTAGACATAAAGTAAATTTCCTGTTTTGTCAATGGGACCAGCATGAGAGAAAGAACATGTATTAAAGTAATAAAAATGTCTCAACCTCATTCATTCATTCATTCATTCATTCAGCATGCACCATGGCTGTGCTTGTTCTTTTCAAGTAAAAAAGCCACAGATAAAATACAACGACTCAAATATAG
The DNA here is from genome assembly GCF_014898765.1 of Herpailurus yagouaroundi. Taxonomy (NCBI): domain Eukaryota; kingdom Metazoa; phylum Chordata; class Mammalia; order Carnivora; family Felidae; genus Herpailurus; species Herpailurus yagouaroundi. The sequence continues at coordinate 39,410,927 of NW_024412419.1, read as the reverse complement.
CTTCGGGCACAGCTTAGCTTCCACTTGTTTCTCCTGGATCTCCAGCTGTTCTCCGCAGACCTATAATTGTCCCAGCTGCTTTCTGAAAACATCAGCCCAGCCCCTCTCCCAGGTGAGTGATGGCAGCAGCCTGGCACGCCTGGGTCCCACCTGGGCACCCAACGGGAGCGTCTGCATCCTTCCTAGGCTGTTCTTTTGAAATTCCACACCAATAATTAAGGATTTCTAATTCTGTAGTAATTGAGCACTATTTGGGACTGATTAAGTAGATACTATCTAAATAATTATCTATTATAGCGTTGCTGTCTTTTGTGTGGGTTATGAATGGCTTGTCCAAAGCGAACATAAACTCTCTCTCCCACCTGGCTCTTATTATGTCTATACATTTTCTCTCCCTGTTCCCTCACTGTTTCTCTCTCTTTCTGCCTTTTCTCTGCTCTTTTTGCTTTCTCTTTCTCCTTCTTTTGCCTTGCTTTGCCACAGCGCCATACGACCTCATCGCTTTGGTGATTTGGTGATAACATCAACCTCTAGTGTTTGCTCCGTGGAATTCCAAACCAAATAAACAGTAGGGCTGATTTTTATTTTAAGTGGTAGAATTGACTGGTGGTTAGGGGACCCTCGTTATATCATGTCCAGGAGTCAGGCACTTTATCAAGGGCAGTTTAATTATTATGTCTAACTTAATTAAACCATCACAACAATCCAGGAAAGTAGATAACATCAATTAAGAAGCGGAAGCAGAGAAAGTCAGGTAGCTTGCCCATGTGTGATATATGTGTAACATACATTAACATGCATGATAATGGAGGTCGCATGTGTATGATCATGTACAGAAAAATGAGCCCCCTTTTCATTTCAAGTCACTGCTGGAATGAAGCAGACCACAAATATCCCTCCCCCCCCCAAGCCTGAAGGTCTTGCTTAACACTTCCAGATGCAGCAGAGGGTCCCTGGTAGTCAGAGGCCCCTGGTCGTTTTCACTTCCCATAACAGCCTGCAGCTCACCAAGGGCAGGGGCCGCGTCCTGTCTGCTTCCACCCATTTCTTCAGCGCTCAAACCTGTGTTCAACACATACTTTTTGTGAATGCATTGAAGGGTTCGTTTGTAGGTATCTTAGTAGTAACACTTGCTCCACACTGATTCGGACCCCAGTAGGGAGCTTGTACTAACTGCCTCATCTCCTACTGTCTTGTCTGTCCAATAAGATGGCACGCATTTCTTTCCCCGTACACTATGGCACCGACAAGTGCTGGGGACACAGTGGATATTCAAAAAGTCCTTGGCAAGGGTGCCTGGGTGGCTCAGTAGTTTAAGTGTCTGGCTTCAGTTCAGGTCACGATCTCACGGTTCACCAGTTCGAGCCCCACAGCTCAGAGCCTGGAGCCTCCTTCACCCTCTCTTTCTGCCCCATCCCTGCTCATGCTGTCTTTCTCTCTCAAAAATAAATAAACACTTAAAAAAAAAAAGTCCTTGGCAAATTAGACTGAATTACTAAATGGATGGCAGCTCCAGGGTAGTTTTCGTTTTTTTTTTTTCAAACTTTTCAAATTTCTTATTTTTAAGTGTTTATTTATTTTGAGATAGAGAGAGTGGTCATGCACACACGGAGGGGTGGAGGGGAGGGGCAGAGAGAGAGAATCTCAAGCTCCTCACTGTCAGCTCAGAGCCCATCGTGGGGCTTGATCTCACAATTTGTGAGATGGTGACCTGAGCTGAAATCAAGAGTTGGATGCTTAACTGACTGAGCCACCCAGGCACCCCAGGCAGTTTTTTAAAGAAAAATAAGGGTGCTTGTCCAGTCTCTGAGCTGAAAGCTATAAAGAACACCCAGCTTCCCCACCCCCCTGCCCACCTGTCAGGCTTACCTGTCAGTGCAGATTGTTGGTAGTGGAGTCAAAGTTTCTCCAAAGTACACATAGTTAATTAAATGGTTGACAGGCCTACTTATCTCACGTTTTAGAGACTCCAAGAATTCTTAGGTGATGGCCAGTTGATGTGGGCTGATCACTCATCAATAGACTTCCAATTGTTAAAACCATCCCTGCAGCAGGGGTAAAAATGTACCAAACATCTTGTGTTTGAGATCAGATCTAGCTTGAGAATATAAGACATTTGTCCCTGTAAATATGAGACATCTTATGTTCATATGCCTGGGTCTCCAGAGACCAGATTCTCCAGACAAATTCCCTTCAAGCTCTCCCTGCACCTTGGGAAGGTTACTTCATGTCTTGAAGCCTTTTTTTCCAGCTTACTTTTTTTTTTTCAATGTTTACTTATTTATTTTGAGAGAGAGAGAGATGGAGATAGAAAGTGAGCAGGGGAGGGGCAGAGAGAGGAGCAGAGAATCCCAAGGCAGGCTCTGTACCCTCAGTGCAGAACCTGATGCAGGACTCGATCTCAAGAACCGAGAGATCATGACCTGAACTGAAATCAGGACTGGAATGCTTAACCAACCGGGCCACCCAGGCGTCCCTTGAAGCCTTTTTTCCATCTGTAAAATGAGGATTTTGTTCTTTGAGTTCTCGTCCACACATCCAACTACTAAGACTCTATGATAGTGGAGGCTGTACAAGAATGAATCATGAGACTATGGATATAGCGATAGCTCATAAATTTGACTACATTGGATCCAAAACAGCACTAGGCAAGAAAGCCTGGGAAGATGCAGCTCTGGGTAGGAAGAATAAACAAGAGATGAGTGGAGGAAATAGGCAGTGGTGGAAGAGACTAGAAAGGATGTGGGGTAACAAGGTAGGCGGTAGGCACTGGGAGCTGGGGTGTGTGGAATGTGATGCAGGTTAGGCCCTTAAGAGGAAGGGAAAGTTCCTGAGAGTGGGAAGGCAGCCCCTGGGCACCCTACAGAACTACCTGGGGAGCTTATTAAAACTACACATGCCCCTAGACCCACCCTTGGGGATTCAATTCCAGCAGATCTAGAGTTGGCTGTGACACCGTTTTTATTTTAATTTTTTTAATTTTTATTTTTAAAGTTTATTTATTTTGAGAGAGAGAGAGAGAAAAAGAAAGAGCACGAATGGGGGTGAGGCAGAGAGAGAGAATCCCAAGCAGTCCCCATGCTATCAGTGCAGAGCCTGATGCGGGGCTCAAACTCACAAACCATGAGATCATGACCGGAGCCGAAATCAAGAGTCGGAAGCTTAACCGACTGAGCCACCCAGGTGCTCCGAAACCGTTTTTAAATATAAGCCCCAGGTACTGTCATGCGGCCACCTGACTTTTGTGTCTGGTGTTAAAGCTAAAGTAATGAGAGGACTTCCACTGGCAGGTGGGGGAGGGGGTGGGTCCTGGAATTGTGGGAATAATACAGTCTACTTGTCCGGGTGCGAAGCAGGGCTTATGCTTTAGGAAAGAAGAACCTGATCCTGTTACTGGGCATCTGTCAGTGTGTAGAAAATGTGTGCTCCCAAGGTTCCTCGTGGCTCTGGTTGACGTTCATGCATCTGAGTACGAAGACTTGGGGATACATGGAGGAGGGCAGCTGCACAGTTCCAAAGAGGTGCTTCCTTGTTGTTTTACAACAGAGTGCCCACAATTACCTTTCTCTTTGAAGAGGCGACAAATAGAAGAGTTAACAGACTCTGGTGCCAGGAAGCCTGAACTTGGACCTCAGGTAGGGTTGCTGATCCGCCCACAAAAATACAGTAAAAAGTGAATTTCAGTGCTGTTTCATCTGGCAGTTCTAATCCCAGCTCCAGCACTTAGCAGCCATGTGAACGTGGGCACTGCTGAATGTCTCTGCACCTCAGGATCCCCCTCTGCAAAATGGGGCAACAGTAGTACTCACCTCATAGAATCGCTATGAGGGTTAAATAGGTTAAGATGTGTTAAGTGCTTAGGACAATGCCTGGCATATGCTAAGTGCTAGATACACGTTAGCTTTTACTGTTATCTGATGGTGCCCTTCTAATGTTTTCATCCCCCAAACCAGGCCAGGGGCAGATTGTTAAGACTTCCTGAAGTTGAAATATTCTTACTTTTACCCCAAATAATTAGATCCAATGTTCACTCCCTTTGGGAGCCAGCAGGCTTCACAGAGCAGGAATGTTCGTGGTCAAAAGCTGCACCAGTAATTCTGATCGGATGCCTCTCTAGTAACCACTCTTGGGCACAGGTGAATTTACTAGCTGAGAATGGATTAGCTCACTCTCTCTATCTTACTGGCAGAGACTAGCCATCCCTAGGGCATGTCTCGCAGGTATGAGTAGTGACTGCTCACGTAGCAGAAATAGACAAAATACAGAATACGTGTGTTCAAAGGGCTTTAGGATGATCTAATTCAATCACAAATAGCACCACACAATAGAACTTTGTGCCGTAACGGAGATATTTTACATCTGTACCACCCAGCCCTATTGAGCACCAAAAATGTAGCTCAGAAACTGGATTTTTTAAATCTTTTTTAAAAGCGTTTGTTTATTTTGAGAGAGACAGAGAGCACACGAGCAGAGGAGGGACAGAGAGAGGAGGAGGAGAGAGAATCCCAAACAGGCTCTGCACTGACAGCCCGATACAGGGCTCGAACCCACAAACTGTGAAATCATGACCCGAGCCAAAATCAAGAGTCAGACACTTAACCGACTGAGCCACCTGGGCGCCCCTGAAACGGAATTTTTTAATGTAGCTTCATGTGGCAAGCAGCTACCGGAGTAGACAACACAGGAAAGGAAGCATCTGGAACCCAGAAAGGTAAAATTGTTTCCCCAAGCCTCACAGTCACTTATTTATAAGGTTGGAGCTAGGGCCCAGGTCTCCTGACTCCTTTTTCAGTGCTCTTTCCACCTGGAGCCTTTAAGAACACGTGCTGTAAGGTAGGGAGACAGTTCTTCTGCTTAGAAAGCCCTGTCACGTTAAACTAGATTACGACGCATTCTTCCCTGTAAAACCCTGAGCGCGCTCTGTCAGGACCAAGGAGGATGAGATACAGAAACACAGCCTGCAGGGTTACAGACATTTCTTAAGGCTCTAATCCTCAAATAAATAGCTCTTTCATCTTCTCCGGGTGACACCCCCTTTGTTAAAGCTGTCAAACTCGGTGACACCTTAAGCCCAACTGGCTACATTAGTGGGCATGCTGCACAGGGGCCGACCTGGTTGGGTCACAGCTCCACGTGCACTGGCCCTTTATGTCCTTCCGCACTGCCACATTCCTAGGGATCCTGTCTGTGTAGGACAAGATGAGGCTTATCCTTGACAACAGGGGAGGCAGTAAAGTGTGGTGAGCTCCGCAGCCAGCCGGGACGCCTGGATTCAAATCCCTACTCTGCCATGTGCTGCATACAAGCTGGATGACCTTGGGCAAGTCACTTAACCTCTCTGGGCCTCTAGTTCCTCATCTATAAACTATGACACAATAACCATACCCGTTTCATAGAGTTGTTGTGGGATTAAAAGAGTTACTACATGGAAGGCATCCAGAACAACCACTGGCATGTAGGAGAAACATTTGATAAACACTAGGTGTTTGTTACAATGGGTCTTCACAAGGAAGTTGTGGTTGGGGAGAGAGGACTTCACGGGCTCGCTCTGATAAATGACTTTGAGCAGGTGGCCTAATGTGTCTGTATTTTTCGGTCTAAATTATGAGAACAATGAGGATCCCCGATTACGAGGATGACAGAGAACAGCAAGGACGGAGTTCAATTCAAGGAACAATCATAATTTTACGTGACTGTGACGTGTTGGAAAAGCTTTCTCTGCTAACAATATTTTCTTAGAAGTTCAGGAAGTCCCACTTTTCCATTTCAGGGCAGTGGCCACATTTTACGTCTCACAGACCCTCTCAGAGTAAGATGAGATCGTGGAGTCTGAAGGATAGAAGCTGGGACCCACAGGGTAAATCCAGGCTGCAGATGTGTTTTGCTTGGCCTGCAGTGAAGACCCAACAATGTTTTTAAAATGTTTAATTGGTTGCCAACATTACGCGCACGCACACACACACACACACACACACACACGAGATTTCACATTTTAAAAGTCCAGGTTTCCAGCTCCTCTTGCAAAACCAGATGATATGGCAACCCTGTCCCTGATTCAAGCCAGGCAACAACTGGCTGGCACAGGGCTAAGGCCCTCTGGGGTGCGACGTTCCCAACCTGGTCCACCTCACTCCGTGTGGCCTGCCCGACTCCATCCATCAGCAGCCCTGATCTAGTCCAACCCTCCCTTCTACTGATGGGAAAACCTAGGGGCCCAGGTTCCCAGCCCCCAGGCCAGTGCCCCTCCTTTGTACCAGTGGTTCTTGAACTTGAGCCCACATCAGAATCACCAAGAGGACCTTCTGAAACACAGATTGCTGGGTGGAAGTTTCTGAGCAGTAGGTTTGCATTTCTAAGGGGTTCCCAGGCGACGCTGCTGCTGTTGGTCCAGGGGAAGCACTTTTGAGAATAACTGTTTCACATCCAACCACTTTCTATTTGCGAACTTATCGGCGTCCACCCAGCAACGGACTGTTCCATTGATCCCACCCCTCTTTTCCCACTGTCCCTTTTCCCTTTGAGTTTCTCTCATCTTTTTTCTTCTTAGCCATTTTTTTTTTTTACCCCCACCCTCACTTTTCTCAGTTACCTATTTTCTGGAGGTCAGCTGCGGCAGCGCCACGCGGCCCTCTCCGCATAATCTGCCTCGCACCCGCAGACCCCGCCAGGGGCAAATGTCGCCCCTCTCTGTCCAGTCCCAGAACTTCGGGTCCCTCGGAGCCCCGGCCTCCCCCGCCACGGGGTCCCGCTGTCCGCGTCTTCGCGGAGATCTGCAACCCCGCGGTCACAGCTGCCGCGCCGCCTCGGCATCTGTCTCCCTTCACACTCCTTCGGTCGTTTGGACGGTTTTGAGCCACCGGGCCGGGCTGCCCGGCCCGGTTGTCCCCAGAAGCCCGGCGGCCTCCTCCGAGCGGCGGGCTTTGGAAGGAACCAAAGCGATCGCGACCTTAATGGACGAATTTTCTCTTCTGAAAGAAGCCGAAACATGCTGGTGGGCAGGACAGGGCTTTGGCGGATCAGCTCCGGCCCCGCGCCCCCGGCGCCCCTCCCCCGCGCGTCCCCGCGCCTTTGATGTCGCCCCCCTCCCCGCCTGCTCCACCCCCACCCCAGCTCGGCCCCGCAGGGCGCGCCAAGTTTGGGCTCCGGCGGCTGGCTGCTCGCGGAGCTGTCTGCCAATCCTCAGCCGCACCTGCCCCCAGGCCGGCCCAGGTCCCCGCTCTGCACCTGCAAGGGGCCCCAAACGCCTTTGGTGAGACTCCTTCCCCCAGGTGGCTCAGGGGTGGTGGGGTGTCTGGGTCAGGGGGAAGCCCCAGGTAAACTCGGATAAGGAAGGAGACGGGAGAAAACTTTCTTTTAAGGAAGGAGAAGGGGAGGAAGGGGATGAGCACCTTCTCTAATGACTTCTGGGATCATCTTGAGTCCCACCGCGTACCTAGCGCTTGCCCGAGTCATTGGCAGAGCTGGGCTTTCAAAGCTCTCTGTTCAGCCCTCGTCCCAGAAAGGAAGCTCCCATTGGACCTGGTGTTGGCACTTTGCACCCCTGCCCACCAACCAAGGATGAAAAGGGAGGATTTCTGGGTCAAAAGACCCAGGGCCCCTGGTTGCCACTGGTTTCTTCCGTTCCATAAGCTCTCTACCACTCTGCCTCTCAGCACGCCAGTCCAAAGCCCAGCTTGCCTATATGGCATCAAGGAATGGTGAATCCTATTAAAAATAATCATAATAAAAATAAAAAATAAAAGGACTATGGGGGAAAGAGCAGATGGCAGACTGGGGTCTAGGGTTCGGGGGTCAGGGGGAGGCATCTCCTCCCATAGGATTTATGTGGTCTACGAAAATCCAGTAGGGTAACAATTGCTGGTATCTGGTGAGCATTCGCTATTCCCTAGACCCTGCACCAGGGGCATGACTTGTTTTCTCTCGTTTCTTTTACTTCTAATTTTTTAACACTTATATATGTAGTTAACGTTTATTTATTTTTGTGCGAGAGAGAGACAGAGTGCAAGCAGGGGAGGGGCAGAGAGAGAGGGAGACACAGAATCCAAAGCAGGCTCCAGGCTCTGAGCTGTCAGCACAGAGCCCGACGTGGGGCTGGAACTCACAAACCATGAGGTCATGCATGACCTGAGCTGAAGTCAGATGCTTAAACGACTGAGCGACCCAGGCGCTCCTTGTTTATTATTCTTTTTTAATGTTTATTTATTTATTTTTGAGAGAAAGAGCACAAGTGGGGGGCGGGATAGAGAGAGAGACATACAGATACAGATACAGAATCTCAAGCAGGCTCCAAGCTGTCAGCACAGAGCTTGATGCTGGGCTCTCCAGCCCACAAACCCTGAAATCATGACCTGAGCTGAAACTGGGCACCTAACTGACTGAGCCACCCAGGAAGCCCATGTTTTCTCTCGTTTAAAACTACTGCTCTATAAAATAGGTTCCCATTGGGGTACCTGGGTGACTCAGTCAGTTAAGCGTCTGACTCTTGATTTAGGCTCAGGTCGTGATCTCAGGGTTCCATGGGATCAAGCCCCTTGTTCGGCTCTGTGCTGACAGCACAGAACCTGCTTAGGATTCTCTCTCTCTGTCTCTCTCTGCCACTCCCTAGCTTGCTCTGTTTCTCCAAATAAATAAAATAAAACTTAAAAAAAAGATAGGCATCCATTGTACAGATGACGAAAGTAAGGCTTAGAAAAGGTTATGTATTTTTATGTATTTGCCCTTAACCATTCAGGCAAGTGGTGGGAGGAGATCCAAACTCAAGCTGGTTGACTCTGAAGCCTGCACTTGAACTCCTTGATTATCTGGCTTTCTAAACAGTGCCTCTGTGGGCAGGTGGGATCAAGAAGCCAGGGCTTCCAGGGAGGCAGAAGCTGGATGAGCATCATTGGCCTTGAATAAGACAATGAGATTTCTTCCCTCCTTCTTCTTCTTCTTCTTCTTCTTCTTCTTCTTCTTCTTCAAGGAATAGAATAAGAGAATATTTAATGGTTAAATGTTCCAAAAAGCTCAGGCCTGTCTTCATGTCCAAAAGTTTGTCCTGGTACATTTACCAATGAAAACATCTCAGACAAATTGTTATCTGGGATCCAGATCGCCACTCAGACTTCTAACCTCTGGGGATGAAACCCTGAAACCCTCCTGCGAGTCCCACCTTTTGACATACAAATGACAGTTTCCTGTATAGTAGGAGCTTCCCCTCCTTCAAGAAAAGGAGTTGGAGAAATTTGGGCCCATTTTCATTTCACCATAACTCAGACAAAACATTTACGAGGATATATTGAGGTTTCCCCAAAGCCTATAACTTTCCTTTATTTGTTTGTTTGTTTTTGGTGATCTCTATTTCCCTGTAATGATTTGCAGAAACACCTTGAGAGTTAAAAGTGACTTTACAGATTCTATCATCAAACTCCTAATTTTACAGGTGAACCCAGTGAGGCAAAGGGACTAGGAACTCCAGATGGCTGGATTAGGCACTGGTCAAGGTAGTTGTGCTCCCGGGAAGTGTAAACAGCCCTTGTGCTTGTATCATGTGGTGGGGGGTGAGAGGGGGTAGAAGCATCCTAGGAAGTAGAGTCTAGACTGTGGCTAGAAAGAGGGAGTCCTGGGAGAAGGGAGGGGAGCAAAGGAGGTGGGCTGGGCCCCAGAGGGCACGGAAGCCATGTGTGTCCCCGGCAGGTACAGATCACTGAGGCTTCTCATTAGAACAGTCTCTCCTTGTTCGGGTAGTTTGGCTCAGGTATAAAGCACTGAGCAAAGCCCTCCAGGCACTCCCTGTCACCCCTCCCCTTTAGTCTGCAGATCCATTACTTCTCAGAACCCTCACCCCCAGGTTATGTCCTTCTGACTTCTCAAACCTTTCATCCCTCCTGTTCTAGGGACAGGCTGCCTGCAGCGTCCCCCTTGAGCTCTGACTGAGAGGACATGTCTATTGGAACCCCCTACCCCTGCACAGAACCCTCCTGGCATCTCCCCTTGAGTTTTTCCTGTCTCTAGTGATGGCTGTAGAGCCACTGTCCTTCTAAGGGCCCGGACGCGGTTATGAGAACCTGGGAAGAGGGTCGCCACTGATTAGCAAGCAGACGATAAGCTAGCTGTGTCCTGTTCTTTCAGACTTGCTGTTCGCCCTGATGCACCGCCAAACAAAACAAAACAAAACGAAAAAGTGCCTCTTTCAAGATCGAAGTAAAACTCTGTGCAGAAATTACCATAGTTTTGACTTCTTCTTCGTAAAGAACAAGTGAATTACATTTTAAACATTAAGAATGTTTGAGTTTGGGGGTGCCTAGGTGGCTCAGTCGGTTAAGCATCCGACTTCGGCTCAGGTCATGATCTTGCAGTTTGGGAGTTGGAGCCCCACATCAGGTTCTGTGCTGACAGCTCAGAGCTCAGAGCCTGGAGCCTGCTTCGGATTCTGTGTCTCCCTCTCTCTGCCCCTCCCCTGCTCACACTCTGTCTCTCTCGCTCAAAAATGAATAAACACTACAAAATTTGATTAAAAAAAAGAATGGGTTTTAAGGAATATATGAAAAAGAACTGTGATGGGTTTTAAAAGGTTAAGAAGGGGCGCCTGGGTGGCGCAGTCGGTTAAGCGTCCGACTTCAGCCAGGTCACGATCTCACGGTCCGTGAGTTCGAGCCCCGCGTCAGGCTCTGGGCTGATGGCTCGGAGCCTGGAGCCTGTTTCCGATTCTGTGTCTCCCTCTCTCTCTGCCCCTCCCCCGTTCATGCTCTGTCTCTCTGTCCCAAAAATAAATAAACGTTGAAAAAAAATTTTTTTAAAGGTTAAGAAAAGCAGATTTAGCTACTTGGTCTTCTGAGATCAGTGCTGTGGCTTTCTCCTCCCCCCCCCCCCCCCAGCCTGTTCCTAATACTCATGTGGATATTTAGAATGTGTACCAGTGAGGACTGCAGGCCATAAGGTCTATGTAACAACTACTCAACTCTGCCTTTCTAGCATGAAAACAGCCATTACATGAATCCGTGGCTGTGGCTGTGTTGCAATAAAACTTTATTTACAAACACGATCAGCTCCTAGTTTGCCAACCACTGGTGTAAAACAACAAAGGTTTAACTTCATGCTTGTGTTCCATGTCCATTGTGGGTAGTTGGGAACTGTGCTTCATTTTACCATCATTCTATTTTTTTTTTAGTTTATTTATTTATTTTTAAGAGAGAGAGAGAGAGAAAGCAGAAGCAGGGAGGGGCAGAGAGAGAGAGAGAGAGAATCGGAAGCAGGCTCCAGGCTCTGAGCGTCAGCACAGAGCCCGATGCAGGGCTTGAACCCACAAACTGTGAGATCGTGACCTGAGCTGAAGTCGAACACGTAACCGACTGAGCCACCCAAGTGCCTTATTTTGTCGTCATTCTTAATCCAGGCCCCTGCTCGATGGACGAGCCTCTAAATGGAACATGGCTAATCACCTAAGCAGAGGGGGAAAAAAGTGGCCAAGTCTGTATTGGTCCCTCCCATGTGACACATCTATCCTGCTCCCATTTTATTGCCCAGAACAAGTCACACGGTCCCACCTAAATTCAACAGGCGGAGAAGTATAAAATCTAATCTTACCATGTGCTAAAGGCAAAGAGAACTAAACATCTGTGAACGGCCGTAGTGTTTATCAGCGAACGCAGAGTTGTAGGTTAAAGAAAATCTCCATCTTGCCTGAGAAAGTTCAGTCATTCTGCACACATTCACTGAATGTTCATATTCAGGGATGAGGATGAGGAAGTACTTTACAGTGTCTGTAAATCTCTACCAGTAACAAACAATGTCATCAGCACGGAGAGAGAAAAAGAAACCCGTGAAGAGAAATGGCTAGAGAGAAGAGGAAGAAAATCAAGAAAGCAAGATAAGGGAGGCAGATAACGTAGATAAATAGATAAATGGATTGGATAGCAAAAAGACCGGAAGGATGCTCGTCAAAATGTTGCCAGTGGCTAGTTCTAGATAGCTGGGATTACCCCATTTGGGTTTTTCTGTTTTTCAGCATCTTCCAACTTTTCTTCAGTGATCAAGCATTAATTGTATACAAGCCTACCTCATTTTATTGCGCTTCGCTTTATTGTGTTTCACAGATATTGCGGGTTTTGTTGTTGTTTTTTTTTTTTTACAAAGTGAAGTCTGTGGCAACCCCGTGTTGAGCAAGTCGGTCGACACCCTTTTTCCAACGGCATTTGCTCACTTCATGTCTCTAGGTCACATTTTGGTAGTTCTTGCAATATTTCAAACTCTTTCATTATTGTTACACTTGTTATGGTGGTCTGTGATCAGTGCTCTTTGATGTTACTATTGTAATTGTTTGGGGGCGCCACATTCATATAAAGATGGTGACTTTAATCGACACATATGTGTGTTCTGACCATTCCCCCGTCTGTCTCTCTCCCTCCCTCTCCTCTGGCCTCCCTATTCCCCAAGACACAACATTTCGCATTCAGATAGATGCTATGCTAGTGCACCACGCTCCATACAGTATATATGTTTCCCAAAATTTGTGTGTATTTTTTACAAGTCAAATTCTATTTTCATTGCCCCACACAATACTACTACCTAAAGGCGCACTCTAAGGCACCTTAGTAGTGCGAATGTCTTGTAATCTATCCATTGTTTATCTGATTCAAATTTAAGATACTCATAATCATTTTCTAAAATGGAGACTTATATTTCGTATGTTCTTTCTGGTTCTGTTGTGCTTTAAACCCAATGTCTGCGCCAGGTTTTTGGTGTCTGTGTCAGTGAGTGGTCTGGTCAAAGAAGGAATCAAGGAACCTGGAATCCTGTGGGCAGAACCTCACTCAAACCAGTAGGGGCAATCAGCTGCGCCCATTTTTTAGTCATGTGACTTGTATTGCTTCCTTCTTATTACTATGGCTTTAAAGTCCTGGAGACCAAGCCTTCTGCTGGACGCTCTTATCCTGGATTATTACAATTTCAGGAAGCTACTGGGGTGGGGGGGGGGAGTCTAAAAAGTTCTCTTTAGCAAGGTAATAATAATAATAATAATAATAATAAAGGAAGTTTAAGAGACACTGCTTTAAGAATTCATGGAGAAATTTAGAGCAATTCTGGCTGAAGAAACTGAGGAGGTCTTGATACAGGAGGTAAATTTTGAAGAAGAGTTTGACACCCAATAAGGATTTGGGTTGTTGGAGATTAGGGGAGGAGGCTTTCTAGGTAGAGGGAGTGGGTAAATGGGATTATGGATGTAGGAAAGGAGCCGTCCTCCAGCTAAAACAGCAAATAGTTGACTCCCAATGGAGCAGAGGAATCCTGGAAACTTCCAGGGAAAATGCAGACTATTTCATATGCATATAAAACTATCTTCCTAATTAGATGGTGACTGGTGTTTTCTTTCTTTAATAGCTTTAACTCCCCAGTCCTACATATGGCCAGAATGTTGACCAAACTGGATAAGGAACATTTGTCTTTGACCTCGCCTTCTAAATCAGCACTTCGTCCCATCGCCCTCCTGGTGGTGCTTGCTTTCCTCCCCCTGTGTGCTCTCAAAGTCTGTGAAAGAACAGCCCAAGGTGATCACTGTATCATTTCTATAGGATGTGGGTCATTGTTACGTATGCATGGGACTTTTACTAGATACGCTTCTCCATAGAAAAGGAAGATAGGAGATGTATCATTGCTACTCTTCTATGAGATTTGCTAGATACACTTCTAGATACAGAAAAGGAAGATGCTACTTGGGAGAGGAGATGGGAGCAGGGCTGGGGCTGGGAACCTGGGCTGAGACAGGTTTGTGCACTCATTGGGATCCGGCTGATGTCAATAATCTCTCCTATGCAAATGAGCAAAAAAAAAAAAAAAAAGAAGTGTCTTGTCTAGACCAGAAACCAGACCTCAGTGGGAGGTCGCTAAAGGGTGTGGTGTGGCTGGAAACAGAAAAATTCGTTTCATCTGGCCTTGAACAGAACAGGATATTCATCAGACTAGCTCCAGGGAGGCAGGTAACAACACAGAGCCCAGAGGCCTCATAGATGAGAGGCCAAAAACTTGCTAATAGTCCAAGACCCAGTGCTCAGAGGCCCCGTGTCAGGCAAATGTGAGCTGGGAATTAGATCGCTAGCATCAGGAGAAACCTGCCCTTGGTAAATCTACTTTTGGTTATGATTTCTATTTCCTTTATTTCCCTTTGGAAATACTTGCAGCTTAAGCGGGTCTTGCATGCTGCCTGGCAATCATTCTGTGGTTCCCTAGTCCGTTCGTGTTCCCGCTCTCCTAGAGCGCTATTCTGTGTCTCTCTGCAAATCCCCTGGTCCTGAGAAAGCGGGGCAAGCAGAAGAGAAGGTCATGGACTCCTGCTGCCAAAGCCACTCAGCTACCAGCAACAACAGCCACGAATTCTGCTTTCCTGCGTTGCCGTTCTCTTTCCCGGAAAGCTGATTCTAACTGCGCACTAGCCGCTGTCCTGCTGCTCACGGACGGCCCTCCGGCTGGTCTCTGCCCTCTGCAGGTCTCCCTTTCTCCAGATTACTCCTATCAGTTTACAAACACATTGTTACTTCTCCCGTTTTAAACAACAACGTCTACAAACATCTTTTTTTTTAATGTTTATTTTGAAAGAGAGAGACTGTGTGTGTGTGTGTGTGTGTGTGTGTATGAAAGTGGGGGAAGGGCAGAAAGAGAGGGAGACAGAATCCCAAGCAGGTTCTGCGCTGTCAGCATGGAGGGCTCCATCCCACAAACCAGGAGATCATGACCTGAGCCAAAGTCAAGAACCAACTGAGCCATCCAGCTGCCCCTACAAACATCTCTTAACCGTCATCCCATTTCTTTGTTCCCCTTTTGCAGAAAACTCTTCAAAGAGTTACCTTCCACACTCCTAAGTCCAGTGGCAGAATCTCCATCCTCATCCTATCTGATGACACAGAGAGCGACAGATGACACGGCCTCCTGCTGCCTCCTCCTTGGCTCCCACGACATCCTGATCTTGGTTTTCCCCCAGCCCCACTGGCTGCTTCCTCTTCTCCTCTACGCCTTCACCTTGTAGGCAGTGTTCGTTTTCCATTGCTGCTGCAATGAATTATCACAAACTTGGTGGCTTACATAATACTAATGTATCATCTTCCAGTTAATAAGAGGTCAGCTGCCCAGTCCAGCAGTCTGGGAGCTATCTTTGACTCCTCCTTCCCTCCTGCACCACTCATCCTGCATGTCAGAAATCTTGTCTCTGCCTTAGAAATACTGTTGCCCCCCTTATCCATGGAGGACGTGTTCCACGACTCTGATGCCTAAAACTGCAGATAGCACTGAACCCTATATATCCTATGCTTTTTCCTGTGCATACATACTATGAAAAGTTTTACTTTACAGATCGGGCCCAGTAAAAGATTAACAACGTCTCCTTTTCACCAATCTCTTCTTTTCCTTTTAAAGGTACAGAGAATAACGTCCACCATATTCTACCAGGCAGATTTATCAAAGTTAAACAAACCGTGCCATATTTACGTCAAATTTTCTGTAAGAAATAAAGTGCCATAGGTGTGCCTGAGTGGCTCAGTCGGTTGAGCCTCTGACTCTTGATTTCAGCTCAGGTCATGATCTCACCGTTCGTGGGTTCGAGCCCCGTATTGGGCTCTGTGCTGACAGCACAGAGCCTGCTTGGGATTCTTTCTCTCCCTCTCTCTACCCCTCCCCCACTCTCTGTTTTCTCAAAATAAACTTTAAGAAAAGAGAGAGAAATAAAGTGTCATAAATACAATTGAACCTCAGTGTGTCCTTCTTCAATCTCATTCACTTCTCTTCCTCTCCAGAACCATCTGCTATCTTGATTTTGGTGTTTATCATTCACATATATATTTCATAATTTTTATTGGTATTTTAAAAGCTCCCCCTCCTCCTTGTCATTCTAATGCTTTAATCAAGATGAAACCTCCAAAGTCCCAAGAGGTCAACACTTGTCCAAGGTCACACAGCAAGGTGACGCCAGGATAGAACAAGAGCCCAGGACTTCTGACTCTTAGTTCAGAGTCTTCCCGATGCTCCAGGGTGTATCTTTTCAAAATGTATGTAAATCGAATACATACCATCTACTATGTTCCCGAGACAGTCCTAGACTCTTTTAAAAATACATGGGTCCATCTAACCTCACAGGTGAGAAAACTGAGGCTCAGAGATGGAAGTCACTTTTCCAATATCAGCCAGCGAGCAGGGAGCACAGGTAAAATGGGCACCCAGGACTGCCTGACTCCCAGTGCTTCCCTCTACTGGGTACTGCGTGGGAAAGGCACAGGTTTAGAAAGCAGAAACCCTTAGCTTGCATTCTGGTTCCACAACTTGCTGACCAAGTGAACCTAGACAAGGTAAGTCAGTTAAAACCACCATTTAGTGAATATCTATTAAGCACCAGCAGTTTTTATTTTATTTTATTTCATTTCATTTCATTTCATTTCATTTCATTTTTTAAATTTACATCCAAATTAGTTAGCATATAGTGCAACAATGATTTCAGGAGTAGATTCCTTAGTGCCCCTCCCCATTTAGCCCATCCCCCCTCCCACAACCCCTCCAGTAACCCTCTGTTTGTTCTCCATATTTAAGAGTCTCCTATGCTTTTTCCCCCTCCCTGTTTTTGAATTATTTTTGCTTCCCTTCCCTTGTCTTCATCTGTTCTGTGTCTTAAAGTCCTCATATGAGTGAAGTCATATGATATTTTTCTTTCCCTGACTAATTTCGTTTAGCATAATACCCTCCAGTTTCATCCACGTAGTTGCAAATGGCAAGATTTCATTCTTTTTGATTGCGGAGTAATACTCCATTGTATGTATACCACATCTTCTTTATCCATTCATCCACTGATGGATATTTTAAGCACCAGCAATTTTTAGCATTCATCTTATTTAAACACCCTTAAAGACAGATATTACTTAATCTTTAGAGGGAGAAACTTTAGAGGGAAAAATTATCATTTGGTTAGGGGTGCTTGGCTGGCTCAGTCGGTAGCATGTGTGACTCTTGATCTCGGGGTTGTGACTTCAAGCCCACGCTGGATGTAGAGATTACTTAAAAATAAAATCTTTATCATTTGGTGGGACATCACGTATCTGATAAAGACTTATATACAAAATATAAAAAGAACCTTAAAACTCAACAATAAAAAATGAATTAAAAATGAGCAAGTGATCTGAATAGACACTTCATTAAAGAAAATATACAGGTGGAAAATAAGTATAAGAAAAGAGATCAACATCGTTTTTCATTAGGGAAATGCAAATTAAAGCAAAAATGAGATGTCACTATACACCTAATTAAACTATCGAAAATCCATAGATCTGAAAATATCAACTTCTGTCAAAGATGCAGGGAAAGCGTACCCCTCATTCCTTCCTGGTGAGAATTCAAAATGGTGGAATCACTTTGGAAAATATTTTGGCAGTTCCTTAAAATGTTAATCATAGGTTTACCTTATGACCAGCAATTCCACTCCTAGCTATAAATCCAAGAGAAATGAAAATTATGTGCACACAAAACTTGTACACAAATGTTCACCTCAACATTGTTCATAGCAGCCAGAAAGTGGTAGCAATCCAAATGTTCCTTAACTGATGAATGGATAAACAAAATACAGTGTATCCATACAGTGGAATATTATTCAGCCATAAAAAGGAATGAAGTGCTCATTCATGCTACAGGATGGATGAACTCTGGAAACATGCTAAGCAAAAAGAGCCATTTGCTAAAGGCCACAGCTTGTATGATTTCATTTATATGCAATGTCCAGAAAAGGCAAATCCCTAGGCACAGAAAACAGATTAGTGGTTGTCAAGGGCTGAAGGGACGGGAAAAAGTGAGTGACCTATTTTGGTCAGTCCTAACCTCCAGAACTGTAAGATAACAAACTTGTGTTGTTTAAAGGTACTAAATTTGTGGTAATTTGTTACAGCAGCAATAGGAAACTGACACACTCATATACTCAAAGCAAGCTCATGTATTGTTATGCAATGTGTACTGTGGAAATAGCATGTTCGTGAAAATCAACATGAACATACCTAGCTGGAAATTAAGTATTGCAACTCCTAAATTAAGTATTACAACTCCTAAACATCTTTCAATTAATACATATATGTTGAGCGTTTGAACGCTTCCCAAATATTGATATTAATCAGCACTCTTTACTCTTGCCCGGAGCTCAGGGCAGGAAGTTGGAAGGACGGTAAGGATCTTGGGAATGCTGAACTGTGGCTCCTATCAATCAGGACAGGTTGTGATGCCACCCCCAAATGTCTGACAGCACGTTGGAAATCACAAGCTGTGATGGCATTTGGCCTGGATACATTCGGCTAGCTGACTTCTGGAAGTCTCAGTTCTCGTTCTTCCTGATGCTGAGGATGAGGTCCAGGAGGGGCCACGGATGTGAGCTCCAGGGTAGAGGGCAACAGCCGCTCACTACCCGGTGGATCAGGGTCGGTGAAGACCCCAGCTTCATCCTAGGGGTCTGCCCCAAAATGCAGATAGCCAGCAACATTACTTAAACATCCTGTGTGGATTCTCCCCAGAGAAGAGCAAGGGAGAGCCATGTCCCTGCCACCCCACACAAATCTGCCTGATGACTGGGCCCAGTGGGGAGGGGATTTGCCCAGCAGGCTGGGTGGAAGTTGCCCTGCCAGATAACCCCAGCTCCAATTAAAGCCATTAATGAGAAATGAAGCCAAGGACCATTATCCCTTGTTAGGCCCCTTTCACCAAAAGTCTCGGCTTTAAGACACAGTGGGTCAGCCTAGGAGCAAACACTCCATGAGGCACTTACTTTTCATCATTCACCAATCAAATTCTGGTTGGCTCTAGAGTGACCAACCATCCAGTTTTGCCTGGGATCGATGCGTTTCCCAGGACAGGGTGCTCACAGAATCAAAACTGGGGAAATGCAAGGCAAATTGGGAAGAGATGATTACCCTACCTTCCACCTTGATGTTGCGGTTTTGTGCAGCACTGGACTATTTTCCTGAGCTATGAGAACTCTTTACGAATCATCAATTTATACCTAATTCTCTTAGATGCAAGGCTCTTCCCCCAAATTTCCTTGTAATGACAAGGGCTACCATCTACTGGAAAGCACTCTCTGTTATTACTTCTGTTAATTCTCTTACTAATCCTAAGAGACAAGCAATTTTATTTTTATTTTATAGATGATGAAACTCAGGCAACAAGAGCTTAAATAATTGTTTAAGGTCACACTGAAAGTTCGTGGCAGAGCCAAAATAGTCTCAGGTCTCTCTGACTGCAGAAAAGGCACTTATAACCATTGTGCCATTTGCCTCTACAGGGACGGACCCACGGGACAGTCAGTACCTTCTTTGGGGGAGGGAGCTTTTGTCTTGTAGCAATCACAGAAGTATGTGTATGCTTTTTTTTTTTTTTTTTTTTTTTTTTTTTGTAGGCTCCACGCCCAGTGTGGAGCCCAATGTGGGGCCAAACTCACCATCCTGCTATCAAGATCTGAGCCAAGATCAAGGCCTGAGCTGAGATCAAGAGTCAGATGCTTAACTGATGGAGCCACCCAGGCACCCCTGGGGCAGATGTTTTTCCATGTCATTTGTGACCCGAGGCTACTGTGGCTTAGTTTTTTGGAAAAGGGTCTTCCCCAGCCAGAAGCCAAGTTTCTGAGAACTGGACAAATCAGAGCTTGCTCACAGGGTCAAAGTGGCCCATTTCAGTCCCCGAGGGGCCTCGATGCTGTGCGGCGCAGCAATCTCAGGACCCCACTTTCCTGATCCCTCACCGGGCAGTTTGAGATTTGAGGCTATCCGCATCAGGCAATTGCAGATTCACAGCTGCAGGAGTCCTCTTCCTCAAGATCCCCTGCCGGCAGCCCCCGTGGCAACGCCAGGCACCTCTGCTTGCAGTAAACATGACCTTAGCCTTCTGCCACCAACATGACATTGGCATGTCGCTGCTGATCTGTAAACACAATTGTGCTTTCAATCTTCTGACTGAATTTTGTTCCTGGGATCCTAACAGGCAGCAGGTCTCTGTTTATCTGTAAACAGCGGCCCCATTCCCCGGCAGAGAGGTTACGATGCTGTTTGTTTTTATTACTTTACAGTAAGAAGAAAAGGTGGTTTGTGACAGGCATCCACATTACCCCTCCCTCTCCTGAGTGTCTGAGAGGATAACCTCTCTCTCTCTCTCTCTCTTTCTCCCCCTGCACACATAAGTCCATACCCTAGACCAAGAGAAGGAGTGGCATATGTCTCACTCTGCCTTTTAGCATCTCCTGAAAGGACACTGGAGAATCTGGTGGCAATAATTCAGATAATAAGTGTCCAGTGCTGTGTGGAACAGCTAACACAGATTCCCATGTGGAGGAAGGAACGTGAACAGCTCCCCCAGGAAACTCAGTATCAGAGCCCACAGTCCCCAGGTCCTGTTTCTGAAGGTCACTCATTGCGGGCAGCCCTAGATGCAGTATGTGCCTTGAGAAATTTTTGTATTTCCTTTTTTTCCCTTAATTTGTATTTATTTCTGAGGCACAGAGAGAGACAGAGCGTGAGCAGGGGAGGGGCAGACAGGGAAGGAGACACAGAATCTGAAGCAGGTTCCAGGCTCCGAGCTGTCAGCACAGAGCCCGATGAGGGGCTCAAACCCACAAACCGTGAGATCATGACCCCAGCCGAAGTCGGACGCTCAACGAACTGAGACACCCAGGCGCCCCTAAACTTGTATATTTCTACCTGTTACTCTTGAAGTGTCCTTCTGCAAAACTCAAGTTCTCTATTAAAATAGGTAGGTTTCTTTTTCCCCAAAGTTTGTGTTCCAGCTAAAAGAATGTGATCTTTTAACAGAATGCATAAATAAACTGGATACTTGAAATTTTCTAAGAAAATTTCCAGAAAGTATGGATTCACCTATAAAATCTATAGTTAGTAGGTATAGATTTCAGTTTTCATTAACTCTAGCAATGGAAGACAAAAGCCAGATTGGTATCTCTTCTACAAAGCTAAGTTATCAAGGACATTGTGATTTAGGAAGATTTATAAGGTTTCATGGGTGTCATAAGGTAGAAAAAATGATGGAAAAGGAAATTAAAGTATTTATTATGATTAGGTGAGAAAGGCAAAAAAAAAATGAATAGATACAATTCAAATAGTAAAATACTGGAAGATGAGAAGGACATATGACTAATCGAATGACAACAAAATATTCAAAATCAAGCCTGTTAATAGGAATAATTATTCCAGTTAGTGAAAATGGGAACTTGGATGCTTATTTTTTTCTTCCAGTGTGCCAAAGGAAACATCTTTTTAAGTAGGGTTATTAAAATAACTTGATGGTGTTATCAAAATAGTTCTTTAAATAAAAAGTTCTATTTTGTTGACGCAGAGAAATGGAGTGAACAACTTACTGTAAGAGTAAATTCACTTGGAATCTACAAATCTAAGCTTAAAGAGGAATAAAATATCTAGTTCAACATGATGGATAGAGCACATGTGCTTACGTGAAATTGCATAATTTTCAAATAATAAATTCAGAACAGGTCTGGAAAGTAAGACATGGTGCCATCGACAGCACAAAAATTTGAAGAGATGGGTAGAAATTGGAAAACGTATGTGATTAGGTTCATGGAGAAAGCATATCTGAGAGAGACACAGTGAAGAATCCTCCTTTGGAAGGTCCCTAAGGAAACTCCAGCTCTTCACCTCAAGGCACAGAGACCAGGTGGGCTGTCCAGGGGTGATCACTGGGGTAACTAGTTAAAGATGGCCTGTGCAGCTCCCCTCTCCTGCTCAGAGCGGCCAATGGGGGCATCATCCTCAGGTAAACCCCTGAGAGCAGCTCTCCAATGAACTGGAAGATCAGCTAAGGGAAGCTCTGGGACATGGTGTTAGAGGTAGAAGGAGTAGAGTGAAGCTTGGTAACTCTGCACATCCAACATGGATGTGAAGAAGCTGAGAGGCATTCAGCTCTTCCCCACCCCCCCCCCCCCCCCCCCCACCCCCCACAAATTAAATATACCTTAGTATTTCTTCTGTTAAGTAAAGCCTTCCTCTTGGACAGTCGTGCCAGCCTGCTGGTCCCCATTACGTGCTCTATAGGCACTGTCTACTCAGCCTCCTGTTCAAGGGTGAGGTCTGTTGGGGAAACAGACTTGAATCATGGCAGAGGAATTTGTCATAGCTACAAACACTTAGCAAAAGTCTTTCATTTAGAAATATGAACAGACAACCAAGGGTCACCAGAGACTTGTTAACAGCAAACGATATGAAACAGAAAGGTCAAGATGAACAAACAGGACAAGCAATCTTGAAAGGAATGGATGTAAGGAATGGAAAACAAAAGAAATGAGGAACGTTCTTGGAGATTATATGCACAATGGCAAAATTCAAAAATAGCAAAAGTTCAGAATAACTTCCAGATCAATGATATGATGCCTATGATTCAAATCTTAAACTTAAAAACAAAAGCTGGAGGTGCCTGGGTGGCTCAGTCACTGAGCATCCAACTCTTGATTTCAGCTCAAGTCATGATCTCAGGGTCATGAGATTAAGGCCGGCATTGGCTCTGTGTAGAGCACAGAGCCTACTAAAGATTCTCTCTCTCCCTCTCTCTCCAACCCCCCCCCCCGACTTGCTCTCTCTCTCTCTCACACATTTTTTTAAAATAAGTAAATAATTTAAAAAAATAAAAACTAAAACAAAATCTGACAGTAAAAGGAATTAAAAAGATATACCAAATACTAACCTAAAAAAAGCGAGTGTGGCTACATTAATATCATAATATTATTTAAGACAAAAAGCATCATTAAGAGTAGAGATCATCCCTACATAATGATAAAAAGTTCAGTTTGCCAAGAATATAAAACAGTATATTTATAAACCCTTAACGCTCCAAAATATACATAGTAAAAATTGATAGAACTATAAGAAGAAATGAATAAATCCACTATTACATTATAAGTTTTAAACACACATCTCTCAGTAAATGGTAGGTCAGGCAGACAAAAAAAAAAAAAGTCAGCAAAAACATAGAAGCTTTGGACAACACAATTAACAAGCTTAGATGAAACAACATATAAGAATATCTGTACCCAACTATTAGAGAATATACATTCTTTTCAAGCACAAATGAAACATTTATAAAAATGTGCCATGTAGTCATGAAGCAAGTCTCAGCGAACTTAAAAGAATAGGTATCATATAGATCTCTGCTTTTCAAACTAATAGGTACACAAATCACCCAAAGATCTTGTTAAAATGGAGATTATAATTTAGGTGATGATGCCTGGGATTCTGCTTTTTGATTAAGTACCCAAGTGATTTCTGGTGCTACTGGTCTGCAGACTATACTTTGTGTATCAAGAATTATAGACAATGTTTTTCAACTACAACTTCTGTCTTAGTTTGAATTCCCCTAGAAGTGGACCCTAAGATAAAGATTAAGATTCAAAAGCCAATGGTTTGCCTTACTGGTGAAGGCAACACCAACTGGGGAGTGAGGCTATGAAACAGCGTCAGGAAGACAGCTTTATTAAAGGGTATTATCGGGCTAACAACCCTTGAGGGCAACTGGGACTTATGACCCTTTAAGAACATTAAAAGCTAGTGTGAAACATATGTCTCACAGTCATGCCCTCAAAAGGCAAGGGAATTAGAGTGTCATATATCCACTTCCATCATTCATTTGTTATGGGTTATTCTCTTATAGGGAAGTATTAAGAAATTTAAAGCAGGTATTATTACTTTCCTTAATAAAGTAAAGCAGAATATGCTCATAGCAAATTTTTAAATGTTTTTTCATTCATTTTTTTGAGAGGGGAGCAGAGAGAAGGAGAGAGAGAATCCCAAGCAGGCTCCATGCTGTCAGCACAGAGCCCAATGTGGGACTCGATCCCACAAACTGTGAGATTATGACCTGAGCTGAAATCAAGAGCTGGATGCTTAACTGACTGAGCCACCCAGGTAACCCTGTTCATAGCAAATTTTGAAAGAAGCAAGTAAAAAAAGACAAATTATATACAGTGTAATAATGATAATAGTTGACTCAT
This sequence comes from Herpailurus yagouaroundi, assembly GCF_014898765.1. Taxonomy (NCBI): domain Eukaryota; kingdom Metazoa; phylum Chordata; class Mammalia; order Carnivora; family Felidae; genus Herpailurus; species Herpailurus yagouaroundi. Next base: position 39,386,938 of record NW_024412419.1, on the reverse strand, counting down.
CATCAGAAATTATGAAGACCAGAAGAGAGTGAAAAACGCCTTAAAGTACTTGAAAGAAAAACTACCAAACCAAAATTTTATATCCAGCAAAAATATCCTTCAAGGCTATTGGTAAAATACAGACTTCTTCACCAGTAGAGGCTCACTGCAAAAATTAGTAAAGGATTTTTTCATGATGAATGAATGAAAATATTACCAGATTTAAACAAATAGCTTTAGAAATGAATAGAGAGCATTGGAAGTGGTTCATATCTGGGTAAATTAAAATCTACACAGGGATTTACAACCTGTGTAGATACAGGACATATAACAGCTATAACATAAAAGAAGGAGGTAAGGGACATATATGGTTATCAGGTTTCTCTATTTTTCAGGAAGAAAAAAAATCAGTAACTATAAGTGGATGGTGAAAAGACAAAAATGTATATTATAATCCCAGAATAACCACTTAAAATCAGTGCATAGAAGTATAACTTAAAAAAAAAAAAGTTAACTGGAATTCTAAAATATATTCAAGTAATTAAAAAAAAAGGGCAAGAAATAAGGAAAAGAAAAAAAAACCAGAGAGACATAGAAAACAAATAATAAAATTATAAGCCCAAGCTCAAATATACCAACAATTACGTTAAAAATTAATGAACCTGGGGTGCCTGGGTGGCTCAGTCGGTTGGGCATCTGACTTCAGCTCAGGTCATGATCTCGCAGTCCGTCAGTTCAAGCCCCACGTCGGGCTCTGTGCTGACAGCTCAGAGCCTGGAGCTTGCTTCAAATTCTGTGTCTCCCTCTCTCTGCCCCTCTCCCACTCATGCTCTGTCTCTCTCTCTGTATCAAAAATAAATAAAAACACTTAAAAAATTTAAAAAAATATTAATGAACCTGAAACTTCAATTAAAGGGCAGAAATTGTCAAAATGAGTAAAAAAAAAAAAAAAAAAAAAAGAAAAAAAAAAGCAAGACCCAACTGCTATGGACTGAATTGTGCCTCCTTCAAGTCCATATGTTGAAGCCCTAACCCCACACAGAGTGTGACTATCTTTGGAATAAAAAATTAATCAAGGTTAAATAAGGCCATAAGGGTGGATTCCTGATCTGATTAAAGTAGTGTTCATATAAAAGGAGACATGAGAGTTTGCTCTCTCTCTTTCCACTATGTCAGAACACAGGAAGGTGGCCACCTGCAATCCAGGAAGAGAGTCCTCACCAGCTACTGACTGGCCAGCACCTTGATCTTGGCATTCTCAGCCTCCAGAACTATAAAAAAGTAAATGTCTGTTGTTTAAGCCACACAGTCTATGGATTTGGTTATGACAGCCCCAACTGACTGAGACAACTACAGGCTTTTTTTAGAAGCTGAAAATAAATGGATGAGTATATACCATTCAAACAGTAAGTAGCATAAAGCTGAAGTGGCTATCGTCATATCAGATAAGATATATTTCAAGACAGAAAGTACTAGGAGAAATGAAGAGGAACATTTCATATAACAAAAAGATCAACTCAGTAGGAAGACTCAACAGTCACAAATGTGTGTATACGTAATTACAGAGCTTCAAAATACATGAAGTAAAATTTGCCACAATTAAAGGGAGAAAAAGACAATTCCATTATCATATTTAGAGACTTTAAGACCTCTCTCTCAGCAGTGAATAGATCAGACAAATAAGATCAGCAAACCTACAAATGAGCAACACTACCAACCACCTTGACCTAACTGATTTTTATAGAACATTACATCCACCAAGTGCAAACATACATTCTTTTTAAGTGCACCAGAATAGACCACATGTTGGGCCATACAACACATTTCAATGATTGTGCCACATGATCACAGTTAATTTAATCGTGCACACTCACGCATGCACACACAGCATCCAGGCAGTAACACCTCATAGTTTGCTTCATGATCTGGCCTACCAATTATGGTTTAATAATCAGCACATTGATCCATTCTACTTGTTGTTGGTCTATACCTGCCAAGATCATGTAACCTAGCAACATTCTATTTTCCTTGTTTTACAGGGGAGGTTCTTAGGTTCCAAGAAGAAGTAAGCTTTGTCCAAACTTACCATTCGCTAGCAGGTGCCCTGCCCCAGCTCCTATAGACTGCATTCTGGATTTTCTATTTCTTCACCTGGCCAAGGCTTGTCCTCCTCAGCTAGAGTCCAAAGGCTTACTTATTTTCTTCATTTAAAATCTATCTTGGGGTGCCTGGGTGGCACAGTTAAGCGTCTGACACCTTGGTTTCAGCTCAGGTCGTAATCTCACGGTTTCGTGAGTTTGAGTCCTGCATTGGGCTCTGTGCTGACAGTGAGAAGTCTGCTTGGGATTCTCTCTTCCTCTCTGCCCCTCCCTCACTCGCTGTCTCTCTCAAAAGTAAATATATAAACCTTAAAAAAATTGTTTTTTAATCTATCTTTGCTACCTAATTTCTATCAAACACCTCTGTGCTAGAAAACAAAATTGAAGTTAATCGTTTAGTGAGTAACATGTGGATTTCCACTCATGGCTATATTACAAACCCCCAGAGTAAGATGGGAGACAGAGTGCCAACCTTATTACAGGTGTAGGTGTTTGGGGACCGTAGGGGTGGATAGAAGAGATCCAGTCACTTGCGGACAAGCTTACAGGATCCAAAGATCACAAGTTTAGGGTCCTGGGAGCAATTGATGTTGTAAAGTCCCAGGCACAGAAGGTCCCCCTCCTTCTCGCCTCCCTCAGGAAGCTCGTCCCATAGCCAGACAGCTCTGTTACCCAACACCTAGCCGAGGAGCAGCCGGCCGCCCAGTTTATGCTGTCGGTGATCTCATTAGGAATGAGATGAGTCAACATTCACACAAAGACCTTCTGGCCTGCAATCTGAGAACAGGTTTAGGAAGAACAAAGCAAAAGGGAGAAATGTAACCACGAACTATCTCTTTATTGCTTTTGAGTTGTTTAAGGGGGTTTTAAGGGATTAAGGCTAAAGAAATGTTGACTGTAGGGAGAGGAGCAGGATATCAGTTGAACAGAATAGAGGCCTTTGTGCTAAGAGGGGATGCACCTTAAAAGAAAATCTCCTCAGCCTGGCTGCTAGAAGGGGATAGGGCTGGAAGTCAAAGGTGAATAAGAATGCCAGGTTTCTGGGGGCGTCTGGGTGGCGCAGTCGGTTGAGCGTCCGACTTCAGCCAGGTCACGATCTCGCGGTCCGTGAGTTCCAGCCCCGCGTCAGGCTCTGGGCTGACGGCTCGGAGCCTGGAGCCTGTTCCCGATTCTGTGTCTCCCTCTCTCTCTGCCCCTTCCCCGTTCATGCTCTGTCTCTGTCCCATAAATAAATAAAAACGTTGAAAAAAAAATTAAAAAAAAAAAAAGAATGCCAGGTTTCTAGCCTGGAGGAGAAGTCAAGGTATAGAGGCATCTCTGGGGTCCCTGGTGGTTATGAGTAGACAACCAAAGACTACCAGTCCCCTGGCCCCACCTTTCAATCCCTAACCAAATTCTCAACCAAAACCCTGGGAGAAACCTCCTCATAAGCACAGAGAGGGGCTAAGCCCCAAAAGCAATGTGCCAGAAGGTCTAGAAAACCCAAGGGCCAAAAACACACCAAGGAGACACATACAGTGGACTTGGAGGATAATAGATTCTACCTCATTCCTTTCTTCTTTTTCCTATTTCTCCCTCCCTGTGGGGCTTTTCTGCTTCTATAATTGTATCAGCCAATGCCTGTCTTTGTTCTCTCCCTGTGTTTCATTCACGTCTGTCCCTCCGTTATTCTCTGGAGATGTTCCTCCCCACACAGCTACTATGCATACGACCCCCATCTCCCTGCGATGGTGGCACGACCAAGAGCGGAATCCACTGAGGAGAAAGTTCCTCACCACCCCCTTCTCTGTCCCGACCTGCTACACACCCGCCGTCAAAGGCATGAAGAACAGATAAGGGCTCTGGGCAAAAGGAATGATTTATTCTCTTCTTTCAAGTGAGCAGCCTCAGAAAGCCCAATAATACTTTCTATTTTTATCCCTCGCCAGATGTTACCTTCCCATTCTTCCAGCAACCCTGCCAGATAGAGTTACTTTCAGTGGGAAAACCCTTCCTGGCTGCCCAGGCGGGGGAGGGGGTGTGGTGAGGGTAAGGGGTGGGAATAGGTGTTGCCCTTGTCCCTTACTGACCTTCCCCAGGCCTGTTCTGCCTTCAAAGTATCCATATTTGCTTCCTCCCTTTTTCCTTTCAGGACTTCGCTTATCGTTGGAAGTTTGATCTCTCTGGTTAGGCAATCACTGTGCCGTGATAAATTCTGCTTTCCTTCTGCCCCATTCGTTCAGAGACCTGAGTTGAAGCCCTGGCTTTGACGCTAGGAAGGTATATGAGCTGGGGACAATGATTGCTGACCTCCCTTGGCCTCCTTTTCCCAACCTCCAAATGAAAAGGTGTGATAGGAAGTGTAAGTCTATGATTCTTTTTTTTTTTTTCAAGGTTTTATTTATTTTCGAGAGAGTGCAAGAGGAGGAGGGCCAGAGAGAAAGGGACACAGAGAATCTAAAGCAGGCCGTGCCCTGACAGCTGTGACTCAAATGTGGGGCTTGAGCTCACGGAACCTAGAGACCATGACCTGAGCCAAACTAGGACACTCAGCTGACTGAGCCACCCAGATGCCCCAAGTCTGTGATCCTAGTTGGAGTTCCATGTGGCCTCTTTGAGGGCAGGAACATTTAAACCACTCCTGCGAAGGCTTGTAAAACCTCCGATCCTATCCAGGACGTGCGTTAAAATCACTCGGGAAACTTTTAAAACTTAATTTCACATAAATATCTCTCCAACATAGGAAATTCTGATTCTGTAGCTTTAAATCAGAACTTGGAGAGTATTCTCTTTCTTTTTTCTTTTCTTTTCTTTTCTTTTTTTTTTTTTTTAACTTCTCTGATGATTCCTCATTGACTGACAGACCAACCGACAGAGATCTCCTTGCTTGGATCTCCAATACAAAGTGAAACGGATGTATCTACTTATTATCTCATTATTAAGTTTACCTAAACAACCACAATTACCAAAGAGGATAATTCCTGACAGAAAAAAGAAACCCACGGCCTGTCTTCTGCACCCCGATCTTTTGCTGGAAACTTGGGTAAGGTTTCAAATTGCAACAGCCCAAATCAAAACAACCTATAGTCGAACTCAAAGAGGTTAGTTTATCCACTCTGACAGAAACTTTAATGTCAGAAGTCCGGGGAGCTGGAGCATGACAAAGGACAAAGACAGCAGCATCTCTATTTGCTTTGTGTTGTAATTCCCTGAGAATCGATAGAAAGAGACTTGTCAGGTATTGAGAGTCTGTAATAAGGTGCTATGGGGTGAAGGAGATGGGCTGGAGGGGGGTTGATCTCCAGGAACTATAGTCATCTTAAAGATGACTGCAGGTCAGGGGCAGAAATGGGTTAGTGGGTTCTAAGTTCACTGTGGCTGAGGCCAACAGGTACCAGCCCATAAGATGTCGAACCTCAGAGTTTCATCTCTGCATCTCCCCCTATTTAGGCTCTACTCCTTAGGATGGAACTCTAGGACTTTCACAAATGTCTCAGCCTCAAGAGGAAAGGCAGGGAGGGAGTGGCATGAGATGGGTCAGAGAGACGGTCAGAGAATTTGATTTGGTAAGGCTTTGTAGACTAGGATAAAGACATATGATGTGTATGTCGGGGAAGCTTTAGAGGAATTTAGAGCTCATTCATGTTTCTAAAAGATCATTGTGGTTACCATATAGAGGATGGAGTGCAGGGGATTCACAAGAATGGGATAAGGAATGGGATACCTTCTAGAAGGTTACTGCAGATGTCCAGGTTAGAGAACATGGTGGCTTGGACCAGCGTGTTAGTGAAGGACATGGTGAGATGTGGGAATATTTTACAGATCAAAGTATACTTTGGAGACATCTTTATTAGGACTTGTTGATGGACTGGATGCAGAGAGCAAGAGGAAGAAAGACATTCAATCTCTGTGCTTCTTTACTTGAGGTATTGGCTGGATAGTTGTGTGATTTATTGCAAAGGAGAAAACTTAGAAGGAGCCTTGTGTAGGGGGCATGGAGATAATATGGAATCACAAGTTCTGTCTTGGTCATGGTAAGTTTGTGATACTAAATTGTCAAGTGGGGATATCAAGTAAAGAGTGAAATATATGTCTGGAATTCTCATGAGAGGCCAGAGCAAGAGATATGAATTTGGGAGTCACTGGCATATAAGTGAGATTTAAAGCCATAGACAACATTACTTAAAATGAGAGCCTGGATACAGAAAAGATGCAAACTTGGGACTCAGTCTTGGTTTACTCCAAAATTTCAAATAGGCCAAAGGTCTGCATCAAGTCGAGAAGGAGAGAGAAGAGGTAAATTAATATGTACACCTACACAGAAGTGAAGAAGCAGATAAGCCTAGCTCTTAGAGTCTTAATTCTGTAAATGGTCACGAAGAGATAGTTGACATCTATGAACTTCCTTCTCCACAATCCCTTCTATGTTTCCTTTTACCTGCCCAAGTGCCCAGGTGCCACAAACATTCATTCTTGGAAGGTCTGAATCTTCAGTGTCTTTTTTTTTTTTTTCCTATTTTCTTTTGGTTATTGACATTTTCATTGACTTTTATTTACCATTACAAGTGGAAGTATATAGAGATAGCCCAGGGAATCTCTTAGGTTCCAAACATTTTCTTCATGCCCTGCTGTGTAGCAGCAACTCAATTCCTTCTTGGTACCAAGATCGCTCACCTTGTCTCCACAAAGAATAGTAACACTTTTCCTTGTCTGCTGACTCTTTGTCATGAGAGGACCAAAATGGCCAGGTGGTAGTTTTACCTATGAGTTCAATGGAATTGCCAATGTGTCCTTTGGTGAAAGCATTTTTTCCTTGGGAATTAAGACTTTAAAATCAATAGAACCTGGGGCAGCTGGGTGGCTCAGTCGGTTGAGTGTCTGACTTCAGCTCAGGTCATGATCTCATTGTTCGTTGAGTCTGACCCCCACATTGGGCTCTCTGCTGTCAGCGCGGAGCCTGCTTCAGATCCTCTATCCCCCTCTCTCTGCACCTCCCCTGGTTGCACACTCTCTCTCAAAGATAAATAAACATTTAGAAATAATATAAAATAAAATCAACGGAGCTCAACATGGTGGAGATGGGAAGCAAAAATTCTGCAAGTGGGTTATTAGGTATAGTACTGATGGGCCCCAGTTTATTTCTACCTCCTGATTTCCAGACCAATTTCTGTATTTGTCAGGAACCATCCAAGTGACAGAAACAGTACCATTAATTAAATAGAGGAAATATAATATTAAAAAATGTTACCTAGGTAAACATTTGTTAACGAGGTGACTGAAAGGGTATATCCTAACCCTTGAGGTATCATAAGGATAAGAATTACAGGAAGCTTCTATCATTCCCAGGGCTGAGCTTCTATCACTTCCACAGGAAAGAGGTTAAGAATATAAACGTCTAGGGGCGCCTAGGTGGCTTAGTCGGTTAAGCGTCCAACTTCAGCTCAGGTCAGGATCTGGCAATCTGTGAGTTCGAGCCCCAAGTCAGGTTCTGTGCTAACAGCTGAGAGCCCAGAGCCTGCTCCAGATTCTGTGTCTCCTTCTCTCTCGGCCCCTTCCCCATTCGTGCTGTCTCTCTCTCTCTCTCAAAAATAAGTAAACATTAAAAAAAATTAAAAAAGAATATTGACATCTAGAAATTTAGAAGAGGGGCACTAAGGAGCTGAAACTCAAAATCCTAAGAAGGAGGCACTGCTTAACCAGTACTGGTGTCTCTGAGATCAGAGGAAGGTCTGAGCCTGGCAACTAGAGACTTAGGAGGGGGCACCAGCCAGCTCATGCTGGTATTTCTGAAGTGAGGCACTAGTAAGCTAGTTCTGCAAGTATTAAGCGCTTTGCATTCTCATCACACATGCAAAGCACTTCTCACAATGCATGGCCTGTAGCAAGTGCAAAGTCTCATCACTGTAAGTAGTAAGTATAGTCGTTATAGGAAGGCAGCCGGTACATGATGGGTTCCCAATAAGTGATGATAGTTTTTAAGTGTTCATACCCATATCCCTGAACAAGCACAAAACTTCAGACAAAAAGCCCATCGAGATTTATTAAATGGAATATCTGGATGTGCCGACCTGCGGAAGCCCAGGCTTAACCACTTTTATTCTTCTTTTAGCCCTGTTCTTGTAACATTGTTGTAGGCAGAATGGTGATGGAGAAAGATGCCCTTATTTTAACCTTTGGAACCGGTGAGTTTGTCACTTTACATGGCAAAAGGGACTTTACAGGTGTGCTTAAGTTAAGGATCTGGAGATGGAGAGATTATAGTGGATTATCCAGGTAAACTGCTATGGGCTGAATGTTTGTGTCCCTCCAAAATTCAGAAGTCGAAACCCACCCCCTCAAGGTGATGGTATGAGGAGTGCGGTCTTTGAGGTGACTAGGTCATGAGGGCAGAGCCCTTGTGAGTGGGATTAGTCCCCTTACAAAAGAGACATCCTCTGCCACCGGAGGATACAAGAAGTCTTTGACCCGGAAGAGGGGCCTCACCTAGCGCCCTCGTCTCAGACCTCCGGCCCCCAGAACTGGGAGAAATAAGCTTCTGCTCTTTATAAGCTACCCAGTCTGTAGTGGTCTGTTGCAACAGCCCTAAGACACGAGCCCAGTTTAATCACATGGGTCTTTAGAAGCAGAGGACCTTTCCCGGCTGTGGTCAGAGGGAGATGTTGTGACGGAAGAACCACAGAGCTGGCCCCATGAGAAGGACTCAAGCTGCCATTGTCGGATTTGAAGGTGGGGGCGGGGCATGACTCAAGGAATGCGGACAGCCTCTAGAAGCTGGAAAACTTAAAGAAATACATCATAAATCCTCCTGTGGAGCCTCTAACACCTTGATCTTACCCAACCTGACCCATCTCTGACTCCTAACCTCCAGAACTGTAAAATAATAAATTGGTTTTGTTATAAGCTACCAAGCTTATAATTTCAGCAGTAGCACTGAGTACTGGCATTGTGGTTTCCTTTACTCCTTGCTGGGCTCTCAGCCCCTACTCCCAGGAGTGGCCACTCAGTGCTCTGTTGTCCCTGTGCCCTGAGAATCAGTTTTGGGCACTGATTCAGTTTTGGGCACTGAAGAAACGTCCCGGTGGTCATTTCTTCCCCATGTCCCCAGCAGTGGAAGAGAGGGTCCTGGCTGGGCAGGCAAACAGACAAAAGGCTCATCACCAGGTGCTCTCCAGACCCTCACAAGGAGGGTGAGCATACTTTCCGTCAACAACGGTGTCTGCATTTATTGACCTTGTTCAGCACCACAATTACAAAAATCCTACCTTTCGTTTATTAAAATCAAACCTTTTGTTGTGACCTATCAGGTCTGTAAAGTCTGGCTTCCCCCACCAACTTTCCTTCATACTGTGCCTCACGTCATCACTATAATCTTAGCAGTTGCTAAGATTTCCCACCTCCGGGCCTTTGCACCCGCGCTTCCTTCTGTCTGGGACACTTACATGCCACTCTTTACATGATGGTTGCTTCTCATTCTTTACATTCCAGTTCAAATCTCACCCCTTAGATCCTCTGATCCCTCCCCACCCCCCCGATATTCTCTATCAGGCCAGCTGTTAATTTTTTCCCCCAGTATTTATCACAATTAGGAGCTAATTTGTTTGTTTTTGTGTTTACTCATTTACTTTTCTGTTTGCTACATTTACTAGGATGTAAGTTCCATGCCATCAGGGACTTTGTCTGGCTTATTTGCTAGTCTATTTCCAATGCCTGGAATATCACCTGGCAAATTACCGACATTCAACACATACTTTGAAAGAGAGGAAAGAAGGCAAAGAAAAAATTTCTGGTTATGTTCCCATTTCCTGATCTAGTATGAGAGTCCCCAAAATCATTTAGGGTCTACGCCAGGCCTGTCCTAGGCTAGGTCAGAATCCTTTCTGACCAGAAACCCAGGCCCGGATCCTTATTTGAACTCTTAACAGCAGATCAGGCAAGTCCCGATTTAAAAGTTACCTTGCTCTGGTTCTGCCTCACTATTAGAACCTGACCCTGACTTGCGAGTCTAGACCACGAACAGAGTCTTGTTTTGACATTTAGGCAGTATGATGAGTGTGCTACAGGTTTCGGAGTCAGAGAACTGCAACATGAATCATGCCCATGCTGCTTTCTTGTGTCTTCGTCAGCTGCCGTAACAAAACACTACAGACTGGGGCGCCTGGGTGGCTCAGTCGTTTAAGTGTCCGACTTCAGCTCAGGTCATGATGTCACAGTTTGTGAGTTCGAGCCCTGCCTCGGGCTCCGTGCTGACAGCTCAGACAGAGCCTGGAAACCTGCTTCAGATTCTGTGTCTCCCTCTCTCTCTTTGCCCCTCCCCCACTCGCACTCTGTGTGTCTCTTCCTCTCAAAAATAAATAAACATTAAAAAAAAAAAATACCACAGACTGAGTGGCTGAAATAACAAAAACTTATTTTCTCACAGTTCTGGAGATCAGAAGTCCAAGATCAAGGTGCCCATCAAGATTAGTTTCTGGTGAAACTTCTTTTCTTGGCTTTTAGATGACCACCTCCTTGCTGTGTCTTCACATGGCCTCTTCTCGATGTAGGCACAGGGATGGGGGACCAGTGTTTTCTGGGTGTCTCTTCCTCTTCTTGAAAGAACACCAGTCTCGACAGATTACAGCCCCACTCTTATGACCTCATTTAACCTTAATTATTTCCCTAAAGCCCCAGCTGCAAATACTGCCACATTGGGGACTAGAACTTCAACATGTGAATTTGGGGAGGACACAATTCAGTCCATAACATCTTGTGACGAATCTAGTCTGAGCCTTGGTTTTCTTGCCTATAAATTAGGGATGGTGATACACCGTCTTATGGTTACTGGCAACACCAAATGAGGTGAAGAAACAAGTGTGTGTTTCAATTATCTGATACTGTACAACAAGCCACTCCAAAACTTGGTGGCTTAAAATAACACTGATGCTCATGACTCTATAGTCTGGGCAGGGCTTGGCAAGGACAGCTCATCTCTGCTCCATTTGGTAGCAGCTGGAGTGGCCAAGGAGTAGTAGCTGGAATGATCCGAAGTTCACTCACTCCCATGCACCTGGTTGGGGAAGATCCAAACATCTGGGGAGTAGAGCATCTGGGGCTCCAGGAGCCTCTCTCTCGATATAAGTATAGATGATACAGGTATAGATACAGATTGTCTCTCCAGGTGGTGGTTCCAGGGTAACTGAACTTAAATATCAGCTCAGTCCTCCCACGTCCCAAAAGACAAAGTCAAGTCGAAACTGCATCACCTTTAATAACCAAGCCTTGGAAATCATGGATTGTCACTTCTGCCTATCAGGTGGGGCAGTCACAAAGGCCTGCCCTTATTCAAGGGGAGGAGAAATAGTCCCCATCTCTTGATGGTGAGAGACAAGATCCTGGAAGGCATATGAGACTGAAAAAACTGTTGTCATCATTTTTAGAAAATGCAACCTGCCACTGTACTCAAATATATGACTTGCTTTGGACATAATTTGCAGATTGCAAACCCTGGCCCTCTGTGAGCCTCTTCTCCTCATGAGAGTAGTACAGCCTAATGGCTGTCCCCTGACCAACCACTCAACTGGACCCAGAAGACACAGGGAAATGTTTCTGGTTCTGGAACGAAAGTGATGACTTCTTTGCATCCTCGAAGTTCTTGTGGTTTGTCATAGTGCTGTTTGTTCAGAGGCCTTTCAGCGATGAGAAAAGTCTAAGATCATTTTCCAGTTGAAATCTCTCATCCGTCATATCCTATCCCAGATGGAAGACACAGATCTGGCTGTGCTGGCCTGAGGACTGAAACTGTAGCCTAGGCCCTCTACACCCCAGAGGGAGGCCTGTGCTCCCCCCACCCCACTGCAGCATCGGGAGCTCTGCCTACACCGCTCATGATCAACTCCATTGTCACCAGCCTGCTCACCATACCTTGCACAGGGCTTTCTGGCTCAAAGAAATGCTCCTCTAATAAGAGGTCTGGTAAGGGACCATGGCTACCCTGTCTCCTCCTTCCCTCCTTCCGTCTCTCTTTGCTGACCCTTCTCATATACTCTCTCCCTTCTGCACCAGTCCTTGTTCAAGAACACAGCCATGGCTCCTTCTGTTCTAGCTGCAGAAAGACCCCACAGAGGTAAGACACACCCTCCTGCTTCTTGGACAGGTGGCCCAGGGCCAAAGAGGACGGCTGACCTCCCTCGTTTCCCCCCTTTTTGGGTTTTTCTTGAACTGTGACAGGCTCTGCCCCAAACTCTTGGTCCCTGAGTGCCAGCTCTCTTGCCCTGATCCAAGAGGGAAAAAAGTAGAAAACTCCCTTTGCCCTCATTTCACAGAGATAAGGATAAACTTTTCAAATGGGTCTTCTGTGTCAATCTAAAGTAAAGCGACAGGTAGAACTATGGCCTGTACGCCTGTGTATATATCTCACTCCAACTTTGGCTACCTCCTGGCTGAAGGCTGGCCTATCCTGGGGTTGAGAAGCCCATGGCTAGCCCTCACTCTCTCCCTCTCTGAGCTGATCTAGGCATGAAGCAAGGAACATCTGCAATTTCTCCTTCCTGTTGGGGCTGGGTTTGCCTTCTTGCGCATTAGGCCAGGAGCAGTCAGAGAGTATCACCTATTTCCCTCAGATCACATTAGAGGACGTTTCATGTGAAGTTTCCAAAATATGGATTAGTCAGCAGTACTAATCTGAAAAGGTCAAGCAGACTCTGTTATAATTCTGACAGAACAAGTTACAAAAAGGAAACAAATAAAATACCGGTGCTACTCTGCCACCGATGAGCTGGAGAATTAGCAAAGGCGTTTAACTGCTCTGGGTTTTGGTGTCCTCATCTGCCAGTTGAAGAACTTGGGAGCAAAAAACACTATGAGCAAAGCTCAGGCTGACAGGATGAAAGGGCCTCGCTTTGTGCTCTCTGTGGTCCATTCTATGTCTGAAAGCCCCTGAGGAAGTCTGTCCACCCAAATGTTTCTTTCTCTGGAAAGCTTTGTTTCCATTGGGTCGGGGTGGGGGGGTGGGAGCTGCAGGTGGGAGAGAGGAAGGCTCTTTGGGGGAACTTTAGAAATAGGTTGTGTGCCATCTCTCCCCTGGTGGCCGCCAGACTTGGAGGTCTGGGTGGAGTGCTCCTCCCCAGGGCACGGGCTGCCAGGCTCCCACCCACCGCCAGCGGCCAAGCCCCCAGGACACCGCCGCCGAGCAGCAAGAATTCAAAGGAACCTTCCCAGGTACAGGTGTGTGCATTCCAGGCCTGACAGCCACCTCCTCCGCCCCGTTCTGGGGCCGTTTGTCCGAAGGCATTATGCAAAATAAAGCTGCCTTGTTTCCCCAGCCCGGCGGCAATCCCGGCTACACCGAGGCCTTCTTAGTGGAGGGGAGGATCAGAGAGCAGCGAGCTGGCGGAGTCCCTGCAGGCACAGCTTTTCTTCCATTCTGTTCTGGCAGAGTCGGGAATTCGCAGTGGGAAGCAGAGAAGAGAGCCCCGTACCGGCTCCTACCTCAGCAAGTGTGACCCCATAGCTCTCTGGGTACCAGCCTCTAACCCGAAGACTCCACCTGGGACACTAGCACCGCCTCCGGCGAGGGGTGGGGGGTGGGGGGGGTATCAAACTCGGCTGAAGGTATTGGCGTTCAAGCCCTGGACCGCTTTGTAGGGAGAGGAGTTCCGCCAGGCGGCCTCTAGGTGGCAGGATTCTTCTCAAGGACCCGTCAGTGAACCCTTGCTGGGTCTGGGCTGCAGAATAGTACCTAGGGTCTGAAAAGGGTGCAGGACAAAGAATAGCATCCCACTTCCTTTCCAAGGTGATCAAGTCCCCACATGAGCTGCCAACAGAGAGCCTTGGAGACAGTAGGTCCCTGCTGGAGTTCAGCATCTGGGCAGAAAAGCCACAGTCCTAGTGGGAGGGGGGATGGGCTAAATGGGTAAGGGGCATTAAGGAATCTACTCCTGAAATCATTGCTTCACTAGATACTAACTAATTTGGATGCAAATTTTCAAAAATAAAAAATAAAGTTAAATTATTAAAGAAAGAAAGAAAGAGGGGCTCCTGGGTGGCGCAGTCGGTTGGACGTCCGACTTCAGCCAGGTCACGATCTCGCGGTCCGTGAGTTCGAGCCCCGCGTCGGGCTCTGGGCTGATGGCTCAGAGCCTGGAGCCTGCTTCCGATTCTGTGTCTCCCTCTCTCTCTGCCCCTCCCCCGTTCATGCTCTGTCTCTGTCTGTCCCAAAAATAAATAAACGTTGAAAAAAATTTTTTTAAAAATAAAAAAATAAAAAAAAAGAAAGAAAGAAAGAAAGAAAGAAAGAAAGAAAGAAAAGCCACAGTCCTAGGTCAGAGTTCTGGTTCCAGCTCTTTCTCTCCCAGTGGGCTCCTTTGTCTATTCATTCATGTCTTAGTGGCTCAGGCAGTCACTTCTCTGTATCAAGTAACAAACTGCAGAAGAGGGAATACAGAGGTGAATAAGGGCTTCATTGCGGTATCTTCCAAACAGAACTTTTCCAACTTGTCTCAGCGTAGAGAAGAAAGGTACACTTTTTCAAGTGTCCTGAGGGAAAGCAGTTTTATAAGCAGATAATTATAATGCAGTATGCTATGGTTATAATAATAAAGGCATGTGCAAAGTTTTATGGAAGTTCAGGGAGAGGGAATTTAACTTTTCCTGGGAAGTTGAAAGAAGTTTCACAGAGAAATTAAGTCTTGATGAAGAAGAGACTTTCAGAAGATATGAATGATGGGAGATCCAGACAATTCAGAGCAAAATCAAAGAACTTGAGGCAGGAAAGTACAGACCACATTCAGAGAATAGTATCAATCACTATGTTCAGATGATGTCTACATCTACACCGATGTGAGTGTCTACACCGAAAGCACAGAAGAATCATCTGAAAGATCATTAGGGCTTATCAGGCTTCACCAGAATATACAAGAAAAAAAAAATCAATAGGTTTTTTTTTTTTCCTTTAAATTCTAAAAGTAAGCAATTAGCGGGGTGCCGGGTGGCTCAGTCGGTTGACCGGCTGACTCCTGATCTCAGCTCAGGTCATGATCTCACGATTCGTGAGATCGAGCCTCAAGTGGGGCTCTGCGCTGACAGTGCAGAACCTGCTTGGAATTCTCTCTCTCCTCTCTCTGCCCTTCCCCTCTTGTGCCCTCTTTCTCTCTCTTAAAACAAAACAAAACAAAAAAAAAAACTTTACAAAGAGATAAGCAATGAGTAAACATAATGGGGGAAAGTCTCCTTTTGGTAACAAGAGGGATAACAAGGGACAAGAATAAAATAGTAAACATGGGAGGTGTAGATGAACAGAACTTCAACACTTTCTGGAGGACACTTGAAGAAATGGGGACACACATGATAATTCTGAGTGGAAAGACGCAAATATACCTAAAGCTTTAGTGTGTGACCAGTGGAGGCACTTCAAATCAGCATACTACATATGTATTCTCAACGAAGAACACGAGACTAAATGGATACTCATTGGAATAACAATGTGAGAAGATCCCTACCTCACATCATACTCCAAAATCAATTCCAAAAAGATTCCCATTTTTCTCCTTCCCAACTTGTAACTTCATTATCTCCTTGCCAGTTGTCAGTAAGCCAGTCCTACTGTCTTCAGGCGACGTCCTCAGCGAGGGCACAACCCCTGTGGACTCTGACGTTGCATGAGTCCAACGGTGAGGACAACTTGGAGATATATTTTTTTTTTTTTTGGCCATTTTGAAGAGTTGAACTGTTATATCTTCAGATGTGGAGGCCTAGAATATTACGGAAGTGAAAAACAGCAGGTGACATTTAGCCAGATTGCAGAAGAGGAAACAGGGATTCTAGATCTTTGACTTATATTTTCTCACCCTGTCATGAGTTGAATTGTGTCTCCTAAAAAGATATGTTGAAGTCCTAATCCCCAGTACTTCAGAATTTGACTTTATTTGGAATTAGACTAACTGTGGATGTAATTAGCTAGGCTAAAATGAGGTCACACTGGATTTGGGTAGCCCCTTAATCCAGTGTGACCGATGCCCTTATAAGAAGATGGCCATGTGAAGACAGATGCCTTGTGAATACAGAGGCAGAGATTGGAGCGATAAATCTAATAAACCAAGGGATGCCAAGAATGGCCAGCAACACCAGAAGCTAGGAGAAAGTCATGTGGCAGGTTCTCCTTCAGAGTCCTCGAAGGAACCAGCCCTGTCATCCATCCTTGATGTGGGACTTCTGACCTCCAGAACTGTATGAGAAGACATTTCTGTTGTTTTAAGTCACCCGGTTTGTGGTACTTTGTTACAGCAGCCCTAGAGAACTAACAAACTCTAACAAGAGTGAACTATTATTCAGTCATCACTGAATGAGTTCTTTCAAAGTTTGCTAACCAACAAGTCTATCATTTTTAATGGAGTCCTTCAAATTGTGTCTTTAACTCTGAAGAGATGACTGGTGGCAGGGGTATACAAGGCTATTGGCAGGCACCTGAAGAGGGCTGAGCCCTCCCTCTCCTCAGCCCCTCGCCCCAACCTGCACCCTGGCTTCCCCTCAGAAGACCAAAAGGCAACTTGGCTGGCTTCCCGGGCAGCTGCCCCCCAAGGGGAAGCCACCCAAGCTTCCTTAGTTACTTTGGGGCTGGATTTACCAAGGAAAATGCCTCCCAAACAACACAAGAAAAGGAAGGTGGAAGATTTGAGCAAAGAAATCCGAGGGTGTGGTATTTACCACCCAGACCAGTCCACTTGCTCAACATAAATTTACAGGACAGCCCATTCTTGGAGCATGAATCTGAGCTTGTCCAGAAGCTTGTAGACAGTTTAGGTTTTCCAGCTACAACTTCCCAACTGGTGCAGTGATAATAAGTATCTACTGTTGAGGAGGAGGGAAAAGTCCTTCTTACATCCTGTAACCTTTGTAAAGATAAGGGAGGCCAGCTAGGTGGTGAAATCACCGTGAAGATGTCAGTTGCGGCAGAAATCTCATTGTTCCAGCCCAGACTCTCCGATGAAGACTGATGAAGTAGGTCTTTCCCTCTGCTTCATCCTGGGCCCTCTGCCATCACTCCAGTTTTTCGTTCCGTCCTTCTCTGCTACAAAGACTTCGTGCCAGTGTTTCGTCTGGTTTGGAATACTCCTCCCCGTTTCCAAACCACTGCCTCCTCCCCACTCCCCGTCTTACTCATGAGTCGGGTCTCAGGTTTAACATCATTTCCTGGAACAAATCTCCATGAAGCCCATTCCTTCTGCTCAAAATGGTAGCTAGGGGATAGTTCAAAGGTAGTTATAAAATTTGGTTTTCACATGAGCTTAGGGTTTCCAGAAATAAAGTAAATATACTGAAATCCTCCAATACAAAACAGTTTCACCCTTTATTATTTTTTGAAGTTTATTCATTTATTCTGAGAGAGAGAGAGAGAATGAGTGAGGGAGGGGCAGAGAGAGGAAGAGAGAGAGAATCCCAAGCAGGCTCCACACTGTCAGCACAGATCTCAATGTGGGCCTTGGGCTCGAACTCATGAACCATGAGATGACCTGACTGAGATCAAGAGTCAGATGCTCAACACTCAACCTACTGAGCTATGCAGGTGCCCCAACAGTTCCACAATTCGAAGTGCATGGGTGAGTTTGCAAAAAGGAAAAACAGGGGTGCCTGGGTGGCTCAGTCGGTTAAGTGTCCGACTTCGGCTCAGGTCATGATCTCGTGGTTCGTGAGTTCAAGCCCCGCGTCCAGTGCTGATGGCTCAGAGCCTGGAGCCTGTTTCCGATTCTGTGTCTCCCTCTCTCTCTGACCCTCCCCCGCTCCTGCTCTGTCTCTGTCTCAAAAATAAATAAACGTTAAAAAAAAAATTAAAAAAAAAAAAAAAAAAGGAAAAACACTGACGGGGAAATCCTAGGAGAAGCAATGCAGGGTAATCACCAATGTCAGCCATCAGCTGCCCCGAGGCATCGACTCACCCCAGGCACGGAGCCTGTAGACCACACACAGGGACCTGGAAGAAGATTCTCCACAGCAAGGAGTAAGATCAGAGACCCCTTTTTAAAGCTGGACCCCTGCAAAGGGCCACACCTTAGGCAAATGCAGAATTTGAGGGGAAAAAAATCTGGCACCAGGAGAAAGCATCATGGAAGAGTTTGTCTTGGCCGTAGCTCTTGGTGAGGACAAGGAGAGTCTCCTCAGAAAACTCAGTCAAAAGCCTGAATGCCTATGGATATGGGCCTGTCTTCACATTATTTGCAAAGTCAAAAAAAATTTTTTTAAGATAAGCATCTTAATTTAAAGTGAGATAGCAGAGGGCGCCAGGGTGGCTGGGTCAGTTAGGCAACTGACTCTTGGTTTCAGCTCAGGTCATGATCCCAGGGTGGTGAGATTGAGTCCCACGTCAGGCTCCCCGCTGAGCACGGAGCCTGCTTAGGATTCTTTCTCCACCTGCCCTGCTTGCTCTCTCTCTCTCTCTCTCTCTCCCTCTCTCAAAAAATGAATGAATTAATTAAAATTAACTGAGATGGAAAAAGATAAAAAGAATCGAACCTGAATCTATTCCAGCTTCTAAAACTCATGTCAAATACACCAGAGGATTGCATTCAGCAAATGCAGGACTGTGGAAAACTCTACTGGACAAATAGTCCAGTGTTTTCAATGAATGAATTACCAGAGCGGGGGGGAGAAAGAAGATGGAGGGAAACCTTACAAGTTAAGGAAGTTAATATGGTTAATATGCATCTCAACTATTTGCAGCGTGAAGACCTTATTTGGATCACGGTTCAATTAAATATACAGACAAAAATATGACTTTCATAATATAATTGGAAAATGAGTACTGCGTGAATATTGAATGATACTAAGAAATTGGTGGGGTTTTTTTGTACATGTGATAATGTACTGTGGTTTTGGCCTTTTAAAGTACTTATCTATTAGAGATGTGTAGTAAAATATTTAAAATTTTTTCTTTAATGTTTACTTATTTTTGAGAGGGAGAGAGAGACAGAGTGTGAGTTGGGGAGGAGCAGGGAGAGAGGAGGACACAGAATTTGAAGCAGGCTCCAAGCTCCGAGCTGTCAGCACAGAGCCCGACGCGGGGCTCGAACTCACAAACCATGAGATCATAACCTGGGTTGAAGTCGGACACTTAAGCAACTGAGCCACCCAGGCGCTCCTGCGCGGTAAAATGTTTATGGATACAATTCTATGATGTTGGAATTTACTCATAATGGTATGTGAGGGGGATGTGGATGGAGGTTTTTCAATGAAATTTAGATTGGCCGTGAGTTGACAAATGTCAAACCTGGGGGATGGATACATGAGGTATTCTGGTGTTCTTTTTACTTTTGTGCCTGTTTGAAATTTTCTATCTTGAGTTAAAAAATAAAATAAAGTGGACCAAACCTGGCAATGTTTCGAGATGTCTCCAGAAAATAATGCAAATTCTTTCGGAAAGCACGTACCTCCTTCAGAAACCTCAGAAGGTTCCCATTGGTAGTTTTCCAACAAATAGGAGTTTACAACTGAAATACACATGACAAAACAAGGTTTTAAGACCAAGAGTCAGCAGAAAAAGCTGCAGAGCCAACATAAATATATTTAAGATGCTTAAAGAAATTAAAGAGATCATTGAAAACATGAAAAAGGATTAAGAAGCCATCAAAAAAAAAAAAAGGTGGCTAATTCTATCAATAGCAGCTCGTGTTATTGCACACCAGACCTCCTACTGAAAAACAATTAGGAAATCTGCCTAAAGACACTTGATTTACCAAGTCAATGGTAGATCAACTATAGATCCAAAAACCAAAAATGATAATAGACTTAATAAACATAATTAGAAACATAACCAGTTTGTTTCTCTTCTTCCTAACTTTTATTTGGGAAAATTGCAAACATACTGAGAATTAGAAAAAATCATATGGTGAAACGCCACGTATGCAGCTTCAACAAATTCCAACTCTTGGACAGTCTTTCTCTGTACCTTTACCTACTTCCTTATCCCCATTGTTTTGAAGCAAAACCCAGACGTTGTATCAGTTTATTGGCAAATATTTTGTTATCAAATGCAATCCTATTCAACCATGAAATGAATCACTAAACTACAATTACTCTCAAGTGTCCATTGCTCTGTATATCACCCTCATGTAAGACATTCCAAACTAGTCTGTAAAAATAAAATTTGGCACCTATATTTGGAACATTCTCCACAGGTACCAGGAAAAATTATAAAATTTACCATTTACCATTTACCCATTACCAATTTATCAGAATAATTTTTAACCTGGTTGGTTAACAAGTTGCCTTCAAGAGTTACAGATACAGAGATATAGGTGGATAGATAGATGGATACATAGATAACAGAGGGATGTATAGACAGAAACAGAAATGTAGTTTTAAACAAAAGTCTCACACAATTGGGGTGACTGACAAGCCCCAAATCTGTAGGACAGGCTGCTAGGCTGGAGACTCTTAAGGTCAAATTCTGCAAGGCAGCAGGGAGGAAGCTCAGGCAGGGTTTCCATGTTTCCATCTTAAGGAACATTCCATCTCTGAGAAAACTCTTTTTGCTCTTAAGGCCAATTGATTGGATGAAGCCTGCCCACTTTGCGGAGGGTAATCTGCTTTACTCCAAGTCTACTCATTCAAATGCTAATCACATCTAAAGACCTTCATGGCAACTTTCAGACTGGTGTTTAACCGAGCAAGTGGGTACCGTAGGCTAGCCAAGTTGGCACATAAAATTAGCCATCACATTCATAGAAAGATGAACTGATTGGCAGAGAAAAAAAATACTGTGTTTTTGATAGACGTTTATTTGTTACATTTAATAAAGATCAAATTTTGGACTATTTTATGGTGTTTTGATCAATTAGGTTTTAATCATTGGAAACGACCACGTATCTTAAGGTAAAGCTTTATTGTTATAGAACATTAAAAAAAGTAACCTGTAAACATGTTTATTGAAGAGGTGTGTGAGAGTGAAGAGTCAGAAGAATTTCAAACAAGAATTACATGACGATAAGGTTGGAGGAAGAAAAGTGGGATGTAAAATGTCCAACTCTGCAAAAGCTGTTTATGCCTCTTTTTAAACAGCTGATAAATATGAAAGGCACTGTGACGTTGAGATTACATTTGACAGATTTGAAGATGGATGACACGATTATATTTTTAAATTACGTGTGTGTAGGGGCGCCTGGGTGGCTCAGTCAGTTAAGCGTCCGACTTCAGCTCAGGTCACGATCTCGCGGTCCGTGAGTTCGAGCCCCGCGTCGGGCTCTGGGCTGATGGCTCAGAGCCTGGAGCCTGCTTCCGATTCTATGTCTCCCTCTCTCTCTGCCGCTCCCCCGTTCATGCTCTGTCTCTCTCTGTCTCAAAAATAAACGTTAAAAAAATATAAAAAAAAAAAAATTACGTGTGTGTATGCATTCAGAAATCCAGCTAAACAAATAAATGTCTAATGCCAACTTAAAAAGTATATTAAAGAGCACACAGTTTTTTTGAGGTCTTTTATAGGGTACATGAGCAAAAACGTTTGAAAGCCACTCCCTCCAGATCCTCTGCTTCAGAACAGCGTAGAATCTTGGGAACTCCCTTCTCAAGCCATATGCCTCTGAAAGTTACTTATTCTTTGTAAGTTCTTTTTGCCAGGATTTCTTACCACAATTTCTTACCACAAGATCTACTCCGTTGACTTTAGTTTCTCTTCCCTTTCTTGATTTGGTGGACTTTTTCTCCCCAGGCTCCCTTCAAACCATCGGAAAGCCTAAGGCCCTCTCAGCCTGGTTAGAGCATGAAACCTCTAAGGATTAGTGGCCCCGCGACTTTTTCAACTCAGAACGGAACTTTTACTGTCATCATCTGAGTCATTTAGTTTAAAAGCATTGGGACCCTGGATCAATCAGGTTATCTCCAGAACACTCCAGGTAGTCCCTTGTATCTTTTCAGTGTGTGTGTGTGTGTGTGTGTGTGTGTGTGTGTGTGTCAATGAATGACCTAAACCTGAAGATTGGCTTTGACTTCAAGGTGAGTGCCTGAAGGCACTATGTAATCAGAAATCTCCATCAATAGAGCCTCTCTTGTTTAATACTCCTCAATGGCTCTAAATAGCAGTTACAATAAATGTAATCCTCCAATGACCCTTTTTCACTCCATCAAGTTTGTCTTGCTAACCTCAGCTGAGGCCACTCTCTTCTTCATTAAACCCAGTCACCCCATCTTCCTTCAGTTCCTGGAACAGGTCTATCTCTCTTCTGCCCCAGGGCCTTTGCCTTCAAGGTCTCTTAGCCAGGTTTGCTCTCCGTACTCTTTCAAATGAGTGGGTGCCTCTTTCTTTTCAAATTTGTTACAATTTGACAATATCTCAAATGTAAGAGATCTGCTCACAGACCCATGAAAAGTAATTCTAGAAATCCATTTTGGAGGAATATTCCTATAGTATCCAACAACATATATAAAAGAATGTTTATCGCAACACTGTTAGGAGTAAAAATTTGTTGAGAATTTAAATGTCCTTCGAGAGAAGAATGGAGAAATGGTGGTGTATATGCCGCCATTGAAAAGAATGAGGTATGTAAGTAGGTCATGGTGTGGACAGAGGTCCATCGTATGTTGTATGTGAAAAAAGAAAGTCACAGCAACACTGTGGAACATGGAGGCCCATTTAAGTAAATAAAACAAAGCCACAACACCCATGTGAACATAGAAAAGAAGGCCTCACACCAGCCAGGATTGGGAGGATAGCGGAAGGAGAAGACTAATCTCTTCTACTACTCATTCTTATTTTGTGTGGAAATTTTACAGCAACTGCTGCTTATGTAATAATGTAACGGTCTCTTGAATCTTTTAAATTGAAATAAATTTTGTTGAAATAAATTGGAGGAGGAGGAACTATCTACAAATCAGTGTCATACGAGGGAAACAGTCTTTCAAGGAGATACCAAAAAGTTGAGGCAACTTCCCGCACCTTCTTTGAGAGGAGCAGTGAAGAGTAGAGTTACCGCCCTGGTGCTGGAACTGGCAGTCAGATGCTTATTGTCCAGGCTGAGGTCTCATCTTCTGACAAGGAGCTGTTTAATGGTGCAGCTGGTTCACCATGTCCACGGATGCCATTATGGTTAGAGGAAGTGTGGTCTCCCAGAGCCTTGGCAGAAAGGCTGGAAAGGGAGAGGTGAGGAGAGAGAAAGCAGGAGAGATGAGAAAACAGAAATTGAAGAGTAAATGAATGAGAAGAGGGGAGAGTGGAGGAGGCAGATGGGAGAAGAAGTTTGGGGGATGGAAAGGGAAGGGAAGAGGAGGGGAAAGGTGGAGGGAGCAGAGCAGAGGGAAAGAGAGGAGAGAGTAAGAGTGAGCACTTACTGGATGTTTAGTATGTGCCAGCCATTCTAAGTGTTGCCCGTGTTTTTATTTTGTCCTCTGCCGTGAGGATGGTTGTATTACTACCTCTGTTTAACTGCTGAGGAAAATGGGGCCCAAGGCATAGAGATTTTTTTTTTAATATTTGTTTTTTTTTGTAAAGGAAACATTTTATTTTCTTTAAGGTTTATTTATTTATTTTGAGAGAGGGAGCACAAGGAGGGGGTGGGTGGAGAAAGAATCCCAAGCAGGCTCCTGCCACAGGGGCTTGAACTCACGAACTGTGAGATCACGACCTGAGCTGAAATCAAGAGTCAGATGCTTAACCAACTGAGCCATCCAGGCGCCTCCCCAAGGCACAGAGATTTAAAGACACTTTCCCAGGTGCGCTCGGCTTGTAAGCTCTGAAGCAGGAATTGAAACCCACGTTGCCTGATGCCACAGCACCTCCTCTTATCTCTGGAAACAGGAGTACTTGTGACAGAGGGAAGGAGGAAAGAAAGAAGGAAAAAGGAAGGAAGATGGAAGAATAAAAACTCAGTCTGAAGGTGACTGCTATTTTAATTTCTACACTATGTAGGAGGGGAGGATAAGTACACACAACAGGTAATTTCTGAACAGATGACAAATGGGGATGCTTTGCTTTCCTACCTCAGCCAGTCTAGATAAACCAAGACATCTATTACTGCCCAACAAATCACCCCAAAGCTTAGTAGCTTCAAATAACAAACGTTTGTTATCTCACACGGTTCCTGAGAGTTAGGAATCCAGGGGCAGTTAAGATGGGTGGTTGCAACTCAGAGTCTTTCATGAGGTTACAGTCAAGATGACGACCAGGGCTTCATCATCCAAAGGCTGGACTGGGGCTGGGGGATCTGTTTCTAAGATGGCTCATTCACACTGACTGGAGATCTCAGCTGCTTGCTCCCTTGGTCTCTCCATAGGGCTGCTTGAGCATCCTTGCAACATGGCAGCTGGCTTCCAAAAGAGGGAGTGACCCAAGAAAGCCAGGTAGAAATCACAATATCTTTTATGACCTAGCCTTGAAAATCACTAACCATCACTTCTGCCATATTCTACTGGCTACACAGACCATCCCTGAAACAACGTGAGAGGGGACTGCAGAAAAGCATGAATATCAGAAGATAGGGATCACTCAGGGCCATCTTGGATGCTGGTTACCACATAAGGACACAGATGGGTTTCTGATAAGCAGTCTCTTCTCTGGCCATCTATAGTGACGTAACAACTGGTTTTGTCAAATCTCTCTGGGAAGCTTATCACCCAGCAGTTTCTCTCCTAGCTACATTATATGGAGACCTGTATATTTATGAGCAAGACTATCCTTACAAAGACTGTAATAGCCAAAAACTGACCAATAGCCCAAGTGCAACTCAGCAACTGACTACACATATTGTGCTACACTTATATGACAGCATACTCCACAGCAACAATGGAGTCGCACGCAACAACATAGCTGAATCTTGGGGCACTCAGCCGGCTCAGTCGGTAGAGCATGCAATCCTTGATCTCAGCGTTGTGAGCTTGAGCCCTACATTGGATTACTCAAAAAAATAAAATCTTAGGACAAGCAAACAGTGTAGATGAATCTTACAATGTGGAGCAAAAGAAGCCAGGCTAATATATACTATACGAATCCCCATTTATATACAGCTCAAAAACAGGGACAAGAAAACCAGTGTTTAGGAATGCCATTTAGGGGCACCTGGGTGGCTCAGTCATTAAGCATCTGACTTCAGCTCAGGTCATGATCTCATGGTTCATGAGTTCAAGCCCCATTATCAGGAGAGCTCAAGCCCCGCTCTGGGTGAGCTCGAGCCCTGCTTCAGGTAAACTCTCTCTCTCTCTCTCTCTCTCTCTCTCTCTCTCTGTCTCTCTCTGCCCCTCACTCACTTGTACCCTCTCTCTCTCTGTCTAATAATAATAATAATAATAAAGGAATGCTTACTTATGTAGTGAAACTATAAAGAAAGCAAGGAAATTATTAGCATAAAAGTCAGGTTGTGATAACCTTTAGGGGTGAAGGAAGAGGTTGTGATCAGGACAGGGCAGAATGGGGTTTCTGGCAAAGTTCTGTTTCTTTACCTGAGTGCTGACTACAGGTGTTCTCTTTTTAATAATACCTTCAGCTGTACATTTATGTTTGATGCACTTTTCTGTATATTCGCCATATTTCACAACAACAACAACAACAAAAAGCTTTAAAAATGTCTTTGGAATGGTTTTAGTGATAGATTCTGGGTTTCATGCTCTAAGATCTGGTCTCAGAAAATAATCAGCAATGATTAGAGTAATAATTAGTCTAATTATGCACAATAGGCCCTGATCTTGTATTAGTGTGGGTGATGGGGATTTACAGTAAGCTCAAGAGGTATGGGGGAACTTGTTTTTTCAGATCAGTGGCACACAGTGCACCCTAACCTATGGCACCCACCATTACAGAGTCTCCCATCTGGACACTGGGAGCTCAACCCTTATTGTGGTGACCTCTGAACTTCTCCTTCTAGAAACCTTGGTCCTGGAGGAACTTCAGTCTGGTTCTACCATCATGGGTTCTCCCCACCCCCATCCGTCTTTGCCTGCTCCCTCCCACCCCTTTCTAGTCTAGCTCTTCTGAATTTCTTTTGTTAAGCTGACAGAAGCCATAAATGAACCCACCGACAAGAGCTGGACTGTGCTTTTCTCTCTCTTTTCTTTTTTTTGCAATCTACAATGAACCTTCCAAGTTCATTACCGCAAATGGTCTTGGTCAGGACCCAGGGGCTGGTGGCAGAAGCTTATTATCCAGCCTCGGGGACAGTGAGAGCTGGCTGGCAGCCGCAGTCATTCTGAAGCAGTCATGTCCAATTAGAAGGAACATTAGGCACTTTCCTTCTGGAGCCCCATTAACAAATTAGTCCTACCACAAACTGAGAGGGACTGGATGGGACCGAATACCTTTTGACCACGGGATAATTTGATAATTTGGAGAAGAAACAGTGCAGAACACTGCTGTGTGTGTGAGTGTGTGTGCACGAGTGTGTGAGTGAGGGTTGGCAATAGAGTGTAGACGGGTGGCTAAGGAAGAGGAGTTGGTCCTCCCCGGGAATGAAACCTTTCTAATACCTGTTCTTGGGTTACAATAGTCAGGTAACCGGGAAGAATGGCCCTCTTTTCTGAGGTTAATACCTCACCCCTGACTTGACGTGATGGGCTGGAGGAGTGGCTGCACACGGCCTCAGCCTGGCTTCCTTATGCAGTTTTCCAAGCTTGAGTTCCAGGAAGTTCACGGAGAGAGGGCCAGGGAAACGTGTCTCATGTACTTGCTGTGCTAAAATATCCTTAACTCAACTATTAAAGCTTATCTTAGGTTTTCAAAATATTGGTTATAAATGGCTTGCTCAGGGAAAAGTACTCATTAGACCTCTGAGACCTTTAAGAGTCTGAATCACAAATAAATTTTCATGGCTAAGGAAATAACTATGTGCAAATTACCATTGCAAATTCAAACTGCCATTTTAGGTTCACTTGCCATAGAGCGAAAGATTGGAGCAAGTCCTCTACAAAGGAGAGCGGGAAAGGAAATAAAGTAAAGAGGAATGAGAAAAGTATTTCTGTTTCTGATCAGAGGATGAAGAACTAAGAATCTAGAAGCAGAGGGGGCTCCTGAGCGGCCCAGTAGGTCAAGTGTTTGACTTTGGCTCAGGTCACGATCTCAGGGTTCAGTTCATGAGTTCAGCTGTGTTGTCAGCACACAGCCCGCTTCGGATCCTCTCTCTCTCTCTCTCTCTCTCTCTCTCTCTCTCTCTCGGTGCCTGGGTGGCTCAGTCGTTTAAGTGGCCGACCTCAGGTCATGATCTCGCGGTCCGTGAGTTTGAGCCCCGCGTCGGACTCTGTGCTGACAGCTCAGAGCCTGGAGCCTGCTTCAGATTCTGTGTCTCCCTCTCTCTGACCCTCCCCTGTTCATGCTCTGTCTCTCCCTGTCTCAAAAATAAACAAAACTTTAAAAAAAATTTTTTAAGAAAAAGCGGATCCTCTCTCTCTCTCTCTCTCTGCCTCTCCCCCCAAGAATAAATAAATAAACTTAAAAAAAAAAAAAAGAATCTAGAAGCAGAGGACCACAGAAAAGACTCAGGCTATCTCTCTTCCCATGACAGTTTGTTAACCCTGGAATTTCCCACTAGAAAGATTATCTTAGAGATTTTCTGCCAACTCCCATGTAGGGCAGGAGGGCTCTTTCTTATGAATAACTTCATACAATGTAATAAAAATCCAGATAAAATGGATAAACTCTTTCAAAAACATAACTTACCAAAACAGACAAAGGAGGAAAAAAAAAAAAGCTCCATATCTATTAAGTAAGCTGAACTTATAATTAAAACCCACAGAGAAATCTCCAGGCCCAGATGATTTCACTGATGAATTCCATCAAACATTAAAGAGAGAAATAATACCATTGTACACAAACTCTTTCTGAAAAACAAAGAAGGAAGAAACACTTCTCAACTTGTTTTATGAGACCCGTGTAAGCCTGATACTAAAACCTCAGTAGGTGCAAAAAAAGAATTTGTCAAAATTCTTTCACAGTCAAAGCCCTCAGCCACCTAACAGAAGGGGGCTTCCTCAACTTGATTAAACGAACAATGGGGCGCCTGGGTGGCTCAATGGGTTAAGCATCCGACTCTTGATTTCGGCTCAGATCATGATCTCACAGTCATGGATTTGAGCTCTGCATGGGGTTACGTGCTAAGGGTGGAGCCTGCTTACGATTTTCTCTCTCTCTCTCTCTCTCTCTCTGCCCCTCCCTTGCACGCGTGCTCTCTCTCTTTCTAAAAATAAACAAATAAATAAATAAATATAAAGAGTGACAATACTTACAGCTAATATCTTACTTCGTAGAGACACGTTAATCCATTTCTCACTAAGTTTGAGAACAAAGCAATATGTCTGCTTTTACCAGTTTTATTCAAAATTGAGGCCCCCCCCCCAAAGAAATAAAAAGCAGAGGGGCCGGAAAGAAAAAATTGAGGCAGTCAGTACAAACAACTTGACTGTGTATGTGGAAAACATGGGAACCTGGAGAACAACTACTGGCTCTTGAAAGAGAATTTAATGAGATTGCAAAATACAAAGTCCACCTGCAAAAACTGTGTTTCTAGATACTAGCAACAAACAAGAAAAAACTAAAGCTTTTCAATGCACCACTTAAGGGGCGCCTGGTGTCTCAGTCGGTTGAGCATCCGACTTCAGCTCAGGTCATGATCTCACAGCTTGTGAGTCCGAGCCCCCAGTTGGGCTCTGTGCTGACAGCTCAGAGCCTGGAGCCTGCTTCAGATTTTGAGTCTCATTCTGTCTGCCCCTCCCCCGCTTGCTCACATTCTCTCTCTCTCCCAAAAATAAATAATAAAACATTAAAAAAATTTTTTTAAATGCACCATTTACAATAACATCAAAAAACATCAACTATCTGGGATGAAATTTAGCCAAAAATGTGTAAGACTTCTGCCCCCAAAACAACAAAACACTGCTCAAATTAAAGACCTACAAAACAGAGACATATGCTACGTTCATGGATTAGAAGCCTCTAATGTTGTTAATATTTCCATTCTCCCAGAACTGAACAGAGTCCAGAGATGAACCTGCCTATATGTGATCAATACATTTTCAACCAAAATGTTGTCAATTCAATGGAGAAAGCAAAGTCTTTTTAAGGCTCACACGACTATGTAGTTTAGGGGGAAAATATGAACCCCAACCCCAATCTTACTCCACACATAAAATTAAGTTGAAATAGATCAGAAAGCAACATAAAAGCCAAAACTGTAAAGCTTCCAGGGGAAAAAGAAAACAAAAAGCAGTCTTGGGGTGAGCAAAGATTTCTTGGGCAGGACACAGAAAATATTAACCATGAAAGAAGAGAGAAGTCAATTGACTTCATCAATGCTTCTGTTATTCAAAGACCACGAAAAGGCAAGCCACAGACTGGGAGAAAATATTCTCAATGCATATATGTGACAAAGGTCTTCAATCCCTGTTGAAAAGAATCCATATGACTCAGCAGTAAGAAAATCAACCCAATTGTTTTAAATGGTCCAACTCTTGGGGCACCTGGATGGCCCAGTCGGATAAGCATCCGACTCTTGATTTCGGCTCAGGTCTTGATCTCATGGTTTCTGAGATGGAATCTCACGTCAGGTTCTGTGCTGACAGGGCAAAGCCTGCTTGAGATCCCCTCTCTCTCTCTCTCTCTCTCTCTCTCTCCCTCTCTGCCCCTCCCCCTCTTGCACTCACATGCTGTCTCTCACTCTCTCAAAATAAATAATAAATAAATATTAAAAAAAATAATAAAACAGAATGGTCAAACTCTTGACCAGAAATTTCATCAAAGAAAATACACAAATGGCTAACATGCATCTGAGATTATACCCAACATAGTAAGTTATCAATGAAAATGATATGAAAAACGCATATGAAAAAATGCAATCATAGCGAAATTTTATTTAATTTCTTTCTTTATTTTTAAGTAGGCTTCCTGCCCGGTGGGGAGCCCAACACAGGGCTTGAACTCACAAACCCTGACATCAAGACCTGAGCTGAGATCAAGAGTCAGATGCTTCACCGACTGAGCCACCCAAGGTGCCCCTCATAGTGAAATTTTAAAAGGCTGATAATTACAACAGTTGGCAAGGATGTGAAACAAACAAAGGGTCATTCAAAGACGACAGGAGAGTAAAAGGGAATAACCCCCTTTGAAAACCAGATTGTGACTTTCCTATAAAATTTATAATCGCATCTCTCCTAGGTCAGCCAATTCTATTTCTAGGTAAAAGAAACATGTCCACAAAATGACTTTCGTATAAATGCCCATTGTAGCTTTATTCACATTAGGGCCAAACTGAAGCGATCAGATGTCCACCACTGGGCGAACAGATAGATGAACACGTTGAGGCGTACCTACACGAGGAAATACTGCTGCACAACAGAAAACAATGAACTGCGGATACAGTCACATGGATGAGCCTCACAAGTCCACGGAGTGAAAGAAGCCAGACAAGAGAACGAACATACTACGTATTCCTTTTGTACCAAGTTCTCAAGTAGGCCAAGCGGATAGTCGGTGACAGGAATCGGATTGTGGGTAGCTGGGGTGGGCAGTGACTGAAAAGGGGCTTGGGCTTCCACAGGAGATTCCCGACTCCGAATGGAACGAGTCCTGAACAGGAGCCTTCAGGCCGAGTGACAGGCAAGCTATCTCCCCAAGAGGCAACGGGGGGAAGCGCAATCTGGGTGGCACCCCCCCTCCCCGGGGGGTATTATTTCCTTTTTTTTTTTTTAATTTTTTTTTCAACGTTTATTTATTTTTGGGACGGAGAGAGACAGAGCATGAACGGGGGAGGGGCAGAGAGAGAGGGAGACACAGAATCGGAAGCAGGCTCCAGGCTCTGAACCATCAGCCCAGAGCCCGACGCGGGGCTCGAACTCACGGACCGTGAGATCGTGACCTGGCTGAAGTCGGACGCTTAACCGACTGCGCCACCCAGGCGCCCCAATTATTTCCATTTTTAACAACGTTCCTTTCCTCTCCTCCCTCCCTCCCATCCTTTCTTCCTCCTCGATCTCTCCTTTTCCGTTCTTGTCCAATTGAAACCTGTGGGAAAGGCTGGTATCCTCCTGAGCCGAAACCTTTTAAAAATTTTTTTATCTGATTTCAGAGAGGCATCTGCTGATCCCTCCATTGTCTGTGATGGAGCAAAATCTCAGACCCGTAATTATCTCTTCTCCTGCCAGGCCTTAAGATGAAACAGACAGGAAGACCTGAACGGATTCTTCCCAGATGCCACCTCTTAGCACCGGGCTTTGTGAGCCTGTTATTTGGGGCACTGCAGAAGGCAAGGCCCGATCCCGCCAAGGATCAATGCGAAAATAAGCGGTTGCTCGTGCAGAGACTGCGGTCTCCTGCCGTTGTCAGGCCTCCTGGGTAATGGCTATTTATCCCCACTTAATTGCTACCTGGGCTCCCCGTCATTCTGTGCTGGCTGGCACTTCCCAACGCTGCCACCCCGGGCAAACTCGGGGCAGCCTGCAGAGGGGCGGCGTGCGAGCTGGGCACCCCCTTCGCGGAGGCCGGGCGCTGCCCACGGTGACCTTGGCCAAGGTGATGGACGTACCACCTTCACGGACTCTCTCCCGGGGGATGTTGCCTGATTTCCAGGGCCGGGAGACAGCTGCGCCAGCAGCACTGGCCATGCTAAGCGTCCAGGCGTTTCGTGGGAAGGCCAGGCGAGTAGGGTGGGCCGTTCTCTTGGACGACGAACGCGCCGGAAAAGTAAGTCTGCATTCTCAGGGAGCGGAAGAGCCCAGAGGCCCTCAGAGGCAGGGAACCCCAAGCCCTCCTGCATCTGGACTTCTTGCTGGGTGGGAGGAGAAACGGATGCCCTTCTCTCAAAAGGAGAAGAAACACGTTAGCACATACGCAAAAATCCCACCCCAAATATTATAATCCAAACCAGGTATTATATCATAAGCACATTATATCAGGAACAAATTTGCCCAACGTAAACCAGTGTGAACTTGGAAAATCAAGTACTGTGATTCACAATTTAACCCCATTAAAATAAAAAGCTTAAGATTAAAAAAAAAAAAAAAAGCCTTTGTTCTCTTGCCGGGCTCTCTCAGAGAGTTACATAGTCATTTAACTCGCCTTACTACCTGTGGGATTCACTTGGCCTCCACGGGGTTAGGCAAACAAGTTTCGGTTTTGTTCCCATCCAGACTGAGTGCCTGGTGGGCCTGGAGACCAGTGTTGGGGACGATTGGGAGGTCCTCTGCGGGCTTGGCAGGAAAGAGGGCCCGGTGGGAGCAGCCAGCTCTGCTGGGGCGCCAGGGTGGCAGGTAAAGGTGCCCAGACCCTGTGTCACGCTGGTCAGACCGCCTGCGTTAATACAACACTTGCCCAAAGTCTTTTTGGGAAAGAATCAGCTTGTTAGCCCAATTCTGCACACCACAAAGCGGAGACCAAAACAACAAACTGTAAACCCTCACTGGTTAAGCTGTTTTCTGGTATTTCTGCATTAATTTACTCCCCTCCGGGAGTAAATGGAGAACTCTATTGCACAGCCATATACTCAAGCTTCTGAAAAAAGTTTTACCTCTTTAGGCAAGTCATCTGTAAAAGCTTTACCTCTTAGGTAAAAAAGAAAAAAAAAAAGAGCTTCAATTACTCTGAATCCCACTTTTATAACTCAACAAACATTTTGCCTACTTACCAGGTAAAAGGAGAAACAATGCCAGGTACTATAAGGAATAAAAATTTTAAAGTCTAAGGCATTGTGCCAAGACATTTGATGGGAAAAGAATAGTTTTTTCGATTAATGATGCTGGAAAAACTGGCTATCCCCATGGAAATAAATGAATTTGGACCTCTATCCACACCACATAACAAAAATTTACTCGAAATAGATCAAAGACTGAAATTGAAGAGTTAATATCATAAAACTCTTAGGAGAAAGCATACGCATAAATGTTCCCGACCTGGAATTAGGCAAGGATTTCTTCGATATGACACCAAAAGCACAAGCCACAAAAGAAAAGAATAGATAAGCTGGACTTTATCAAATTAAAAATGTCTATTCTTCAAAGGACACTGTTAAGACAACCCACAGAACAGGAGAAAATATTCGCACATTATATACTTGCTAATAGTCTAGTATCCAGAATATGTAAAGAGCAATTATAGCTCAACAATAAAAAGACAATCTGATTTTTAAGTTTGAAGAAACATTTCTCCAAAGGAAATCTACAAATGGCCCATAAGCAGGTGATAGGGTGCTCAGTACTATTGGTCATTAGAGAAATGCAAATGGAAAAGCCACGATGAGATACCACTGCACATCTACCAGAATGTCTGTAATCAAACAGATGGACAAAATTAACAAGTATGGACAGGATGTGGAAAACCTGGAACCCTCATACATTGCTGCCGAGAATGTAAAATAGCGCACTCATTTTGAAACTGCCTGGCAGTGTCTCAAAGAGTTAAACATAGAATTACTATGTAACTCAAGACTTGAACTCCTTGATACATATGGGAGAGAATTGAAAATGCATGTGCACACACACCTGGGCATGAATAGCCACAGCCGCATTACTGATAATCACCAAAAAGCAGAACCAACCCAGATGTCCATTAACCAATGAATGGATGAAGAAGTCATAGCCACACAGTGGAATAGTATGCGGCCATCAAAAAGAACTTGGTGCTGATACATGCTACAGCATGGATGGACTTTAAAAACATGGTAAGTGGGGCGCCTGGGCGGCTCAGTCGGTTAAGCAGCCGACTTCGGCTCAGGTCACGATCTCGCGGTCCGTGAGTTCGAGCCCCGCGTCGGGCTCTGTGCTGACCACTCAGAGCCTGGAGCCTGTTTCACATTCTGTGTCTCCCTCTCTCTCTGACCCTCCCCCGTTCATGCTCTGTCTCTCTCTGTCTCAAAAATAAATAAACGTTAAAAAAATTAAAAAAAAATAAAAACATGGTAAGTGAAAGAAAGACACAAAAGACCACATATCGTATGATGCCATTTACATGAAGTGCCCAGAAAAGGCAGAAAGTAGGTCTGTGGGCTCTGGGACTGGAATGAGCAGACGATGGTGAGTGACTAACGATGGGCAAAGCCTTCTTTCTGGGGTGCTGAAGATGTTCTGGAACCAGAGAGTGGTGATGGTTGCACAACTTTGCGAATATACTAAAAGGCACTGAGTTGCACACCTTAAATTTTATCATCTGTGAATTATGTATCAGTTTTCTCTATCACTCATTTTAAGTCTAAGGCCTAGTCTTCAGTCTCAGACAGCTGACAATATTCCTGTTCAACACTACCTAATTATCAACACCATATTCTTTTATTTTCTGGGGTGGTCGCAAATCACATTGTTCTTGGTGCATTAATCAACTCGTGACCTAAAAATTAAAAATATAAGTCAGTCTACAAATACAGTGCATCAGGTTTTCAAGTCTTAATTAGAACGAATGGCGCATTTTACAATAAACGTTTTTCTAACCCACAAGGAAAATACTAGTCGTATCAGTGGACCTGAAGACATCTTCATTTGACAGTGTTGGAAGTGATTCCGACTCAAGTGTAGCAGAAAAGGCTCTCGTGTTTTTATTTGTAAATTCATTCCTCAAAACCGGATTAGGTATTATTACCTCCTGGGCCTCGGGGAGAGACTGTGAGTTCCTTCAGGGAGTTTCCCCAGGGAACTCAGTGTCTAAGGTTAGAGGAAAGCTTGTGTACAAATCTCTGTAAGACTACACTAGGAGAGGGGCGCCTGGATGGCACAGTCAGGTGAGCGCCTGACTCTTGATCTTGGCTCGGGTCATGATCTCACGGTTCATGAGTTCGAACCCGTCATGGGACTCTGCACTGACTGTGCAGAGCCTGCTTGGGATTCTCTCTCTCTCCTTCTCGTTCTGCCCGAATCCTGCTCTCTCTCAAAATAAATAAACTTACAAAAAAAGTTAGGAAAAAAGGCAACTGAAGTCTGCCTCATCTTCCTCATCTGTACAAGGCCCCTGCTGGCGTTTTACTGTCTCTAAAAGAAGCCTTAAGCAAAGGGCACAGCCTGGTGGCCAATGGCCAGACTTGGCCCACAAATGTGTTTTCGTTTGGCCCGAAGAATGTTCCCCAATAAGAGTTCAACGTCATAGTTGGGAATCACCTGCCAATTCTCCCCAGTCCTCGCCTCCCACCACGTTGTTATTATTATCTGGCCCGGTAAGGGTTTATGTTCCTTACTTTGTCCGTGTATCTGAATTTTAAAATCTAAGACAGGAGGGATGGTGGTTTTATTCAGTATTTATGCTGGCAGGTAGACTGGCATCACTGATCTTCAAGGGTCTTGAAATCCTGTCTGTCCATCGAGCCTTCCTGTTGGGAAAGATAGTCACACTTTCCATTTCGTGGCTTTTGTGAGCGCCTTCCTAGTTGGGGAGTTTAAAACAGCTCTTTATCTTTCCTCAATTTTTTATCAAACGATTTATTCTGCGTGATGTCCATCCACATCATCATTAACACCATCGCCATCTCCGACGATGCCTGATTGTTATTAAATGTTCAATAGAAGCAGGTAACTCATGCTGCGACCAAATATAGTTGATAAGGAAACGCAGGAAGTACAAGATTACTTTGAAAAATTCACAACCTTTCTGGCAGAGGAAGAAATGCAACCCAAAATAGGTTTAAGACATTCTTATAGCCCTATTAAGCTGATTACAAAAATTTTTAAAGGTAACATTCTGTGATTACGGGGAGACAGATACGAATTGTTACGAATTGTTCAGTAGCCGCGAATTGGTTGGAAAAGTAACTTTCAAATGTTACAAGAGCTGCGGTCGGATCATTCCACTTGGAAAATAATCTCCCAAGGAAATAACCAAAAATGAAAGGCACAAAGATAGTCCCACCAGGTGCCATTTATAAGACAGAGGAAAATGTGAGCAAACCCCATGACAAAAACAAATAATAAACTGAGAAGACTCTGGTTTATTAACAAGGTGGCAAACTATAAATTCTTCAAATGACGGTTATGTAGATTATGGGCAATATATAATGAGCCTGGGAGAGAGAAGGATAAGCGGCTAAAACAAAATGAAACCGAGAGGGGCGCCTGGGTGGCGCAGTTAGTTAAGCGTCCGACTTCAGCCAGGTCACGATCTCGCGATCCGTGAGTTCGAGCCCCGCGCCGGGCTCTGGGCTGATAGCTCAGAGCCTGGAGCCTGTTTCCGATTCTGTGTCTCCCTCTCTCTCTGCTCCTCCCCCGTTCATGCTCTGTCTCTCTCTGTCCCAAAAATAAATAAACATTGAAAAAAAAATTTAAAAAAAAAATGAAACCGAGAATAAGTACACACTGATTTCATATGAATAAAAAAGTAAGTGTGATCATTGACAAAGGTCAGGAGAGAGTATGCAGAGGCTCCAAGGGCTTTGCTTTGAAGTTCATATATGGCACAGACCACTATTTTATTTTATTTTATTTTATTTTTTATTTTATTCTTTTAAATATGAAATTTATTGTCAAATTGGTTTCCATACGACACCCAGTGCTCATCCCAACAGGTGCCCTCCTCAATGCCCATCACCCACCCTCCCCGCCCTCCCACCCCCCATCAACCCTTGGTTTGTTCTCAGTTTTCAAGAAGCTCTTATGTTTTCACAGACCACTATTTTAAAGGGGAAGTTAGAATCGGGTTTGCTGGATGAAAAGGATGTAACATGGTGACAGCATTTTCATCGTGTCGATGAGGGGACAGAAGCAGAATATGTGTGGGGAAAAGCAGCCCATGAACACAGAGGTGTGCGGAAGAATCTGCAGAAACACAGCTATTACCGAAACATCCAGAAGCTAACAGTCACTGTTACTTATACAAACTGGGCATGGGCTTCGCTTGTGGATTGAATTTCTTAGGGTGTAAGGTGGTGGTTAACCATTTCCCTCTCCTGTTTTTCGTAAGTGTGGTAGCAGGTCTCTATAGCAGGTGCCAATGGTACAGGTGTGAGGCGACAGTGAATTCTGTCACCGGCAGGAGAATGCCAAAGAGGGGTCTCGGGAAACCGCAGAGAAGAGGTGACATTTGAAGTGGGCCCGGAAGGAAAAGCTGCAATGTGTCAGAAAGACCGGAGGAAAGGGTGATTTAAGGAGAGGAAGGAGCCTGGGCGAAGGCATGGGAATCTAGCGTTTGGGAAGTGGTAACAGGCAGAAACTGAGCAGGTTGGGAACAGCAGGGTTCACAGAAAAACTTGCTGCACACCCACAATCTCTCCCTGTAGTCCACGACTACTTGTACCCCATAAAGCCATCCAAGGATAAAAATAATGTAAACAAATACACCAAAGCTTGAACCATAGCACCCCCTGGCACGTAAAACAGCTACAAACTCTCTCTGGTTGTTCTTTCATTGTTTCTATGAATATGTCTTGTCAGCCCAACCCAATTGTAAACACGTTTCTTGGAAAGAGTATACGGAGCCCAATAGTCTGTGCAGTCCGTAACCTATACAACTGTTCCTGCCCATCCTGATTATGGTTAGTATTAAATGTGGAGGTTAAAAAGTTCTCTGGCTCTGAGATGCTTTTGCTGGAGAGTCTGATTGACTTCTCTGATCCATCTGCTCCTAAGAGATACAAGGAAACATCTCACCTCTCAGGATTACCTGAAGCTATCCCACCACCTTTTAATTAGATTGCTCTTGATGATTTAATTTATTACATAATTTATTTAATAAGCATTATCTGAGTAACAACTATGGGCCAGGCTCTGTGCCCAAGCAATGGAGAGAATCAAACTGATGACAGTGAGAAAGTAAGACATGAACTTATCCTCATGGGACGTAGAAAATTTAAGTGAAAAGAGATCAAATATCTCTCTCCTTTATTTTCTGTTTGAAATAATACACAAACTTCCCATAGCCTTTTTAGACTTCTCGCTTCAATCAGTACCTATTCACTCTTCTTTCTTTATCTGCAAGATGAAGGTAGAGATGTGAATAATCTCTGTTTCATCAGCAACAAGCCATTTAACCAAAAAACAGCAAAGCAGAGGGTAGGGGCAGTTCATGATCCAATAAACTTGGAAAATGAATCAAGTCATACTCTATCTTAGAGATTTACCTTCATGTTCACTAATTAAACAATCTGTAAAAAGAACTTTTCACCTTTGGCTAATCCGGGATTTCCAAAACTTATCTGACCCTAGAACTATTTTTTTTTTCCATAGATTTTCTAACTCTAAACTTAGGGAATAGTTCTCAGAGTGTGAACAAGCCATAGACATTCTACATGGGAATCACCTGAGGGTGCATTATCAAAATCCTGCAGAGAGGCTTTCAAGGGTATAAGTTAACATTTTAAGATCATTACTGCTTTATAGGCAATAGTGAGTTCACGACTGGCAGGACTGATAACCAGTAACGGAAATGAGCAGGATAGAATGTGGGCAGTGTCCCTGGGAAACTCTGGGCTGGGAACAATAGGACAGAATTAGGAGTCAAACACCTAAGTTCTGATCCTGGTGTCCCTTTGAGTTGACTCAGTGTGATCTGGGGGAAAGTCACTTCCCTCCAACAACCATCTGTAAAGTTCCGGGTTCGAGATTGCACTGGGCGGACTGCCCCATAGGGCATTGTGGAAATGTTTGAGGACAGCATTTTTGTCACTGCCTGGGGCTCACCACTGACCCCTACACAGGGGCTATGAGTGCCAGAGGTCTGTGTGGTGCGGGATATTTCCTCACTTTGCATTACCCTGCCTGCTGCATGATTTTCTGATGTTCCTCTAGATATTCACGTAAGAGATGAAAAACCTACTAGCAGTTAGCTGAGCCCAGAAGTGCACATAAATGGTTTAACATGCGCTGAAATTTCCAGAAATGCAACGACAATGTGAATGAAGAGAAGATTGCACCTTATACAGTCAGAACTTTACCACAATTTTGGACAATCACAGTACCGATGGTAAAATCATAGGTTTTAATTAAATTGCTAATGTTACGTGCCTTGCAGCTCTCACGTTCGTGTTGATCCTATGGTGCAAGCATCTGATGAGTTCTCTATGTCATCTAGAGCAATGCTCCTTGACATGCCAGTGCACTACTTGATAAGGAACTTGCACCAGAATGTACATCAATATCTCGCTTCCTTCATCAAGAAAGTCTTGCTATGAAAAAAAAAAAGTCAAACTAAATAGTGTGCTTAGTCATGCAGTCAATTTTCATTTCTGGTATAAGCTCTTTATGTCATGGAAAGTCAGTAACAGTTTATTTCATGTTTGTGGCACACGGATGTTTTTATAGCCATATATATAAATGAACCTTATTATCGATGTATTTTATTTCGGGAAAGGAAAGGGGACATAACAAATATTGGTTCCTAAAAAAAGAAAAGTGGGTCCAACATATCTGATGATCGGTGGGTCAAACGATTGCCAAGCGCAGCGTCCGGGGATGGGCTTCATCAGCTGCCTCCCTCAGTCGTCTGAGAAGACAATAGAAGATTTCTCAATCTTGCATAAAGTGGGTAATGGCCAGCTGCCACTTTGGGACACTCCTTTCAACCAGAACATAAGTCCCACTTTCTGTAGAAAGCCCGGAGCACTTGCTAATGATGTCTGCGGTCTTTTTCACACTTAAAAACAAACAAACAAACAACTTACTCCTGTATCTTTCAAATGTTGCAACTCTAACTTCACATCTGAACGGCAGCCCAAGTCACAGAAAGAACCCGTGCTACTGTATCCACAGAGCAATTCAATGCCTTCTCTTCTGCAGAACAAGGACAGTCACCTGCTCCGCGGCTCCATCCCCTAAACGTGTACTAGAGGGTTGATGAGAGTAAAATGTCTTTGCTCCACAGTCAACGCAGTTCAGCCCAGCAGGGGTTAAAGCTGGCTTCTTGTCTCTGCTGGGGAGCCAAGCGGGATGGGGCTCCTCCTGTAATGGGTGCAGATGCCGCCATGCTTTGTTGATTACAGTCTCCCACACCAAGGAAGCTTTGACTAGGTTTGACATAATCAGCTCACAGCCTCTGCCTGCACTCTTTCACAAACAGGCCATTTTCACATCTTTTTCATGGAATCCGACAAGCGGAAAAATAATTAATGTTACCTCAGCCCAACAATGACCCTGGCTCTGATTCAAAAAGAAGGCATGTTGCATAAACTGCCCTTTAATTGAGGGTTGGGGGCAGACCCCACATACTCCTGTATCGGTTCTGCCTCCCTGGCCAAGGCTGATTAAGGCTTTCCTAAGACTGAGGATCCATGGTCACTGAGTACTACTCAGTTTCAGGTTCAAAGAGTTTCTGTGAAAGAATTCTGTTCATGGTATTTAGCAAGCACAGACCTGTTGTGCCTGCCAGAGAATTCCAGATGGTACTGTGGGTTGTTCCCATTTTATTGATAAAGAGGAAGTGACTTGCTTTTTTGCAGAAGGTACGCCATTAGAACCCGCAACTATATTTCAATATGTTTCCTTGCCTTTCTTTTGGAAAAGAAAATACAAATGTATTTTATTATAGAAATCTACATGGCCGATTACACAGTTGTGAATGGTGTGGGTCCTTCAACTAGCAAAATGGTTCAGCCACTTTGATAAATAATCAGGCAGGTCCTCTAAGGTTGAACACAGGGTTACCTTTTGACTCAGCAACTCCACTGCTAGAATTCTTCCAAGAGAATTGAAAACATGTCCACCCAAATTCTTGACCATGAACGTCCAAAGCAACAATGATTCTTAGTAGCCCCAAAGTGGAAACAACCCAAATGTCTCCCAACTGACAAAGGTGGTATATCCACACAATAGAATAGAATAGAATAGAATAGAATAGAATAGAGTAGAATAGAGTAGAATAGAATATCCACACAATAAAAAGAAATGAAATATATGATATAATATGAACAAACCTTGAAAACATTATGCTAAGAAATCAGTCACGCACAAACACCACTTATTCCATGACTCCATGTATGTGAAATGTCCAGAATGGGCAAACAGAGAGAGAGAGAAAGTAAGTTAGTGATTGGTTAGGGCAGGGGAGGATGGGGGACTGGGGAGTTAGATAGCTAAGGGGTGCTGAGTTTCTTTCTGAGGTGACGAAAATACATCCTAAAATGGGTTGTGACGTCGGTTGCACAACTCATAAATACACTAAAAATCACTGAATCGTACACTTTTTTTTAAAAGTGTGGAATTTGCTAATTTTACTCCAGAAGAATGATTGTCAAATTGTGAACCGAGGAACCTGCTGATTCTCAAGATCTTTTGGGGATGTCTGTGAATCCTGACCTTTCTAACTATATACCCACATGAGGCTGGATTTTTCTTTCCTCCTCCTCCTCCTCCTCCTCCTCCTCCTCCCCCTCCTCCGTGTCTTGCACAGTTTTTTAAAGTTTATTTATTTATTCTGAGAGAGCAAGAGAAAGTATGTGCCAGCAGTGGAGGGGTAGAGAGAGAGGGAGAGAGAGAATCCCAAACAGGCACAGGGCCTAATGTGGGGCTTGATCCCACAACCCTGGGATCATGACCTGAGCTGAAATCAAGAGTTGGACACTCAGTGTATCTGGGTGGCTCAGTCAGTTAAGTGGCCAACTCTTGATTTCTGCTCAGGTCATGATCTCACAGGTGGGTGAGTTCAAGCCCTATGTTGGGCTCTGTGCTGACCCTGCAGAGCCTGCCTGGGATAGGGTCGCTCGCTCTCTCCCTCTCTCTCTCTCTCTCTCTGCCCCTCCCCTGCTTGCACTCTCTCTGTCTCTCTCAAAATAAATAAATAAACTTAAAAGAAGGATGAGGGTTGGCACTCAACTGACTGAGCCACCCAGGAACCCCTGGCTTGTATAATTTTAATAACATAAGGAAATGTCATATAAATAGTAATGCCCAATTGCACATTAGGCATCAATAAAGTGTAGCAATCTTCAATTATGTGTAAATTATAAACAAACAAAAAAGCGTATGAGCCAAAAGAACTATTTGTGGCCATTATTCGCAAACATTACATTTTAACATCTTAAGTAAGCTGAGTGTTTACAGAATGTTGTTTGCTTTTAGACCCCTTCTCAGCTGTTGTACACAGATTTTCTTCCTGGTAATGTTAAACAGTCATGAAGTCCTAAAACGACCAATAATAATTTTTTTTTAATTTTAATGTTTATTTGTTTTTGAGAGGGAGAGAGAGACAGAGAGACAGGAAGTGAGCGGGGGAGGGGCAGAGAGCAAGGGAGACACAGAATCGGAAGCAGCCTCCAGACTCTGAGCTGTCAGCACAGAGCCTGATGCGAGGCTCGAACTCATGAACCACAAGATCATGACCTGAGGCGAACTCTGACACTTAACTGACTGAGCCACCCAGGTGCCCAAACCAACAATAATTTTTCAGACAGTCTTATTTTCTCTCATATTCAAATGGCCAGTTTGTGAAAGAGTTTTTTTGGATGGATCTTGCATATAAATACCATATAGTTCCTCCCACTTTTATGAACATAGTTTCTTTTTCTATTGACATTGAAGTTATTCACTGTTCTTTTTCTTTTCCTTCCATCTTTTTCAGTCATGTTCTTACTCCTTTTATTAAAGAACTTGAGGGGCGCCTGGGTGGCGCAGTCGGTTAAGCGTCCGACTTCAGCCAGGTCACGATCTCGCAGTCCGTGAGTTCGAGCCCCGCGTCGGGCTCTGGGCTGATGGCTCAGAGCCTGGAGCCTGTTTCTGATTCTGTGTCTCCCTCTCTCTCTGCCCCTCCCCTGTTCATGCTCTGTCTCTCTCTGTCCCAAAAATAAATAAACGTTGAAAAAAAAAATTAAAAAAAAAAATAAATAAAGAACTTGAATCATATTCTCCTAGGACAGAGTCAAAGGCTATTTGAGGTATATCATACAGTGTTATTCTCTAACGATCCTCCCTGCCAGCAATGAACATTTCCTCCAAAAAAATGCCCAGGGTGGATATTTCTTTATATATTCAGCAACGCAATATATATAGTGCAACAAATTGAATGCAGAGACAGATGTGAGAATGTAGCTTTTTTTGATCAAACCATGGACAAGACTTTCAAATACGTGGAAAGAAAGAAAAACCTCTACACAGTCACTGTGGAAAATCTGGGAAAATCTGGAAAAGAAAAGTAGAAGACAGTAAGTATCTTTCGTGATCTGACCAACCGCAGATGACCACTGCCAGCATTTTGACACATTTCCATTTGGTCTTTTTTTCTGACTCCTTGAGCTCTGAGTCTTGTAAAGTAGTGAAGCTCTGGAAAGAGACTCACTCTGCTGAGCAAGCCCCTTCCCTCTGTTTGTTCTTGGTTCTCCTCAAAGTGAAGTATCTAATAACCTCCTTGCTGAGGGTTGGTTGGGGGTAGAGGAAATCCTGATTATACTACCTCAAGGCCATGTTTACTTCCTGATTACAAAAGTAACAGGTGGGGCACCTGGGTGGCTCAGTCAGTTGAGCATCTGACTTCAGCTCAGGTCATGATCTTGCAATCCGTGAGTTGGAGCCCCACATCGGGCTCTGTGCTGACAGCTCAGAACCTGGAGCCTGCTTGGGACTCTGTGTCTCCCTCTGTCTCTGCCCCTCCCCCGCTTACTCTCTCTCTCTCTCTCTCTCTCTCTCACTCTCAACAATAAAATAAACATTAAAAAATTTTTTTTAAGTAGCAGGTGGTTATTGTAAAAAAATATCGTGCGCATGTGCACATGTGCACGTATCTGTGTATCGTGAATATATAAAGCAGAAAACAGAACACACATCTTAAACTCTCCAACCCCAAATCCCTTAAAATGACAGAAAAGTGACTTAGAGAATAAGCTTATTGTAGCAAATGAGAACGGATGTCATGAGCAGACCAGA
Source organism: Herpailurus yagouaroundi (assembly GCF_014898765.1). Classification (NCBI taxonomy): domain Eukaryota; kingdom Metazoa; phylum Chordata; class Mammalia; order Carnivora; family Felidae; genus Herpailurus; species Herpailurus yagouaroundi. The sequence continues at coordinate 39,343,199 of NW_024412419.1, read as the reverse complement.
AATCCTAAAGAATTCCCAGAAGACGGAATGAAGAAAGGGAACAGATGAATAAGAACAAATAAACGACAGGAGAAATTCCAAACACACGCAAACAAAGCTGCAAGTGAGGAAAAACAAATTCACAGACACGCCAAGCTCCAAGTCAGACAATGAAGATTCATAATCCCATTTCTGCAATTCCTAAATCCAAAATCTCTCAAAACAAAGTGTTTTCTTTTTTTCTTCCTAAGTTTGGCACAAACTCATTTGCAGTAAAACCTGACTAGAAATGATATGAAGTTATTTCTAGACTTCATCTATCTCACTTCATGTGAATATTCATTTATTTCTTTGCAAGAAAAATTGTTGTATCCGATTTCAGGGTACTGCACCACATCCTGCTAGCAATGTTATGAAATATTCAGTAAGTACTATGAACTACCTTTTTAAAATCCAAACAATTCAGAGTTCGAAAACAGGACTGGCCCCAGGGATCTGGATAAAGAGTGTGAATTTGTCCCTGTATCAGGAGAGGTCCTTGAGAGAAAGTAAGAATTGCTTTCCTATCAACAAGAGAATAAATAAGTTGGAGTATAGTCTAGTGAAAGTAAAGACATACTGATTGGAAAGGAAGAAGTAAACTGTTTCTATTTGCAGAGAACATGATTGTCTAGAAAACTCCAAGGACTCTACCAAAAAACAAAACAAAACAAAACAAAACACCACCACCAAAATTGCCTAGAACTAGTGAGTTTAGGGGCTCCTGGGTGACTTGGTTGGTTAGTATCCAACTCTTGATTTCGACTCATGTCACGATACCAAGGTTCGTGAGTTCGAGCCCCATATAAGGCTCTGCACTGACAGTGTGGAACCAGCTTGGGATACTCTCTCTGCCCAACCCCTGCTCGTGCTCACTCTCACTCTCTCAAAATAAATAAATAAAAACTTAAAAAAAAAAAAAAAGAACAAGCGAGCTTAGCAGATTTTCAGGATTCAAAGTCAACACACAAAAGCAATCGTACTAACAATCAATGCTATCAATGAGCAGTTGGAAACAGAAATTAAAGCACAATAATATACCTGGTCTATATACTAAAAACTACAAAATGCTGATGGAAAAACTGAAAAAAAACAACACCCTCCTCAAAAAAAAAAAAACAAAAAACAAAACAAAACAAAAAAAACCCTGAATAAATGGAGAGACATACTATGTTCACTAGTTGAAAGACCCAACATAGTAAAAATGGCAGTTATCCCTAAATTAATCTATCAAAATCCCAGCAGGAGTCTTTGTAGATATAGACAAACTGATCCTGAAATTTGTATGGAAAGACAAAGAAACTAGAATAGCCAAAACAATTTTGAAAAAGAATAAAGTAGGTGAATCACACTACCTGCTTTTTGAGACTTATTTCTACAGCGAGGATGATTAAGACAGTGCAGTGTTAACAGAGGAATAGACACTCAGGTCATAGAACAGAAGGAAGTCCAGAAATAGATACACACAAAGTTTTGCCAGCTGATTTTTGACCAAGGTGCGAAAGCAATTCAATGAAGCAAATATAATCTTTATAACAAATGGTGCTGAAAATATTGGAAATTCGTAGAACCTTGTCCTGAATCTCATAACTTCTACAAAAATTAGTTCCAAATAGATCATAGATCTAAATGCCAAACTTAAAACTTTACAACTTTTAGAAGGAAACAGGAGAACATCTTCCTTCCCTGGGGTCAGGTGAAGAGTTTTTAGACATGACAATACATGATATTCTTCAAGTGACAAAATGGCAGTGAAGGAAATCCGATCAAGAGTTGTAGTAGTATCCTGGCTGTGTTGATGGTTACCGTAATCTACACAGAATAAAATTTCATATAACTGTTTACACACATACAGAAGAGTGCATATAAAACTGATGAGGTCCAAAAAAGGTCTGTACCTGAGTTTATTTTATTACACTAACCTTGACTCTCTGGCTTTGATGATGTATACTGCTTACGTAAAATATTATCATTGGGGGAAGCCCAGTAAATAGTACAGTGGGGCTCTCTCTATTTTTTTCACCCCTTCTTCAGAGGCTGAAGCTATTTTAAAATTTAATATAATGTTATTAAAAGAAAAACAATGGAGGGGCGCCTGAGTGGCTCAGCCGGTTAAGTGTCTGACTTCAGCTCAGGTCATGATCTCACGGTTCGTGGGTTCGAGCCCCACGTCAGACTCTGTGCTGACAGCTCAGAGCCTGGGACCTGCTTCGGGTTCTGTGTCTCCCTTTCTCTCTGCCCCTTTCCTACTCGCACTCTGTCTGTCTCTCTCAGAAATAAATAAACATAAAAAAAAAAAAAGAAAAACAATGGAATGATCATTGCAAAACTTCAGAAAGTGGTTACCCAAGGAGAGATGCAAGAGGATAGAATAAATAAAAATCTAAAATTAGATGGGTGGCAGGGGTGGTGGTGGGGGTGGGTGCCTGGATGGTTCAGTCAGTTAGGCAACCGGCTCTTGATTTCAGCTCAGGTCATGACCTCACAGTTCTGTGGGATAGAGCCCCATGCCCAGCCTTGTGTCGACAGTGTGGAACCTGCCTGGGATTCTCTCTCCCTCTCATATGCACTCTCTCTCTCTCAAAATAAATAAATAAACCTTAAAAAAAATCGATGCAAGTTACTAGCTATGCTGTGGTTCTGGGTTCACTGGTGTATTTGTGGCAATTCATTGTCTTGCAATGCTTTCTATAGATATAGAGTTGGGTACAGATGTTGATAGAGATATAGATGTAGATGTGGAAATAAGGAGAGACAGAGATCTCATACCTAAACTTCCCTGCCCATCAAGACGACATTCTAAGAGTTAATGAAGAAAAAGAATGTAAATAGAGAGTTCTAAAAGTTTATGTAATAAACTTTTCATTCAGATTTAAAGAAGAAAAACCTCTGTTTCTATATTCACATATACGTGTTTAAATGCACAGGAAAATGCAGAGAATATAGATCCAAAGACTAACAGTCAAAGACTCTGGTGACAGAAGTGGAGTGGTGCATAAACAGGGTAAGGGAAAAATAAGGAAGGAAGGAGGGTAAATTGAGATTTTTTCCCCCTTTTATTCTCTATATTTTGTGTTTATAATTTTTTTAAAAAAATATTTTTTAATTTATTTACTTTGAGAGAGAGAGAGAGAGCATAAGTGGGGGAGGAACAGAGAGAGAGGCAGAAAATCCCAAGCAGGCTCTGCACTGTCAGCACAGAGCCCAGTTTGGGGCTTGAACCCATGAGCCGTGAGATCGTGACCTGAGCTGAAATCAAGAGTTGGATGCTTAAGCACCCAGGCGCCCCTACAATGTTTTTTCCCAAGAGAATTAGGTTTCACGGCACCCCTGCTGTCATGTTTTTTTCTGAAATAGACCCTTACTCTTCACATGGATGTGCCGTCCTGTCCACATGCTTCTGCTAACACCCCTCGCCTGTTGGGGCGCCTGGGTGGCTCAGGTCATGATTTTGCAGTCTGTGGGTTCGAGCCCTGCATCAGCCTCTGTGCTGACAGCTCAGAGCCGGAGCCTGCTTGGGATTCTGCGTCTCCCTCTCTCTCTCTCTGCCCCTCCCCCATTTGTGCTGTCTGTCTCTGTCTCTCTTTCTCTCTCAAAGATAAACATTAAAAAAAAAAAAAATTAAAAAGAAAAAAAGAAAACCATTGCCCGTGGAGTTACAGAGTGCTTGGTTCACCTGTATTCACACAGCACTGCTTCTGACCGAGGGATTCTTCGTCTTCTAGCAAATGAGGATAGCGATGGGCTTATGAACACAGAATTCACTTGCCTTATCATGCTCCCTGTCATTCAAAAGCAGAGGCTTCACAGAACAATTGATGGCTTTTGAAGACTCAGTTGTGTCATCGACTGGGTGACATTCCTGGCCGAGTGAGGGCAATGTGTGCTCCAAGTCAGTGACCCCTGTGCTGCTGTTGCTCCCACGGTCAGGATCCACAAGCCCCGGGATCAAGGAGTGGAAATGGCAGTGGCTCCTCTCACCGTCATCCCTTGTGACCCACAGACAGCGTGCTGCTTCCCACTTTCACGACTCTGGGCCCTGCTGATGGAAAGCGCTTAGTCCCCAAACAGGAGTTCCACAGGGGACACAGGAGGGGGTCCACAAAAGTGGAAGTTGGGACTGCCATGTGGCCATGATGGCTCCTCACTCCAGCGATCAACAAGCAAAGGGGTCGCTGTACTGTTTGGGGTGATTGATCCTGACTCTCAAGAGAAAATCGGGCTGCTTCGACACAATGGAGGTCAGGAGGAATATGTCTGGAATGCGGGGGCTTCCCTGGGGCTGTGATTCAATTCAATGGAAAACTTGAGCAGCCCAATTCAGACAGGACTGCTATTGGCCCAGACCCTTCAGGAAGAAAGGATTGGGTCACCCCGCCAGGCAAGGAAGCTGGGCCAGCCATGGACAGGCCAAGATGTTCTTCGAGGGCAGAAGGAATATGGAATGAGTGGTGGATAAACTGGCAAAGGATTAAGAAAAGCCGAACTAGCTGCTGGCTCCCACGTCGCCAACTTTTTCTGGACAAACAAAACAATAAAATCCACTAGGACGGTGGTTCTCAAATTCTGGTGTGCATCTGAATCACTGGGGGAAGCTTTTTAAAAATGTTGGGTCTAGGGGCACCTGGGTGGCTCAGTTGGTTAAGCATCCAACTCGGTTTTGGCTCAGGTCATGCATGAGCTCACAGTTCATGAGTTCAAGCCCTGCATCAGGCTCTGTGCTGATATGCAGATCCTGCTTGGGATTCTCTCTCTCTCTCCCTCTCTCTCTCTCTCTCTCTCTCTCTCTGCCCCTCCCCTGCTTGTGCTCTTTCTCTCTTTTTCTCAAAATAAATAAACTTAAAAAAATTTTTTTAAATGTTGAGTCTAGAAGCCTCTGCTAGGCTTCCTGCTCAGAACTTTCCAGGTGCGGTCAGGACAGCTCGTATTTAGTTTTCAAGATGATTCTAACATACAACTGTAGCCAAGACCATTGTACTGGGAGGTGGGTACTTGGGGAACATTCATGCCTGGCCGCTTTGTTCCCTGGCTGCCCAATAGAATTGTTCATTTGATATTCCAAATGAGTGATGCCCCCTAGAGCATAGCTCCATAACATGAGAAGATGTACAATGCTCCAAATTTTTGGAACTCAAAATCTCCCCAAGTAAGTCCTCATGTATATTGCTTCAATGAGTAAAATAGAAAATAAGAAAAGAAAAGAAAAGAAAAGAAAAGAAAAGAAAAGAAAAGAAAAACAGTATACACTAGTAAAGGTATTCTTTTATCTTGCTTATGATATTCAAACTAAAGCACCCATAGGATTGAAATTCCCTGGGGCCTGACTTCACCATCCAAGGTGACTGGCTGCTTGGCTGATAATTCAACCCCATTTATGTGGTTGTAGGTGGTAAATCAATAGCAACAATAATAATGTACAAAGCACAATGCTTCCTACGACGTTAGCACTAATCCTCACGGCACCCCCATGACATGGGTTGAATTGTCTCAATTTCATTTTCTTTTTATTTTTTTAATATTTATTTTTTTGAGAGGGGGAGGGGCAGAGAGAGAAAGAGAGAGAGAATCTCAAGTAGGCTCCACACTGTCAGCACAGAGCCCGATTCCGGGCTTGAACTCACAAACCGTGAGATCCAGACCTGGGCTGAAATCAAGAGTCAACCGCTTAACCGACTGAACTACCCAGGCGCCCCCAAACTGTCTCCATTTTAAAGATGCGAAAAGTGAAACCAAGAGCCCACAACATTCAAAAGCCAAAAAGAGACAGTTAAAATCAAGGACTGCCTTCTCCCTAGTCTGAGTGTCCCTGGTAAGATGCTTATCTCTTGCTGCAAATTCCCTCCATCACCACCACCACCATATGCCTTATATTAGGTATCTCTGGGAAATGCAATCTTTTATGTTTTGTTCTGTTCACTAAAGTCCCTATTTCATTCAGATTTTTTTTTTAGTTTTTACCTAATGTCGTTTTAAGGAAAATACAATCTTAAGTCGTTGCTTCCCAAATTCAGCTAACGATAAGAATTTATCTGTAGACCCTACTAAAAATATGGCCTCTGAAATCCTAGCCCCGACCACTAAATTTGAATCTTTAGCACAGAGGCCAGGGAAGCTGCATTTTTAATGGGGCATCCCCATTTGTGAACGATCGTCATGATCAGAGGGATTTTTACAGCCTGAGAGCCGGATGAAGTAAATCGCTGGTGGGGAGAAGGGTCCTTAAGGAGCTCGAAAACCCCACCAGATACAATCCTCCAGGGAACACTCTGGAAGTAAAGGTGGGGGAGGGGGTAAACGAGAGCAAAGGTGCAGGTTCCCCACCCTGAAGCTTGATCTTGGCTAACGTCCCTCAGATGACCAAATAATGATCTTTTTTTTTTGACTAAGAATTGTAGGGTCATGCTCCTGGAGTTTGCATCCTGGCTCCTCAACTTCTAAACTTTGTGACCTTGGATGGGTTACCTGACATCTCTGTGCCCCAGCTTTCTCATCTATAAAATGGGGGTAATATTCAGGACCAGCACCTAAAGATGTCAGAATGAAATAACAGGATACTTTTTTTTTTTTTAATTTTTTTTTTTAACGTTTATTTATTTTTGGGACAGAGAGAGACAGAGCATGAACGGGGGAGGGGCAGAGAGAGAGGGAGACACAGAATCGGAAACAGGCTCCAGGCTCTGAGCCATCAGCCCAGAGCCCGACGCGGGGCTCGAACTCCCGGACCGCGAGATCGTGACCTGGCTGAAGTCGGACGCTCAACCGACTGCGCCACCCAGGCGCCCCCATAACAGGATACTTAAAATAGTGTTGAGTACGTAGTAAGTATTCAACAAATATTATTTGTTACTACGGTGTTAGATAATAATATCAAATGGTAAAAAATAATACTACTAAAGCTCAGGTTCATATAATGCTCATAGCACAAAAGAACTTTCACCTCTTCATTTTTTTTTTAACCTCCCACATATAAACTTCTAAAGTATGTCTGGCATTGTGTCAAGTGCTTTACACATAATTTAAATTTTTTTATTTTGAAGTAATTTAGATTCACAAAAAGTTGCAAAAATAGTACAGACTGGCCTGCATATGCTCTCTGCAGCTTCCCCCAGTAACATATATACAGACATAAATTTTTTTAAATGTCTATTTATATTTATTTTAAGAGACAGAGAGAGAGTGTATGGGCGAATGGGGGAGGGGCAGAGAGAGAGAGAGAGAGAGAGGGAGGGAGAGCACCCCAAGCAGGCTCTGCACTGTCAGCAGAGATCATGACCTGAGCAGAAATCAGGAGTCAGACGCTTAATCAACTGAACCACCCAGGGGCCCACATACAATTTTTTTTTTTTAAGATGAACGTTTCCAGATGAAGAAACTGAAGTGAGGTGAAGCAACTTGCCTAAGACCAGACAAATTCAAGGTCTCCAACTAAAGAAAAATACTGCCCTTAATTTGGGGGTGGGGGTGAGGGGAGTAGGCAACAGAGAACAGATGATCAGAAATTGGGGAATTCTCCTTTGGAAGAGGCCTGAGCACTCTCACTGACAAAACCTTTCACCTTTTTGGACATGGCCACATATTTTATCTCATTTAATTCCTGAAAACAGCCCTATGAGGTGGCAGGGCAGATAATTACTATTCTAGCTTCACATATGAGGAAAGTGATGTTTAAGAAGTTTGTCCCGGGGCGCCTGGGTGGCTCAGTCAGTTGAGCGTCCGACTTCAGCTCAGACCATGATCTCGAGTTTCGTGAGTTCGAGCCCCGCGTCGGGCTCTGTGCTGACAACTCAGAGCCTGGAGCCTCCTTCAGATTCTGTGTCTCCCTCTTTCTCTCTGCCCCTCCCCTGCTCACGCTGTCTCTATCTCTCCAAAATGAAAAAATGTTAAAAAAAAAAATTTGAACAGTTTGTCTAGAGTCATATGGCAGACTCAGAGACAGTTGCCTTAAAAAACGTGCAGAAAAATAGTTACCTAAACAGGTACTGAGTCTATGGTTTCATTCTTGTCATCTATAAATGCTTGTGAGAAGAGCAGAAGCATCAGTGTGCTGAGTAAGTGGAGACCCTTCCCCATTTCCTCCTAAACTCCTCTCAAATGATGGCAAGCACACTTGTAACGAGACACAGACACGTGAGCTCATGCTTTCAGCCTGGAAGGCACAGCACAGGGACCACAGGAAAGAGAAACCACGCCGGCCTTTTAGCTGCCCAAAACACCTCCGAGGAAGCCTTTATGCTGGAAAGCATAAAAGTGAACTTGGCTCCCTCTTAAAAACCCGCGGACCAAATTGGATTTACTCTTTGAGTGCAGGAAACTTTACCAAGATTATGGAAACAGAAAAGAATTCGAGATTAACACATACTGTACATTTCAGTACAGGTGGCAGGACAATTAGAAATCGAGTTAAGCTACGGAAAATCTCCATAAATCTGGGAAGGATTTAGGTCTGGGTGTGCCCTGGTGTAACCCATCATCAGATGCATGTTGTACTCGGTCTCTGAGCATCCAGACTCCCCAGGTGCGGGGAAGATGATGTAAAGGGGAAGAATAAAGAAGCGATTTTTCTCTGATCCACCTTTTGTGTGGGGCAAGCAATTAGGTGGCACTGGTGCCTACGAGGGGACCTGAGGGAGTCCCTGAACGCTGCCTTGTGTCTCTGTTTTACAAGTTTCACATTTTCCTTGTAGAAATAACTAAGAGGAGGGGCGCCTGAGTGGCTCAGTCGTCTGAGCGCCGGTTTCAGCTCAGGTCATGATCTCGCAGTTCGTGGGTTTGAGCCCTGTATCAGGCTCTGCACTGACAGCTCAGAGCCTGGAGGCTGCTCTGTGTCTTCCCTCTCTCTCTGCCCCTCCTCCACACTCTCTCTCTCTCTTTCTCAAAAATAAATAAATGTTAAAAAATTAAAAAAAAAAAAAAAAGAACTAAGAGTAGTCCCACAGAATTAAAAAACAGCCAAGAGGAAAGAAAAACGTTCAAAAGCAAGGACTACCCTGGATATAACTCCTCTGGCCACCTTATTGGCATATTCACCAAAATGAAATAATAATAATAATAACAACACATGATTTTCATTGACCAGGAATTGAGCGAAGGTCTACTTACGTGTGAAAGCTATTTTGCTTCAACAATGCCAAATCAAGGGCTCTATTTTATCTATGATCTCAACCAATAGTCAGCACGCTTTTCCTGTAAAGTGCCAGAGAGTAAATATTTCAAGCTTGAAGGATCACATGGGCCACATGGTCTGTGTCCACTGCTCAGCCTTGCAGCGGGAGCCCCTCAGGGGTTTGGGATAATATGTGAATGCATGGGAGAAGCAGCATTCCAATAAAACTTTACTTATGGTGACATTTAGATTTCATGTAATTTTCACGTGTCACAAAAGTGTATTCTGATTTTTCCCCCCATTTAAAAGTGTAAACCCGTTCTTAGTTCTCAGGCCGTACAAAAACAGGCCTCACGGGGGATTTGGTCAAAGGGCCATCGTTTGCTAACACTTTATCTAGACCTGATCCACCTCTTAAATCTCTAATGAAGCGATCCATGTGGGGTTGAGGTAGATAGAGGCGACTCAGGTCTGTGTATGGGTCTGTTTCCCAGTTTGCTGGGGTCCAAATCGTTTCTTCCATATATTCTGACCTCCCGTGACGCCCATCAGACTTGACCTCTCTTGATAGGATTCCCCATTCCACTCAACGATTACTGTTCCCAAGATTGGGTAAAACATAACCATCGCACATTGATGGGTATCTTAGAAAGCAGCTTTAACCTCTGGATATTGAAATGTCTTCCCAACATTCTGGAGTCTGTCAAGAAGTTATAGTCGCTCCACACTGGGCACTCCCAGCGGCGTTTCACACAGGGTGAGGATGTTTGTCCAGAAAGCAGGCTCAGAGAGGCTAGGTCAGGCTGAGAGAGGTGCTTTCTCTGACCAAGAGAACTGAGGACAGAAAGCCCCCTGCCCTTTTATCAAGGATTTCTGTTGGGTGGGATGAAAGACTGCCTTAGGGTACTTTGGGAATTAGATTTTTATCTGCTTGAGTCAGTTCCCAAATGAGAAGCCAGCAAACATACCTTGAATGTCAGAGAATGGAGTTTCCTGCCGGGAGAGTCTTGCAAGTCTTTCAAAATTCCAACCAAGCCCTGGAGGTTCAGCCCTGTGCCTTAGACCAGAAATAGTCCCAAACTTGGGGAGTCTGGGCTAGCAGCAGCCTTCCCTGTACCCCCAAGGTCAAACCTAGGAAAGGAAGAGAGAGTTTTGCCCTGTCTGGGAATGGGACCACCATTGAGAGGGAGACCCTGGATAAGGAGCCAAATGAAAAAAAATAAAAAACTTCCAAGAGACTGCCAGTCCAGAAAAGGGCAAATAACAAAGGCAGGACCCAGAAAGCACTGATGATAGGGCCTCCTGTGACCAGTGAAGCCACAAATGTACCAGGAGTCGCTTCCAGAGTAACAAGTCCAAATTCCTGTGTGTTAGGGTGGAGCTCAGGGCCACATTCCCTCTCCATCTGCTGGCTAGGACACTTGTGCCTCTGGTCTAGACAGAAAGAGGGTGGAGCAGGGAAAAAGGAAGGTCAAGGTAGGGTGAACAGAAGATAGGGGTTGGCGGGGGGAGGGTGCGGGAGTAGAGGAGACTTATAACAAAGCAGTTCTATCCAGGCTCTGGTATTGGCCTGACCAGCCCTGAGCCTTTCTCTGTAGGATTTTGCCAGAAGTTAGAGGATTTTGTTTAGTTGGTTGACTGGGCGCTGTCTAGTTTTCCCACTAGTAGAAAACATTTAAAGCCTCAAAAGCAAGCCAAGCTGCACAGCCCTCTTTCCATGCAAAGCTCTGGCATGCAATCAGCAGTAGGAGTTCATTGTTCTGACAGGAACCAATTACCAACGGTTAGCAGAGGGCAGACAGAAGCCCAGAGGGAAAAGGGTCCCCTGTCCCTTGAAGACTGAAGAAATTGAACTCAGAAACTGAATTTGAGGAAGATTGTAGCCCAGTAAGGGTTTCTAGAGAATTGTCAGCAAAGATGAGGCCCCGGGAGACAGTAAGTAAATATTATGATTTTTGTTCTGTGGAAGATGAACCGGGAGACCCCGAATGGAAGCAGCAGGCTTGAAGTCGGATCAATAAACAGAGGAAGAGAAAGAAAAGAAGACATTACGGTCCTTGCGGTACGATGTAAAAATGAGACAGAACAAAACAGCAGAGCAGAAAAATAATTACATAAGATGACAGAAGTTAGATCGAACCCTTGTGAAAACAAATGTGGGTGCGAAAAGCTCACCCATGAGAGAGCAAGGTTTTCAGAAGGCCCCGGTTACGAAATTCCACAATATGCTGTGTGAAAGAATCATCACTTCAATAAAAACAGATGTCCAAAGGTTGTACTATGGAAGGCAGGTGAACGGACGCCAAGAAATGCTGAGGCAAGAGCAAGGTTATACATGGATAACAGATGATATTTGTGTGTATCTTTTTTTTTTTTTTTAATGTTTATTTCTGAGAGACAGAGCAGGGCAGGGGCAGAGAGAGAGGGAGACACAGAATCTGAAGCAGGGTCCAGGCTCTGAGCTGTCAGCACCGAGCCCGACGCGAGGCTCAAACTCACAAACTGTGAGATCATGACCTGAGCCGAAGTCAGATGCTTAACTGACTGAGCCACCCAGGCACCCCAAATAAGTGTGCTTTAAATTTTGATATGGATACTGCCCTCGGAATTGCTAAGTAATAGGACCAATTTATGTTGGCACCAATAAGATATGAGAATACACATCACCCATGTTGAAAATTATCCATCTTTTTCGATTTGTTCAGATGAGTAAAACCCACTGTTACTTGTTTTCATTTGCATGTCCCTGACTGCTATTGAGGCTGAGTATCTTTATGTATATAGTGGCATCTTGTATTTCTTCTGTGAATTGCCTGCTCTATATTTGTTGTTTATGGGTTTGTTGCTGAAATATATGGAAAGTATTTACCTTTCATATGCAGATATTTCCAAGATTATAAAAATATCCCCTTATATCTTCTTGTGATAATTTTATACTTTTGTATTTGTTTTTATGATATTTCTCTTTAATTCATCTGGATGTTATTTTTGTGTATGGTACAAATTTATGTTTTCTTTATGGAATCCAATTGCTCTAACTCCCTGAGTGTTTTTCCTTTTCTCACTGGTTTGAAATGGCCCTCTGATAATATTTTAAATTCCAGTGTGAGATGTGTCCCTTTGTGGAATCTCCAAACTGTTTCCTTGATCCATTTTTATTTTCCTACACCCATACATGCTATTTTGGAGTTTGTAAGTGTTATGTCTTAATAGCTGGTGAGAGGTCGAGGAAAATACATGTATCTTCTTTTTCCAAAATTGTCTCACATATTTCCTAGTCCAGATAAGCATTGGAATTCATTGCTTCCATTAACAAATTCTTTTGGTACTTCCATTGCCATTACATTAAACCTATTAATTGTTTGGGGTGGGGGGGACAGTGACATCTTTACATAGTGAGTTTTCCTATTCAGGAATGTAGCATTTTTTTAAATGGCATTCAGTAATATTTTGTGGATTTTACTAAAAATATTTACCTATACTGTAGAGCCTGCCTTTTCCTTGTCAGATTATTCCCAGGAATTTTATAGATTTTATTGGTATTGAGAATGGGACTCTTCATATCCATTTTCTAATTGATTATTGACTCTATTTAAAAGCCATGACTTTGTTGGGGCGCCTGGGTGGCGCAGTCGGTTAAGCGTCCGACTTCAGCCAGGTCACGATCTCGCGGTCCGTGAGTTCGAGCCCCGCGTCAGGCTCTGGGCTGATGGCTCAGAGCCTGGAGCCTGTTTCCGATTCTGTGTCTCCCTCTCTCTCTGCCCCTCCCCCGTTCATGCTCTGTCTCTCTCTGTCCCAAAAATAAATAAACGTTGAAAAAAAAAATTTTTTTAAAAAATAAAAAATAAAAAATAAAAGCCATGACTTTGTCATATATAAACCTTGTATCTGATCATGATCATATTACTTCACTATCCCATTAGTTTTAATAGTTTTTAGGTGATTCTCTTGAATTGTTTACAGAGTAGTGTTGTCTGCCCACTAGTAAAATGGCAAATCTTTTTCTCCTTTTTCAACATTTATTCCTCTTGTTTATTATTCTTATTGACTAGTTAACTCCAGTTCAATGTTGAATAGTATAGGTAACAGCATAAAAAGTTTCTGTGTTCCCGTCTTTAACAGGAATGCTTAACAGTACTGTTGTTAGTTCCTGGTAAAAACATTTTCTTAAACTAAGGAATGTTTCTTTTATTCTTAGCTCAGGGTCACCTGGGTGGCTCAGTTGGTTAAGCATCCAACTTTGGCTCAGGTCATGATCTCACAATTCGTGAGTTCAAAGCCCCACATCAGGCTCTTTGCTAGCAACACAGCCTGCTTCACATCCTCTCTCTCTCTCTCTCTCTCTCTCTCTCTCTGCCCCTCCCACACTCGTGCTCTCTCTTTCTCTCTCAAAACTAAAAATTTTTAAAATACTTTTGTTGATGTTCACTGTTTTATTTAGCTTTAATAAGAAATAAGTGATAAATGTCAACACATGATTTTTTAGCACATGCTTTATTTTATTGCTCTTTTTAAAAAATATTTTTTAATGTTCATTTTTGAAAGAGACAGAGTGCAAGTGGGAGATGGGCAGAGAAAGAGCGAGACACAGAATCTGAAGCAGTCTCCAGGCTCTGAGTTGCTAGCACAGAGCTGGACACAGGGCTCGAACTCATGAACTACCAGATCATGACCTGGGCCGAAGTTGGATGCTTAACTGGCTGAGCCACCTAGGTGCCCCTGTTGTTCTTTTAATAGTCACCTATGTTAATAGATATTTCGGCGATGATTAGCTTGATTAACTAGAATAAATCCTATTGTGCCACGATACATGATCTTTTAACACATTGCTGAATTCAACCTGCTGATAGCTTACTTAAGACCTTATTGAGAATTGTAAAAGGTCTGAGATTTTTTTTTCCTTGCTTGCAAGCTAACAAGATAGCTTGCCATAGCATCATACAAGTTGACAGAATACTCGAGACTCCGGGACACAGACTGATGCCATACACACAGCCAGCTTGCTTCACAGTCAAGAAACTCTGGGCTTCAGGAACTGGAATCTTTTATAAAGGGAAGTAAGCAAGATTACTGGAGGGCAACATTGTTTTCATCATACTTACCAGTAAGCAAAACTGCTTTCTCTTCCAGATGGAGGTTCTATCACTATCTCCAAGGCTGTTCACCATACAAACATCTTTGAAACAAAGCGTAGTTAGTTAGTACCTCTGTTTGCAAGCCATGTAGAAACACAACAGTCCCACAGAGTCTGTCTCTCAGCAGGCTTTTGTATTGGCATAGATTTGGAAGTGAAATTGGGCACAGTTTTCTTTTGGAGCTATCCGGTTTAGTAGGTATCAGGATTTTGCTGGCTTCCTAGAACAAATTAATAAGTTTTTGCATTTGTACATGTTTAAAAGTGACATGGGGATAATACGGTCTTTGAAACATTGGTAGAGCTTACTCATAAATCTGTCTTGGCCTAGTGCCTTTTATAGGTGCAGATTCACTATTCACATTTCTCTAGATCTGGTTATTGATCTATTCAGGGCTTCTACCCCTTTTGTGTCAATTTGTTAATTGATCTATTCCTAGAAATTTTTCCATTTCGTCTAGATTTAAGTATTCACTGTAATACAGCATTCAATATGCAGGAACTTACTTTTTTATGTTATTTCTTTAATGGAGAACACCGTAGAACTTTATTTTCTGGGCAGAACACAACTTTAAATCTGGCTTAATTTACTGATAGGGATATAGTTATCAGAGAATTTTCATTCAGCGTGTTAGCTTGGGTAGCTGATGGAGGCTATAATAGTTTACTCGATACACTCACGTAAACCTGGATCAATTCTACCCCACACTAAATAATATTGAAATATCAGAGAACTTTGGCACAAGAAAGATGCAAGATTGATTATACTTTTCATACTCACATTTAGTTTTCCAGTTAGGCAAGTACAAAAAGTAAAGGGCTTAGCTTATAGCAATATACTATTATGCACTTAATGTGATAATAACTCTAATAACAGTTACCATTCAAAATATCTCTCAGAGAAAATCAATATAGCTTCGTTATCTGATATGGAAGTCTTTAGTGGACAATACTTTATTTTTCTTCATTCAATAAACAGAAAATGACAGGTGGTTTACTTTTAGCTGGCAGGAGTAACTACAGACCTCAACAATTCTGCCTAGGGTGTATGCTAATTCTCTAAGCGCACGCTGCAGGTTTTACGGGCTGGTAATTTACCATTTTATCGTCTCCCAGGACATCGTGCTAGTACTGCCCATTAGTGACATAACAATAATGAAAAGCAAGAAGTGACCAATCATACCTGCTTTTACAAGATACATATATGGGAGGAAGCAAAAAAATAAAAATAAAAATAAATCTTTAAAAACAAATAGGGCCACGACTAATGAAGTTTCTGTAGGACATAATCTGCAGCATGACAAATATCTACCCAAAGTGAAAAAAAATTTGAGCAATCTGTACCCTCTATAACAAAAAAAAAGAAGCCCTTACTTGATGGGTAAACATACCTGCTCCGAGGGTGAACCTACAATCTGACATCTTTGAGTGGAGCCTAGAGAAAGAGAAAGCTCTCTAGTTCCCTCCCAAGTGGAGTAGCTCCTTCCCTGTCTCGATATATACATGTTGCTTGATGTGTCCAACGCAGATTGGAACGGAAAATAGAGCCTATGGCAAGTTGTTACTGGAGGATGATTGAAGCTATTAAAAATTGTTTAAAGTTTCTTGATTTATTATGAGAGAGACAGAGGCAGTGTGAGTAGAGGAGCGGCAGAGGGAGAGGGAGACAGAAAATTCCAGGCAAGCTCTGTGCCACCAGCGCAGAGCCCAAAGCGGGGCTTCAACTCACAAAGGTATGAGATCATGACCTGAGCCGAAACTGAGTCTGACCCTTAACTCACTGAGTCACCCAGGTGCCCTGAATCCTTGTCCTTAAATAGCACTTTTATTATTTTATAAGGACCACATTTGTTTAGATTTTACCCAAATGTTCATCACTTTCTTTGCTCACCATCTTTTCTTACATTTCTTCACAGATGTTTTCTTTTATTTTTTTTAATGTTTATTTATTTATTTTGAGAGAGAGAGAGAAAGAGAGCGAGCACACGTGCACACAAGCGGGGAAGGGGCACACAGAGAGGGAGGGAGAGAATCCCGAGCAGGCTCTAGGCTATCAGCAGAAAGCCCCACTCGGGGCCAGATGTCATGAACCGTTGAGATCATGACCTGAGCTGAAATCAAGAATTGGATGCCACCCAGGTGTCCCAGTCATTTTCTTTTTTGCTGAAGTAAATCATAGGGATGTTCTTTCAGTGAAGTTCTGGTCATATACTTTCTCAGTCTTTATTTATATAGAAATGCTTCATTTTGCCCTTGTACTTGAAAGATAGTATGTTTTCAGGACACAGATATCGAGGTTGACATTTGTTTCTCTCAACTCTTTAAGGATGTTATTCCATATCATTTGGCCTGGGGAGGATCTCTGTTTAAATCATCTTCCCAGGGAGGCCTTCCCTGACCATCCTATACGAAGTGGAAATTTCTCCACACGCGCTAGCCCCTTCTTCGGCTTTTCTTGTCTCCACAGCCAGCACCGAGAGTGTAGACAAGTCCAGGGCCCCTATTCGCACAGAAACCAACCACTGCTCCTCCCGGCTCTAGGCTGTGCCCTATGGAGACCTATCCATGGTACCTACCATTGTCTATACCTACAGGGCACACTTATCCACAGATCTGCAACCCTTCTCAAAATTTTGGAGGCCAATTGTGTTTCGTAATACTGAATTTTTCAAATTTTGGAAAGGAACAGGGTACCTGTACTAGATTTTATAGACCACCGTGGTTCCAGGGACAGCATCTCCAATCACATCCGTTAACATTTCCACTCTCAAATATGAGATTATTCTCGCCATTGTGTGTCCAGCCCAGGGCACAGGGCCTAACAAAAAGCAGCTGCTAAGAAATATTTACTAAGTGGCTAAATTAAATCTTTCACCCACATTCTGACACCTCCCAGATTTATGTGGCCAGCGTGGCCCCACCTCCTGATCTCAGCCTAAGGGCTTCAGGTCCTGCTGGAAAGGTCCTCCCGGGTGACCCACAGACAGTCGCTCCTCTTCTGAAATGTCCCGATCTGGTAAACACCTCACCCTATTGCTTCAGGCAGAACCCCAACAGTCATCTTGGAGTCTTCCTTCTCCCTCAACCACCACTCTCTGGAAATCACAAAGCCTCCCCTTCCTACTTTCTAAATGTGTCTGAGACCTCCCACTGTTTCCTTCCCTGTAGTCCCTGCCTTACTGCACACTCCCATCACCTCTTGCTTGTTTTTCTACAGTAGCATCCAGAGGGGTCTGTCTTAGGAGATCTTGCCCTTCCAGAGGATTCTCCACAAAGAACTCTATTTGAAGTACAAATTTCATTTTTTTTTAAGTTTATATATTTTTGAGAGAGAGAGAGAGAGAGAGAGAGAGAGAGAGAGAGAGAACAAGCAGGGGAGGGGCAGAGAGAGAGGGAGAGAAAGAATCCCAAGCAGGCTCCACACTGTCAGAGCAGAGCCCGACTTGGGCCTCGAACTCACGAACGGTGAGATCACCACCTGAGCTGAAACCAAGAGTTGGATGCCTGACTGACTGAGCCACCCAGATGCCCCCAAATTTCATACTTAAAGTGAAATTTGATTCATGCCTATCTGTTCTGTTCTGCTCAGTTCTATTCTCTGGACGGCTTATTAGACTAATAGATTCACCTTGCATGTCCCCCACTGCCCTTCCTCACCTGAAACTGCAGAGTGCCACCTGCCTCCAAATACAGCTTCTCTCAGTTCCCCATGGGAACCATGGCCTCTCATTTCCAGCCCCCCACTCTGCTTCCGCCCCCACCCAACACCTGCTGCCTCCCTCTCCGCCCTGTTCACCTCAGCAACTCCTACTCCCGTCAGGGTTTTGACCTCTCCCATGAGATTCCCATGGCACCCCACACTTCTCTGATCAAGGCACTCGTCGCCCTGCTGTTCTCCGCTCTTTGCTTCTCCTCCGCTAGAATGTAAGCGCCATGCTCACAGGGACCTTGATTTTAGCCGTGCCTCCTAGGAGGTGTAGGAAGTGGTCAGTAAAACTCGCTGAACGGAGGAAGGGACGCTAAATTTGGAAGCATCAGAATGAGCCGTGATGGTGCCCTTTCGAGGAACTGAGCACATAAGATGCTGGAAAGGAGGATTATTTACCACACGAGTGCCAGCAGCGCTATGACTTCATCAATGCTAATAATCCTGTAAAGGTAGGACGTGTATGTTCTCAGTAGTTCCTGAGCTAGGAAACGTAGATGTAACAGGACGTCGGAACACACCCCGAGCAGGCGGTGGAACGTTGCTAGGGTTCCGTGGCTGACATTGCTATTGTAAGTGGCAGTCATTGTTGTTAATCCCATGGAAGGAAGGTTTTCTAAAGCCTTTGCTGAAGTAGCAATTCTTTGGCTTTTACCACCAGTAGGCAAGGAGGTGTGCAGGGTAACAGCGGCTATGGGTGTTTTTCCCTTCCCCGAACCTGCTTGAAAGTCTTCTGGATAAAATGAGAGCAGGGGGCAGCTGTTGCCTACTGATCAAAGACTGCAGGTGTTTGGCTGAGACTCGTTGCCAGGAGAATGCAGGGGAGGTAGGAACGCGGAAAGGGGGGAAGTGATGTGTGGGGGGACGGTTGGGCTCTAAATCCAGGCTGAACATAGCAAAAATTCTTGGGGTTTTGCCCATCTAAAACCAAAGGACAAAGACAACTTTTTCCATTTTATGTACTGAGGGATGCCACAGTCAGCAAGTGAGGTACATCATAAACGAGTCTTGGGAAAATGGATGCCCCGTGCCTTGGTTTCCCAAACAGGAAGGAGGAACAATGTGCTTTTTTTATAAGATCAATTAGACAATCATTTCTCTCGGACATAGGCTTTCTTTGTATTTATTTATTTTTAGGGGCGGCTGGGTGGCTCGGTCGGTTAAGGAGCTGACTTCGGTTCAGGTCGTGATCTTCCGGTTCACAAACTCGAGCCCCGTGTTGGGCTCTGTGCTGACAGTTCGGAGCCTGGAGCCTGCTTCAGATTCTGTCTCCCTCTCACTGCCCCTCACCTGCTCGCACTCTGTCTCTCTCTCTCAAAAAAAAAATAAACATTAAAAAAAATTAAAACTTATTTATTTTTAAAGATTTTTAAAATGTTTTTTATTTATTTTGAGGGGGGCAGTGCAGAGAGAGGGAGAGAGAGAGAATCCCAAGCAGTTTCTGCACTGTCAGCGCAGAGCCTGATGCGGGGCTCAAACTCACAAACCATGAGATCGTGACCTGGGCCGAAATCAACAGCTGGACACTCGATCGACTGAGCCACCCAGCTGCCCTTAGGCTTTCTTTTTAAATATGGAGGAGACAGACCTGAGGGCGCCCATGCTGGCTCCTGTTCCTCTGCTCACCTCTCACCCCCCAGAAATGATCTCATTGAAATAATGCTTTTGTTTTATTTTTAAGGCACAGATTTAGTTACAATGGGAAGAAAACTGTACAAAAGGCAGCTTGAAGGGAGTTGGTGGAAGAGGGGAGGGTTAGAAGCTCAGGGACAACTGCTCCAAAGGCCCGCCTTTGAGCAGAAGCTTGACAAGATCCGGGGCATTAAGCTTGTGCAACTGCGAAGACCCTAAAACAGAAGAGTCTGGAATGTTTGAGGGGCTCCAAGCAGTGAATCGCTGGAGCCCAGTAGAAGGGGGATGTGGGAGAGGTGCAGGACCTAGTTCATGCAGGGCCACAGATGAGCTTTGGAGTTTGCTAGTAATAGAGGTTACACAAAGGTTCTAGGCGGGAAAGCAATATAATCGTTATCTGTTGTTTGAAAGGTTACTCTGGCTTCTGAGTAAAGGATGAGCTCAGAACAGCAGGGGTGAGGGCAGCGTGAATAGCAGGGAACTAGGGATTGAGGCCGGGAGCCAGGTAGGAGGCTGCTGTGACCTCTGGGCACAGACCTGGTGACACAGGTGAACAGGGCTGAAGGCACGGGCTGGAGACCAATTTTGAACATGAGAGCCAACAGTTCTTTTCCCCGGGCTTGGATGTGGGGTTCGAGGCAAACAGAGGAAGCAACATAAGAGCTGGTTAGTGTTCGGTACACTTAGGGACAGACCGGTGAGCGAGCTGGAGTCCACGAACATGTGACTGTCCCTTTCCTGTGAGATTTCCTCAGCTTCCGGCGGCCGGCTGTTTGCCAACCTTAGTCTGTTTTTGCCTTTCTGTAATATGAGGCTAATAATACTCACCCTTCAAGGCTGCCGGGCAAAGGGTCCTCCTTTCTGTGGAGAGACAGGAGGAAGCTCTGGGAGTGGATGCTAAGGCCCTTCTCAAGGCTACTGTGGGGCAAGCACACAGATTCAATACAAAATAGATATGTTAACCCTCTCGACAGCGCTGTGAGGCAGGGATTGATTGCTTTTGTCCATTTTGCTGAGGGGAAGACTGAGGCCCTGAGAGTTTGCATGGCTGGCCTCAGTCGCGGTGGCTGTGGACCGGCCCAGACATGGAGTTGGAAGTGGGCAGCCAAGGAACAGGGTCAGTTGGCATCGTCCTTGGAGAAGTGGAAGGAAAGAGATCCTCTTGCTTGTGAATGCCCCAACCCCCACCCCGTTCCCATCCCAGATCCTGGGGCTGTGCTTTGCTTAATGCACATCAGAAAGGTAAACTGGGAAGGAGAAAACCCCAACATGGCAGGTAACCTTCTTTGAAGTGCGGAGCAAAGAAGCCAGGCTCCGCTCCCACCTCAGGTTGGGGCTGAAAGCTGGCGACCAGGAGTGTTGATGCACAGACACCAGGAGGGAGCTCACACAGGCCAGGCCCCAGGGCCTTGAAGACAGTCCACCTGACTACGGTTGCTTCTGTCGCTTCTGTCAGCCCAGAAGCATCCCTGCTTTGGGTAACCCCTGGTCCTGGTCTCCCGGCACAGGCTGCAGGTCGGGGAAGGAGCATAGGCAGGACTCTGGGGAACCTCCTGCCGCTCTTCCAGAAGGTGAAACCGCTCATCTCCCTCACTGGACACTGGCAGCCAGTCGGGAGAGCACAGGCCGACCCTGTGGATCCTCTGTACCCTGCACACATCTGCTCTGGCCCTCAGACGTGCTTGCTAAGTGTCCAGGTGGGTCTCAGTCATCTTACTGTCCCCAATGCCCAGCACCGGGACTCTTGCCCAAAGGGATTTGCTGAGTGCATACTCAGTGCGTACATTTCCTGAGTCCAAGGTTCCAAACCAGTGTCCCCAATGTTTGGCTTCCCTTGGCAACTTCAGAGCCCAAGATGTGGGCCATTGACTTAGCTGCTGGCTGATCCTGCAAGGGAGGACCTGTCAAGGAAAAACAACTTCCCTTCCCACTACTTACCTTCCTGTAGCCATGAAAAGGGAGCCCCAGATGCAAAAACCAACCTCAAGGAAATGCCTGCAGGGAACGTCACTGAGTGGGTGGGGGTGGGTGGCAGGGCAGGAGCCTGGGTTCTGAGCCCCCAAACCTGCAACCAATAAGCTGTGTGGCCTTGGGCAAGTCACTTGACCTCCCTGTGCCTCTCCTTTCTCATCTTCAAAAGGGAGAGACAGGGGCGCCTGGGTGGATCAGTCGGTTAAGCATCCGACTTCGGCTCAGGTCATGATCTCGCGCTCCGTGAGTTCGAGCCCCATGTCGGGCTCTGTACTGACAGCTCAGAGCCTGGAGCCTGTTTCAGATTCTGTGTCTCCCTCTCTCTGACCCTCCCCCGTTCATGCTCTGTCTCTCTCTGTCTCAAAAATGAATGAACGTTACAAAATAAAAATAAAAATAAAAAGGGAGAGACAGAATAGTTTAAGGGCAGGTAAGTCCTGACATCACATAACCTGACTTTGAATCTCTGGCTTCAGCACTTACCTGCAGCAGCTACTTAAAGAGTTTTGACCATGGCCCTGTTATTAAACAAACTCTGTGGTCCTCAGCATTCTCATTGGTCAAATGAATATTAACAGTGTTTCCTCGGGGTGCCTGGCTGGCTCCGTCGGTAGAGCACGCGACTTTTGATCTCAGGGTTGTGAATTCCAGCTCCGCGTTGGGGGTGGCGTTTATTTAAAAATAAAACAAAACCCTATGTCTACTTCATAGAGTTGTTGCTAAGGTAGCTGTTGATTACATTCAATATATTTATTTTGTATATTTTAGGACAATGCCCAGCACCTAGTAAGTGAGTTATTATTATTGTAATTTTTGCCTTTTTTAAAATAATAAAGGACTGCTCTCCAGGCCTCCTGGGTTTTTGGTGAGGATCCCCAGACATCATGAATAAAAAAGCAGAGAGGAATTCAGTAGGTAGCTGGTCTTTTTGACCTTTTTTTTTGTTTTCAAATCTGACAGGAAATTCCTTCCTTCTCCAGCCCTGCCCGCCACCCAGCCACGCACCCCAGCTGACCACTTTCCATGACAAAAGGCCAGGTCACGTGGGCGGCCGGTTCTCGGCCCCAGAACCCGCAAATCCCTGCCTCCGGTCGGCCACTGCGAGTTTCTTCTTTAAAAGCCCCTAGGTTTTTAGCTACTAGAGCAGCTAAAGAAAACCAGTTAAACCCTGCGGACTTAGCCTCTTTCCAAGTTCTGGGCAGTCGCAGGAAGGAAGAGAACAGCTTTAGTGATGTTCCTCATGGCCAGAGCTTGGCCCACTTTGCTCTGGGAGGGACTTGTCAGGGCCCTGGGGAGCTGGAGAAGTTGGGGTGCAGTTCCTGAAGCCTCTTGGCCCCCCTTTCCTAATAAGTTTAAGAACAAGATTAAGGTTCTCAAAGTATCCAGAAGGAAATGTGAATCTGGTTTAGTGGTTTTTAAAATTCTCCTTTGGCCCTGTCTTATTCTGGAAGGTACACTACATCCCAAAAGGCTGGAAGGCGGCTGCCTTCACTTACTTATACATGTGCCCAACTGGCCTCAACGTGGGCTGCAACTCGACGTCAGTCCCCCGGTCCCTGGCCACCCCAGAGAAGGAAGGTCACTGATTTATAGGCCAAGGGAGCACATCTTTCCCTCTGCACTGTCCCAAACAACAGAACGTGAAATCTAGCTCAGATCCAGAATGTCTGACCTGGTTCTCAGGCAGACACCGTCACAGATTCAGGAAACCGATGCCAGCTGTAGGGCTGGTACAGACTTTGACCTGGAAATCTCACAGGCACGGGCAGCTTCCTCGGGTAGCCTTGGGTCCCATGCCCAGCAGGAGGCAGTTCCCTGATCGAGACTTGCCCACCTTACAGCTTCTTCAGTCCCGGGAGTGGAGACTGAGCGGCCCTGCCACCCTCCGCGGCTGTTCAGCAGGAGAATGACGCGGATTCTGCTCTTCGCCTTTGTCCTCATAAATGCCATCATCCTGGCATTTCATACCAACCACTCAGATCTAGGTACTTCCAAATACGGGTTACTCATGTGCTTTTTGCATGTCTTTCTTTCCAAGAAATCCTTATGCCTGTCTCCATTACCGCCCCCACCCCCAACCTCCGACCATGCCAAAAAACAAACAAAAACAAAAACAAAAACCCAGAACTCGGGTAGCTTATTGTTGGTCGAAGTTATTCCGGCCTAGGTCTCTATTAATAGAAATAATTCGATGTCAAGAAGGAAGCTGCCATAAACAATCTATAGTCAGCAACTAAAACATTGAAGGAATCAACCTCCAATGTGACAGGGCAAACCAGTGGATCTCAGTTCTGAGAGCAGCTGATTTTCTTTAGAAGAAAAGGCATCTCACAAGACAGAAACCGTCCTATGCCAAAAACCCAGAGGCCTCCTTCATCCAGGGCTCAACAACTAGCCCACAATTTTCCAATTCTGGGTGTTAGTCTAGATCAGTGGTTCTCAAGCAGGGTTAATTTTGTCTCCCCCCAACTGGCCAGGAACATTTGGCAATGTCTGGAGACAGGTCGTCACCATGTGGCCAGGGCCAGGTGGAAAGGAGGCACTTCTAGAGTCTAACAGGTAGAGACCAGGGAGGCTGCTAAATACCCTGTGATGCACAAGGCAACCTCTACAATGAATTACCCAACCCTAAATAGCGGTAGTGCTGAGGCCGAGAAACCCTAGTCTAGAAACCTCGTTTTCCTGGTTTCTTCTAGATGGGGGCCCAGTCTCAATAGTTTCCTATTTCCTTGGCAGTGTGCAGTGATGGGCTGCCTGTGGCCCCATTGAGGGCCACCACACCCAGGGCTGCGGAGGCCACCTGAGGACTATTGCCAGCTGGTGAGACCTCACAGCACCATTTCATTCTGGAACAGAAGTTGTCTGGTACACTTAGGTTGGTTGATCTAAGACAGAACTGTTACTCTGTTAAAAATCAATAAAATGCTCACATGCCTATAGACCATCCCCAAGAGTAACTGTTTTGTTCCAGCCTTTCAGACGTGGGCAGGTGGGACCAATCCAATGGGAACATCATCTGCTTTTGCTCTCAACAAAGTCCCTGTAGTGGCTTCAGTGTCATGCCCCTTACATCTCTATTCCTTTAGGAGAAAGACGCTGAAGGCAGAAAAACAGGAACGCGAAAAGGTGGCCAGAAATCATCCCACTTAAGAGTTTATTTCATGTGATTCTCAGCATGCAGTGTACTTTCTTGGGAAAAAAAAATTTTTTGTCCCAGTTCACATTATAAATTAATTTACAAATATAGAACTGTGTTAGAAATAATATTTATAAAAGTTCCTACAATTTTTCACATAGAAAAATATCCACAGAAACGTTTTTTTTGTACACACAATCTGGGGGGTAGGTAGTCTCTTTGGTTGTCTTCGTCCATAATATTTAAAAAATAATGGTGATGTTATTTATACCTCAATAAAACTTTAAAAAATAGTTTTCTGTATTGTGTATTTCAAAATAAAAATTTAAAAGTAACGCTGTGAGTCTCAAAAAAGAATACACAGGGAAAAGTTAAAAATTTTTTTTTACAATATACTTACTTGCGTTCCATTTTCTAAAAAAAAGTAAATCCCCAAACCAGCAACTCTCCTATCAAAGATCCAACAACAGGGAACAAAGGCAACTCAGGACATTATCAGCTGTTCCAATGAAATCAACAATTATCTACATTTTAATTAGCACTTTTTGGGTGAGTTCAAAAGGTGGCTAAGGATCTGCCAAGGACCAGACACTCAGCTGGGCACTGGGAGGGTGACCATAAAAACTATTCAAATGCAGGTACCTCTTGAGAAGTAAAAGGGAGTGCTAAAAAATAAATTATATTAAAAAATTTTAACAGACGGTTTATTAAGAAACTATAAGAAAAATTCCATTTTAAAACTATTTTTTAATAACATTCTAATATTGTCTTTAAAAAATGAAAGATCTAGGACACACGCTAAAAGGGACAGGACACCAAGTTAACTAGGACAATGGTCACCCTGGGCATATGGCAGCAGAAGGCAGAGGGAGGTGTCTGTCCTTGTTGCTCAGGAGAACATCTGAAATGGTCACTTTATGTCAATCTTTGGTCAAATGAGATGTAGCTCATTCCCACCCCCTGCACACTGTGTCTGCCTACGGATAACGGCACCTTTTGTTTCTCAGGACCAGAACAAATCTACCAGCACCAGCTCTGGAGCCAGACTGCCTGGACC
The DNA here is from genome assembly GCF_014898765.1 of Herpailurus yagouaroundi. Taxonomy (NCBI): domain Eukaryota; kingdom Metazoa; phylum Chordata; class Mammalia; order Carnivora; family Felidae; genus Herpailurus; species Herpailurus yagouaroundi. The sequence continues at coordinate 39,317,442 of NW_024412419.1, read as the reverse complement.
TGATCCTGGCTCCTCGGGACTTGTGTGTGACATCTTGGGAGATGCACTGGCCTCATATAGAGAGCACAGGGACAGTAACAATACTGATTTCCCAAGGCTGCTGTGCGATCACACGTCGAGTGTCTGTCTGAAACGGCACTCCGCACACAGCTTGCCTGGGCAGTTCTATTGCTATTAGTATCCACCGAGTCCCAGAAGCGGAGCCTCAGCAGAGGTGACTTGTGAGCTGGATGTAGCTCGGAGGATTTGTGGTGTTTCCTGGTACAGTATTTTAAGAACTTTAAGTGGTGGCAAAGAAGGCAAATGGAGGTTTTCTAAAAAAAAAAAAAATCCAGACACCTGACTTTTCCAGAAAAATCAAGATGCTGCCAGGCAGGAAAGAACTAGCTGCCGACAGCGGCCTTCAGCTGGTCAGACGCGACCGCTCCCCACTGCTGCAGTTACCAACTGCAACCTTTTTTCCTACCCAAGACACTTCATTCTTTTGTTTCTTAGCTGCCCCGTGGGCACATCTGAGCTTGTAACCCTGATATACAGCGATCAGCAAAACAGACGCGGTCCAGGCCCTCGCAGGGCTCGCAGGTACTGGCCCAGAACAGAGGTGGCTTTCTCTCCAGGGAGGCCCTTCTCCAGAAGAAACCTGTGAAAGCTTGCTGGGCTGTAGAAAGAGTCATCTACGACTCCCGTGCGCCTCCAGATGTGGCCAGTGGGCCCACGGGATCACCCGGGGCTCCAGGGAGAGGCAGAGCCTCCCTTCCTGCCCCAAGACCTACTGCCTGGGAAATCTGCATTTAACAAGATCTCAGGTGCGCATATTCAAGTCTGAGAAGCTGAGGCTGGCGCGTCCTATACCTCGGAGCCCTCGCGGGGGTAGATGAGGCTGTTGACCATGCTGAAGTTGTAGAAAGGGCTGCTGAAGGGGCTGCTTTGCCCCCCGCTGGAGCCGGCAGGGAAAGGGCTGCAGTAGGAAGGCCTCTGGCTGCTGCTGCTGGCGCCGGAGCTCAGCGGCAAGGTGTCCGGCGCGGCTTCCGAGACCGAGCTGGGGGGGAAGGCGCTGCTGGAGGGCAGCTGGGCCCCCTGGATCCCCAGGTGGCGGCCGCCAGGGAGGGCCCGCTGGGTGCCCCCACTGCCGCTGACACTCAAGGTGCTGAGGCTGCTGAAGAAGGTGTTGAGGCAGGGGGTGGAGGTGAGCAGGGAGCCTCCCGGGGACGAGGCGGTACTCTTGGTGCCCTCGGGAGGCTCTGGGGACTGGGACGGCCTTAGCAAAGCCGTCGGGCTGTCCCCTTCCGGCTTCGCGGCCACTCCCGACCCCAATCCTGAGGAGAGCCCGTCTTCCGATTTTGTGGTCCCTGGGGCCGCCGCGGAGGAGCTGCTGGCTTCGGAGCGGCGCTTCCGCTTCCGACGGAAGTTCCCGTTGTCAAACATTTTCTCACAGTTTGGATCGAGGGTCCAGTAATTCCCCTTTCCTACGGGGTGGTGAAAGAAACCCAGGTCAGAGAAGGACCCAGTCCATGCCCTCGAATTATTCAGCCTCAGTCCCGGAGGGAGGACGGACTCTCATGAAACCCTGACAAACATGCTCAGTCCCCTCTACTGGTTACATTGATCCTTCCGGGGGAGGTTTTATTCTTCACCTCCAAGGAGAAATCTCGAACCCAGATGTTCTGGCCACTTCCACTCTCTCCTGGCAGTGCATGCTACTTAAATCGTGAGACCTAATTTTAGGCCCAATATATTTTTAATGCCCCAACACCTCCCCCTCCAGACTCATGGCGTGCGCCCTTGCAAAATCCTGGTGCTACTTAAACGTGAGCCTACATTTCTTGATTTATAAAAGCAGGCATGAGATTAATACCCATTTTACAGATTGGCCGTGAGGGTTCTGGTACCTGTTATTATTATTTGCTCAAAGGGTACAATATTTGTCCCTTAAAACAAAATCACTCCACTGGAAAAAGGCAACCTCAAATACCACAATCATTTGTCTTGCCAAACAAAAATCACAAAAGTTATTACTGGGTAGTCAGTTGTTTTAACACCACCTTGGACAACGTGTGTTCAGGGGACAAGGGAGCTCCTGGAATCTACATCCCTCCCTCCCTCCCCTTCAACAGGAGGTGCCCCAGGTCTCTTCCCAGCTTTTCCTCCACCGACAAATCTCAGACCAGAGCCCCATTTAGTGCATGTGGTGCTAGTCTTCTGCTTAGAAAATCCCCCTCACTATCTAGCATAATCGAGGGAAAAAAGATCCACCCTCTTGGAGGATTTTCTCTCTCAACAGCTTTTATCGCTTCTGGTAAACAGAATCTTTGGCATTTGAAAAGTACTGGTAAGCACTTGTCTTGTAGAGTGCTTTACATGGGCAACTTCGGTTGCTCCTCTCAGCTCTGTGGAAACAGGCCACATTGGTTGTTAGTAACCTGCTGTGTTCCCAGTTAGCAATGGTAGAGCTTGGCTTTAAGCAGGCTGCTTCTAGACTCCGCATTCTTACCTAAACACTGTGTTAGGTTGCCTGCATGAACTAGCACTCATTCCTCCAAACCCAGGATCCTCAGTAACACATGTTTTGCAAATAGTTGCAAAAAAATTTTTCTTTATTCATACAACTTCCATCTGAATACCAGCACCTGTACCTATCAGGATATTTAGTGCTTTGACAAGATACTAGCTAAAGACGCTAACTTTTTAGACAGCCCAGAAGAATATACATGACCATTAACATGATAATCTCAGGTGCTTTACGGCCCAAATGGGGAAGGTATCTAGAAGATACCTTCTAGAACTGTATGCCCTGTCCAATACAGTAACCACTTGTCACACACATGGCTGTCGGGCACCTGAAAAGTGGCTCGCTAGTCCAAAGTGCCCTGCAGAATCAAGCACACACAGGACTCTGAAGACTTAATATCAAACAAAAAGCATAAAGTGTCTCACTAATAGCTTTTATATTCGCTGTTGAAACAATATTTTGGGTTACTTAAAAATAATTCCACCGGCTTCTTTTTACCTTTTTAACGTGGCTGCTAGAAAATTTGCAATCACACACGGTTTGTACCGTATTTCTCTTGGAATGCACCGCTCTCTAGTGCTTTCAAGGTGCGAACGCTCCAGAGCATTTACACAAAATCTTGCATCTCTTTTTCCTATCACGCCTCTGTCCCCACCTCCTCTGTCCCCAGCTCCTTCTGAAAACCTCAAGTAGAATCCTGTTCTCTCGGTTTTGTTTGAGCTTTTCTTCGGCCTCCACTGCTCCGGTAGAGGAAAACCACTCACAGCGCTCCACTGTAACCCAGCCCTCCTCACCCGGGGCGGGGGGCTCGGATCAGAAATGCAGCACACTTGGGGTTTTCATTTTTACATTTCTAAATAGTGAAGGCACCAAACCACACTCTGTAGGACCCAGCTTTAGTTCTCGGATTCCTCTATTCCCTGTCCCCGGATGCCTGTGCCACGACTTTAGTCGTCTCTCTCAAGGCGGGCGCCTACTCCACGAAGGACACAGAGAGGACCCTGGTGCAGGAAGAGGGTCTGTTAGGACCCCGGTGCAGAAGGAGGTGTCTCCAGGGGCAGCTGGGACGGCGGCTGTTGCTCGGTCTCTCACTACCTATTCCGTGAAAATGTGCCGGGGCTCTCAGCTCTCCTGAATCCCTTTATAGTCGTCCCTTATCCGAGAGCCCACGCGTGTTCCTATTCCTAATCTACCTCCCTGTAGCTTGGTCCCTCCCTTCCACTGGCACCCAGGGGTGGCTTCCCGTTTGAGGATACTGGCTTTTTTCGTTTTTCTCTAACCGGCCAGCCTCTGCGCTTGAGTGTGGTGGGTGTGAGTGGGTGCAAGGGGCGAGCCCCCCACCACCGGGCCCCCGCGCTCGTGGGTCCTCTGATAGTTCTCTTTGTCCTCCGGTCTACCCCCACCCCAGCCAGACGAGGTTCGGGGTTCGGGCGGTTGTTCCGTCCGCTCTGGCTCCCAGTCCCAGTTAGGAAGAGAAGACTCCGCATGGAGCTCCATCCAAGTCGGCCCCTGCCCGGGCGCCGCCTCCCCGCCCTCCCGGCCGGGGAAGCACCTGTCCGGCGCCCTCACCTGGGTCGTCCTCGTCGCGGGGCACCTTCTTGAAGCAGTCGTTGAGCGACAGGTTGTGGCGGATGGAGTTCTGCCAGCCGGCCTTGCTGCGCTGGTAGAAGGGGAAGCTGTCGGCCACGAACTGGTAGATGTGGCTGAGCGTGAGCTTGCGCTCGGGCGCGCTCTGGATGGCCATGGCGATGAGCGCCGAGTACGAGTAGGGCGGCCGCACCATCTTCATCAGGTCCTCGCGGCTGGCCATGGACAGCCAGCCCAGCTCGCCGGGCGCGGCGGGCCCCGCGGGCGAGGCGGGAGCGGCGGGCGCGGGCTGCGCGAAGGCCCGCTGCGCGCAGCCGAAGGTGCCGGC